>NC_067247.2:170628925-170936592 GCF_019359855.2 Lolium perenne | reverse complement strand
AATCTCCACCACCCCACCAAACCGCTCGCCATGGCGCCGTCGCGTCGCTCCCCTACTGCTCGCACGTTCTTCGGTAAGCATCTGGCCACCTCCCTTCCTCCCCTCGTCCCTAACATAGTAATGAACCCTCCTTACCCACACCGCACCGCAGCCGGCGGGAAGATGCGGAGCCAGCTCCTCGACGCGGCGATCGACGGCGACATTGGCTCGTTCAATAGTATGCGCCTTGAATTCTCTCAATCTATATATATATATATCCAGGCTCCGATCCTGGTCGTCGAGTGTCGCTGATTCAGTTGGAGTGCCGATGTTTTTTGGTCGCAGGGTTTGCGAGGGCGCTGCATAAGGGCAGGGGCCACCTCAGGGATACGGTGGAGGGGGTGAGGACGGAAGACGAGGATACGAGGGGCCTCGGGGCGCTGCACCTCGCCGCCGGCAGCGGGAAGCTAGACATGTGCCCCTACCTGGTAGAGGTATTGGGGGTCGATGTGGACGCCGTCGACCACGGAGGTTCGGTCTTCCCTTCCCACCAAAATCCTAAAACATACTGTAGTTGGCGTTATGATTCTCCTCGATCGCATGTGAAGTTTCCGGGTATATATGCCTCCAAACCCCGGAGCGCGTGAGAGCCAATCCTCCTCCCGAGCCGGTGGCCACCTCGGCCATGGCGTGACCGTGCCGTTTGCCACTCCGGCTGCGGCCTCCACCGGTTAACCCCTACTCCAAGGCGAGCTCCCACCGTGCGTGCAAGGTCAAGCTTGCGACTCGCTGGGATATGAGGGACGCTTATGTCTCTCTGATGCATCCACGGCGAGATTTCATCATGATGTACGTGTCGCCATCACCACCAACCTTCACGCAGATTGCAGGCGCCGCGGCTTCAATACGGCCAGAGAGCCCGCCTCTGCCCGACGGGCAAACTGCTGCGCCCGGATCTGCGCCTGCCCCCACCCCGCATCCCATGCTTCGTAGCATGGTGCTCGTGCCCGAAACCTCGCGGCTTGATGGTGGCATGGGCGCCGCGCAGGAGTGGCAGCTAGTTAGATGTAGGGGCGGAAGAGGACGCAACCCTTTGCCATCCTCAGACACCGGAATTACTGCGCCCGCGCTGTAGAACGATAGAGAGGGAGAGAGATATGCAGAATATGTTGGATGTATTATTGAGCCTCATGGGCGAGTATATATAGGAGTACAAGGGACCGACTTGGAGTAGAGGACAAGAAACAAATCTATCCCTACCTAATCTATCCCTAACCGTACGTATACCAAATATATCTCTAACACTCCCCCGCAGTCGTAGAGGTAGTGACGTGAACAACAGTAGCGTCGCGGACGGTCAGACTGGAGATAAACCGAAGTGGACCCCAGAAGGCTGACACTCCCCCGCAGTCACAGCGGGAGCATCGTGGACGGAGTTGCGTCACGGATGCTTGGACTGTAGAGGAAGCTAGTGAGGCGCAGGCGAGGTGGTAGCCCTGTATGCCGATGTCGAGGTAGCCGAGAGCGTGGGTGCTGCAACCTTGGTCGAGGGAGCCGCGCGAGGGATTGCCGTGGTCGATGTCGTGGGCGGGTGCCGGTGTCGATGTAGCCGCAAGCGCGTAGTGCGCGAGGAGAGCGACGGAGACGCGTCGAGGCAGTCGTGGAGGTTGTCGATGCCGAAGTCGATGCAGTCCGAGCCGTCGAGGACGAGGTGCGGCCCTAGTTTTGCCAGAACCAGGCGCACGTCGGGGACGAAGGCATACTTCGGTTTTGCCAGAACCGAGTACACATAGAAGAAGTCGGTGACGCGGTCGAGGCAGTCGTAGAGGCGATGCCGAAGAAGAAGTTGTCGAAGCCGATGAAGATGATACGTCCGGCACGAGTTTGCCAGACTCGGTAACGTGTCGGGGACGAAGGCACTTCCGGTGTTGCCAGTACCGGGCACGCGAGGGGCAGGGACCATCATGAACTTATCGCCGTGTCAGAGGGACTAGCAGAGGAGGCCTCCGGAAGCGTCGCGGTCGCAGATCGACGGAGATGCCGATGCTGCCCGCGGTTCTCAGAGTAGAGTAGCAGGTGGTGTAGATGGGAACGAGGCGATGGCACAGGCGATGAAGTCGAGACGGTTGGAGACGTAGAAGGCGGCTAATCCAGCGGTGACCAGGGGTGGTCATGCTGGACGCCTAGACGGGCGTTGCGGTTGTCGGCGAGCCCAGCGCGACCTGAAGTGGTTGGCGAGCCCAGCGGCGACCTGGGGTGGGGGCGCGGCGGCGGTACACGAAGTAGGCGAGGAAGATCCAGCGGCGTGACGAAGACCATGCGCGGATGGAGGCGACCCGCGCCGAAGGGGCGGCGCTGTGGTGGACTCGGACATCGACGCGCGGGGAAAGGCGAAGGCGATCGCGTGCAGCAACGGCACGGCCCGAGGGGGCGGCGTAGGTGTAGCCGCAGCAGAGGGTGCGGCAGGGGTCGAGGACGAGGTCGTGGAGGGGCAGCCAGCGCGGCAGCCGGAGCAGCCGGCCTAGCGACCGGATCAGCCGACGTGGCAGCCGGTGCAGCCGGCCGACCGACCGGGGCAGCCGGCGCGGCAGCCGGTGCAGCCGGCCGAGCAACCGGGGCAGCCGGCCTAGCAGCCGGTGCAGCCGGCCTAGTGACCGGGGTGGCCGGCGCGGCAGCCGGTGCAGCTGGCGTGGTAGCCGGTGCAGCCGGCGCGGCAGCGGCTAGCGGCATGGACCAAAGGCGGCAACGGTGCGGCCCGAAGGGGCGACGCAGCGGCAACCCTTTGCTCGATCGGTGGTAGGCGCGTGCTCGGGAACTTGCTTGGCGTAGATGTGCGCGGGGTCGGTTGATCAGACCGACGGCGGCGCTACATGTGCCATGGCGTGGACGACGCGCAGATCGGAGTCGATGGCGGCGTTGTCGATGTAGTCCCGGGCGATGACGGCGAAGACGGACCAGCGATGGAGACCGCGCGGGCGAGACAGCCTGCGGCGTCGCACGTAGGGGCGCCCCGTGTGCGGCGCGTGCGGCTGTGCCGTGCGGTTGATGGCCGGTGCAGGTCGATGCCGTTGTCGGAGTAGAGGCGCAAGAGGACGATGGCGATGGGCGACTCAATCTGATCTATGATCGGTAAAACCAAAAAAGAAAAACGCCGGTCGAGCGACCGGCGACGCAAAAAGAAAACCAATCTACGGATTGGAAAAAAAAGACTCGAGGGCAGTGGATCAACGGATCGGCGAGTGAAGCCTCATACGGATTGCGCGGCCCCCGGAGTAGATCATGGAGATCGATCTCTCCGGGGGCGGCGCGGCGCGGAAACCTTGCGGCGGCTAGGTCAAGGAGCGTGCCGCTCTGATACCATGTAGAACGATAGAGAGGGAGAGAGATATGCAGAATATGTTGGATGTATTATTGAGCCTCATGGGCGAGTATATATAGGAGTACAAGGGACCGATTTGGAGTAGAGGACAAGAAACAAATCTATCCCTACCTAATCTATCCCTAACCGTACATATACCAAATATATCTCTAACACACCCGCCAACAACCTCGCTTTGATAAGGCTTTAAGGCTGAGCTCCACGGCAGGTGCTTTCGGTGCTTGGAAGCAAACCACAGAGTCGCCGGCTGCCCCAATCGCACTAGGTGCCTGCATTGCCTCGTCTCCGGCCACTCCTCCCGGAACTGCCCGGACCGGCACCTCCCTCGCATGTGAAGTTTCAGGGTATATATGCTTGTAAAAGGTAATGCATGGCTCTGCATACCAATGCTTGCAGCACACACACATGCTTACCTCGGAATGTTAAATAACAAAAGGGCATGCCTTTGCACTGGCATCATTTCTCATACCTTCTGTGCTCACCCAGTCATACCTTCTCATGTAAGACGGAGCTGGATGCCTTCGCGGTTTCCACCACCATGGTGGTCGGAAACGGGGAATCTGCCCTTTTTTGGGAGGATAGATGGTTGGATGGCAAAGCCATAAAGGAGGTGGCGCCTGAGGTGTACGCGCTGGTACCGAAGCGCCGGAGAAAGGCACGCACGGTACGCCAGGCTCTGGTGAATCGCACTTGGATCACTGATATTGTGAGGGCACCGAGCGCCCTAGCACTTTGGCAATATGTGCAGTTGTGGGGCCGGCTCCGGGATACCCATCTTTCGGCGGAACAGGACAGGATGATTTGGCGTTGGACGACGGATGGCCAGTACTCCTCCGGATCTTGCTATGATGCCCTCTTTCAGGGTGCGATCATTTCAAGCTCCTGGAGGCTGAACTGGAAATCTTAGGCGCCGCCAAGGGTGAAGTCCTTTATATGGCTGGTTTGCCTTGATAGGTGTTGGACGGGGGAGAGGCTGACTAGACGGGGGTTTCCGCATACCCCCAGCTGCCCGCTCTGCGACCAGTCCACTGAGACCATACGCCATCTTCTCACAGGCTGCTCGTTCTCCAGGATGGTTTGGTTTGAGGTCCTGTCGTGGATCCGATCTACTTCAGGCCCCCCCACGGATGAGGGCGACTTTGCGGAGTGGTGGTCGCTGGTGGTGCGAACTACCCCACGCCAGTTGCGCAAAGGCACTTCGTCGATTATCATGCTTACGGCATGGTGGATTTAGAAACACCGTAACGCGGCGGTCTTTGACAACGCGCGGCCCTCGGTGACTTCCCTTTTCAACGACATTGTGGCGGAAGCGCGGCTTTGGGCGGATGCGGGGGCTCGGGGTGTGCACCTTTTGCTCCCCTAGACCTGTTTTACTTTTCTTGGGTCGAGTTGTATGGCGTGGTGTTTGTCCGTCCTCGGACTTGTACATATAACCTTCTTTATCTATCAATGCATCGAATTGCAAGGCTTTTGCGTTTTCGCGAAAAATACCTTCTCATGTATGGTTCATGAATGGCAGTCTCTTTGCATCGAACTGTCCCGAGATCAGAATTGGACCTGTCTTTGTACGTGGCCGGAACAATTGAATTTCACACCACATGTGGACGCATGTGTCCAATGTAATCTCAGACACTTTGATCCTCTATGATGAAGGATGTAAATTTCGAGGCCCTCTGTATTGGTACTGAACTTTTTTTTTTCTTTGCCCAAAGTGAGATGGAAATAGATCTCCTTGCCAAACCCAGGAATGAATTGCCTAATAAGCTGCATTATATGCCTTCTTGACAGGTAGAACACCTCTAATTCAGGCAATATACAATGAGAAAGTGAATACTGCCAAGTATCTTCTTGATCAGGGCGCCAATCAAGACAAAACCAGCGACGATGGGTTTACTCCCCTGCATTGTGCTGCTGGATTAGGTCTCCCCCCTACGATGGCTTTTCTAACTATAGTATATTGTTATTGTTGAGTAGGATATATTTGTCTTCTGTTTCGTGGTATAGGTCTCTTTTCCATGATCGAATTTAAGAGTAGTAAAATGGATCACTGTATGAGAGGTGGTGCAGCATTTGTGTATTTAGGTGGTTTTCATATAGTCATTTAACAAAAGTAAATTCCATGATCAGGTTCTTTCATTGACACACAATTGCTTCCAAGATATTCCATGAATTTGATGGTTTGGCTCCGAAAGTTGTATATGTGGATCAGTGAAGTCGAAAAAGAGGTTCTTGTCGGACACAGAAGCTTTTCTTGCCTAATTGAACAATAATTGCAAGATGTAGGTTTAATGAGTAGTGCAGTTTAATCTAGTAAAACCTAATTGTGCGGCAAGTGGTTAACCTACATGAACCATACATGTAAAATGCATGTTTCGTAACCCATGGCAGTTAATCTACTTAAACATAAATGTACCCCTTTTCTTGTCAACAACCCCCTATCCAGTCCTATTGCTGATTAAGTTAGATCTTAATCTTATGGAGCACTAACTACAGACATGCAAGCACATGATAAGGGAAACAAGTGATGAACTGAGAGGAGGGCATTCACATTCTCATGGTTTTTCTTCCATCTCATGACGTAAGTGTCAGTTATATCGACCAAGAGGGGATAGTAACAACCTGGATTATTTAATTTATCCAGGATTTTATAAAATCGTCAGACAATTGCTTGAAAGAGGTGCTTATCCTGACCCTGTAAATGGTTGCGGGACACCACTTCATATTGTGGCGGCAGAATGTGATGATCGTTCTATGAAGATTTTATTGGACCACAATGCAGATGTAAGTTTATCAGCATACTGATTCTGCCTTAACTTTCTATTTGGACTGCTAAAAGGGCACATACTTTGGTTGATTGACGCTGTTTCGGTGCTTTGCTTCCTTCTACCTGTTAAAGATCACGAGAACATTGATATTAGTTGTGATACTTGCCAGCTAACTTGAACAGTATTGTGGATTTTTGAAAAAAAATTATGCTTCAGTTGAATAAAGTATACTAGTCAACATTTGACCTAAACTGTGTACATGGTGTCCCATAACTATATGTTGATGTCTTGACAATGTGCTTAATTCTTTTGTGATGCCATCGGACACTGAATATTTTTATAAAATGTATCACTCAACCACTTTGAAGAACCTGATATCTTGATGTTTCATTCCAGTACAACAAGATGTTAAATGGTATGACTCCTCTCTATTTTGCTATAAATGCTACCTCAGTGAAATGTGTAAGCTCTTGGTTGAGGTACTGTAACTTCAACTTACTATTTTCAGTCGCTAAAATTACTATGAGGCTGTTTGCTTTGTTCTATCATTCAATTTATGAAGTTAGCAAACTTTTGCTTTACTTGGTTTATGAGCTACCATGCGCCGATACTCCGCCGATTTGCTATACTGTGGCATATAATGTGTATCCAATATCCTGATCCCAGTACTTATACAACTCCAATAATACACACTGCTCGACATAATGGTGATTTTGAGGACATGCCTTGTCACAGTACTGCTATACCCATATAATGTATGCATTGTAGGTGACCGTGTGGCACGTTACATTTTTTTAGCACAGTGAGAGCCACTTGTCTTGGTGCATCTTTTAACCTTATTTCCATTATTAACGCTAGGATCGGTTTTGATTCAGTTAGCTATTGTATAGGGATTTCCATATCCTATATTTATTGTGAGGATCGGTTTTTTATTGTACCTTGCCATGTACTGCACTCCTTCTATTGTATAAAGAGAAGAGAAGCCCGATTGGGTTCATTACAGCAAAATAAGATCTCTGACTTCCATGATAGGCTGGTGCTGTTGCAAATGGAGATTATTTCTTAACCGCTTTACGCGATGCACCGAAGAGTGCCTCAAGTGGGTGCTTGATGTGTGTACTGGGGATTGGCGATGACTGGCATCCTCGTAATGATGTAAGTTTACCTCTGCGCTGCTGTATAAACATTCAATTGAACCACACAACTGTTGTTGACACCTAGCGGTATTCTAGTGCAAACTGAACATTTTATCTCTTTAAGCTTTAAGCAGGGTTGTTTAATTGAATAATGAGGCATGTGTATTGTTTACCAATGATGTAAATCTTACTCTTTCCTACTATACGCATGCACATTGAACCGTGCAACTGCTGTGTGACATTTGATGGAATTATAGAGAGATCTGAACACCATAGTTCTTAAAGTTTTGGGTCAATTGGTCAAACAGAGGGAGTAACTGTTAAGCTTCAGATGGAACTCTGAAGTTTTCTCATCATGTAATGATTCACTATGTGGTTAACTCCACTCGAGTTGCACTTTGTTTTGCTGTTTGGGGAGTCTTTGTACTCCTTATTAAGTCAGAAAAAGTTATTTCCTCTTTTAGAAATCATAAAAATGCTGCTGCCTGCTTTTGACATCTAGATTTTGTTTTAATTGCATTTTTAAAATTATAGAAGCACAACATTATGAAAATATATTTTCTGCAAATTTTGCACATCTCACTTTTAAAGTCTAGCCTATATAATTCTGGAAAATATCTTTGGTCAGTGTTTATGTTGTTTGACTACACGCATCTTGCAGTGGTACTTTTCTTGACTTGAAGGTGTATATGAGTGAATTTCTTGCGTCGGTATGGAAAAGTGTATTTTTGGTACCGCTTACGAATTCTTGAAAGTTGAAACATTTTTCTTGTGCAATCATAGAAGTGATGAGCAGAAAGACCATGTGAAATAAAAAGCCTTCTATTCCTTGAATCTTTTACATGATAATTTCGATTGTTGCTTTAGAATGATTGTCTTTCATACATTCATCAAACCCATGTTTATTTGATATTCTTGATGTTTCAGAGTGAGCCTGTGGATAAAAGGAAAATACAGGAGTTGAAGTCAAAAGGGAGTAAGGCAGTTGGGAGAAGAGATTTTCTATCTGCCGCAGAATTCTACAGTATGGTACGTTACAGTACCATAAACCCGCTCATACTTTTGCAACCTCGAAACTATCTATTGCCTAATAACTTGTAGTGCCTTGCACACTCTGAATGAAGGAGGCAAGGTTCATGCATAAATATTGTGCACTAAAGATCCTCTATTCAGTTAACATTGTGTACTAAATACTGTTATGTGTCTATGCGCAACAATGTGCATGTTCCTCTTTCGGGGTACTAAGCTAATCAGTTAATAACTTTCTGGATGTACAGGCAATGGAGCTTGACCCTAACGACGCAACCTTGTTCTCAAATACTACCTCCGTTTCAAGGAATAAGGCGCCCTTATTTTACGTGCTTTTTGTTTGACCAAGAATTATTTCAAATAGATAAACATTGTTTGTATGAAATTAGTATCATTAGAAAGTTCTTTTCAATATGAATCCAACGATACTAATTGCATATAATATAATCAAGATTTTGTTGCTCAATTTGTATGGTCAAACTTCGTCTTGAAATACGCGTGCGCTTTATTCCTTGAAACGGAGGTAGTAGGAGCCTCTGCTGGCTTCAGTTGGGCAAGCCTTTGCTGAGTCTGCTGGATGCTCTTGAATGCAAGAGCAGGAGACCAGGCTGGCCAAAGGCCCTATACAGGCAGAGCAAAGCCCTGATGTCACTCAAGGTTGGGTCGTTGAAGATACAGTTTTCTCGGGACTTTGGCTATCATTGTGCAAATTGTTTACGATCGTTCGCTGCTGCTTGTGTATTTTCATCAGGACTACAAAGGTGCGTGCGAGGCGTTTCTGGATGCACTGAAACTGGAACCAGGGAATGATGAGATCGAGGATGGGCTGCGATACTCTTCTACCTCTGAATAACGATTTCATGTTACCGACACAATCGTGTTACTTATAAGTTGAGGAAATGTGCAGGAATGCTATGGCATCCTTGAAGGTGTCTCGGAGCACAAAGGCGGAATGACCTACATTTTGTACGAAGTTTACATGGTTTTGGTGGGTCGATATATATCCTCCTTGTGCAAGTTAGATGTGTGCTAGTGGCGCATGTTTGACATGACTAGTTGACCTGCTGATACTTGATGGTTTTAGTCATTCCATGGATCTTTTTGTGGGATCACATGGTCATTTCTCAAATCACGTAAGCACTGGACAAGCGATCATAGGTTCACCCTTTATACTTCTCAGACCAAACAATTCATTCATAGTTGCTCTTCTCTAGTATTCGCTATCTCCGGAGGATCGCCACATTTCCGGTATCCAAGGAGTCCTTCAGTATTCCATTTCGAAGCTTCGGATCACTTCGTGGACATTAACCTCGGATTGTATGTTTGTGGCGTCAGATCGATCCCAACCTGAAATAATCGCCGGCTAGCTCAACCACACGTCATCATCTAGCAGACTTCTTGTGGACGGCTAGGCGGAACTATCTAGGCAGAACAATATGGGCGCGTCTACATCTCAGAAGACTGAGCGCCTGACCACACAGGCTGATCTGTCCAGCTTCTCTTTTTTGTTTTTTCTGTCCCAGTAAAATTTTGCTTGCATTTTTCTTGTTCCGTTAGATTCTCGGCATGTATATGTGTTGAGCTCTTTTACGGTGATTGGTATGGAACTTTAGTTCCGTCTAATCGAATTTTGGTTCCGTCTAATGTAATTTTTCGTGACCGTTGATTAAATCTGAGATAAATTTTCTGTAAGTTTTATAATGATTTGATAATTCGGAACGGATGTTTTAATCAGTGATCCAAATAAAAAAAATTCTGAATCAGATCGGATTGTAACATTACATCTCGATAGATAGAAAACGCTGAAACAACTCCCATGAGCGCAGCCACCGCCCCGCCGACGCCGCCGCCACGCAGCCGCGGCCGCCCCCCGCAGCCGACGCCCCGCCGACGCCGACGCCCCGCAGCCTACGCCGCCGCCACGCAGCCGCCGCCCCGCAGCCGACGCCGCCGCCCCCTCCCCCCGTCGCGAGTCACCGCTCGTCGGTACGTCGGCCCGTCGCGGGGACTCAGCACGAGGGCGCGCACCTCGGAGCTGCAGCAGGCGCCCGCCGCCGCGGCGTCTGGCATCGCGACCCAAAAGGTCACCGTCCACGACCGGGAGCGCGGGGTCGTCCACGAGTTCATCGTGCCCCAGGTATGCGTGTGTAACTCTGGTGCGTGTGTCCGTTACCCTCGCTTGAGGTGGTGCTAGTCTGATTGGTGTCAATGGTGTGGCCATGGCCGCGTACAGGACCACTACATTCGGCATACCGCGGACAGAACAACTGAATTAAGCAAGATGATGCATGTTGGTATTCTGTTTTGCTGTTGTTGAATTGACACAAGTAGTTGCTGCATTTCAGAATTCAGTTAGTACTTAACCTTGAAATTCGCACTCCACCGCGAGGCGCCGCCCGGTTGGTCCATCGCGGGGACTCACGGCCCCGACCTCTCCGTCGCCGCCGCGAGTCGCCGCCCGTCGGCCTGCCTGCCTTCAGGTATGAAGCACTTTACTTAAGAAAGCAAATCCCATCAAGAAAACTACACGCTGCATCCTCATACTACTTTACATGGTTAAAATTTTCAAGCACATGTCACTTCACTCAGAATTGCGACATCAAGCACATGTCACTTCACTCAGAATTGCTGAACTTTTGTGTGTTCAGCACAGCACTGCATGAGCTCACTGTCAATAGGCGTCGCATGGCCATGCAAAAGTGAAGAGCTTATGCTATATTATCACAATTCATTATGATCTGGTAGTCAATATATAGTTGGGACCTAAGCATTAATCATTGATCTACAATCCCATATTATGCTTCTGGTGTTGGTTAAAACTACTTCTATAATTATCCAGAACCTAACTTATTGTGTGATACATAGGTGGCAGATCAATGTCAACTAGCTTGGTGAGATCTGCATGAGCGTCAATGTTCTCAACAGTGGCTACTTTCTTCGCTGTGCGTTCACAACGAACCATCGTAGCAGCCTTTTATGGGCGAAGTGGTGCAAGCGCTGAAGCTGATTTACAACGATGCAGAAGAGGCCGGCGGTGATTCACGGCCACAGGAAATCATCGTGTGACCTAGACGATGACTGACAAGGGGGCTTTGTCTTTGACAGTGACAATGGTAGCTGGTGGCATAGCGGGGGCTTCCGGGCGTCTAGACTACCAGAACAACTCACCATTTATAAACATGGAGTACAGCTCTGGCAGAATAGAAACAAGGCAGGAGCGTGATGACCCTTATTCGACAGAGTCCCAGTGACCCTCTAGTTAGGCTGATGTTGTCATCTGCCTTGAGCTGCATCCTGTCCCAGAATAGTCAGGACACTGAAATTTGGATGAACTCTGAATCTTTCAGGTGTAGACTTGAGTGGACTGCTTTGGTGTTGTAACAGATATATGAATGCCATTCTGTTTTAGCCCAGTGTCTTGCAGTTGTACAGGTTGCTCTGCATATTCTACCATTGCTTCTGATAAAATGAAAATGATGAGTTGCTTCTCCCATTGCCATTAACTTAAGACTGTGCAAGGCAGCTCCTACGCAACTTGGAACATGTAAAACTCATCGTAAGCTTTGTCAGAGTTACAAATATAGTATTTGTGTTCAACTGCTTATATTATTGGTATCGTTCCATATTCACACTGCATTTTTATAAAACTTAAACCGTAGCTTGCGGTTGATCTCTCAAACTTGCTAGTTGTTAAATCACTGTCAGCTCATGCTATAACTTGTAATGAACTTACAAAAAATGGCATGGTATCTTGTATTGGAACAACTTCCAAGGTCAGACACCCTCTGTTTTGCCCCAAAGGAGTACTATGGAACAAACAGACTGAGCAGAAACCTGACCGTGTAAGTTGTAATTCTACAGCTGCCACTCCATACAGTTGTCGAAGTCGAGGCTGCTGGCGCAGTTAAGCAGCGCTGCTCATACCGGCATATGTAGTTCAGGCCAACGAGCAGCTCGCAGATCACAAGCATCCGTCTTCTCCCGATTGGCAAAGTACAACGTCTGCAGCAACAGCACATTCCCGTGGGAGCAGCACATTACCGGCTATTTTAGTATACCGAAGTCTCCTTAAATTGCATTTTAAGAGAAAGTGTCTGATTTTTCCATTAAGCCTACTTATATGTTTGTGTCAAATGTTTGACTTTTTTTTGCGAATGAAAAAAAAAGTTTGACTTGAATCCACCCTTTGGCATTAAAATTCTGGACAAACTGACTCAGACTTGGTATTATACTTCACCGTTTATTTTTGTTTGGGTTCTGTATGTTTTTTGAACTTCTCTGTAGATAGTCATTCTGACAATTCTTCTCATGGCAGGGTTGTGTCAACAGTACTTGGGGTTCAGCCTCCATCCAAGTCGCACTCAGCAATTCTTTTAAATGATGAGAAGATATTGGTTGTTGAGAAGGGTGTTTCATTGAATTATTTCATCTGGTTATTTGACAGAGATTAAGACGTGAACTGGAAAAAATCCTCCAGAGAAAGATTGCGGAACCGGCTGTCTTGCATTTCGCTTGCACTGAAACTGGAGTAGCAATTTCTGCTTCACCCATTTGTCTTTCCCTTTCCTGCTAGTTGAATGTATCATTTTGTTGTGTGAATGTTGTGGAGCAGCAAATATTCCTGTCAAAATTCTATGAGGAAACATCGCAGTGTAACTGAGATTTTGCATTGCATTTTATATCATAGTTTGGAAATGGGAAAGCTGCATTGCATCTGTCTTTCCCTTTCCTGCTAGAATGTACGCGCTCTGCTCCTAAATATAGCACGTTTTGAGAGTTCACTCTGTTGTGTGATAGTACTGGATTAATGTTCTGTGATAGTACTGTGGAGCAGCAAATAGTATTGTCTAAATTCAGTGATGAAACAAAGTAATGGAATTGAGATTCTGCACTGCATTTCATTGTTCGAGAAATTGGGAAAGCTGCATTGCATTACACAAATTATAAATGATAAGAGAATAAAATTAACAAGATAGATAAAAGGTGTTAAACCGTTCAATCCTTTTGATAACTAGGCATCAGAAGATCACAAGGTACTGATGTTGGCACCATGCATCAGCGGAACAAATTCCAAAATTTGTTATCATCTACACTCATCCGGTGAATTCATTCTTTGCCATACCTCTAACTATACAACTTTCTCATATAATGATGGCAGCTTAGTCAAACAATCAACCTTTGTCTGCAACTATTGGAGTTTAATGCCCACATCTTTCGGAGTACCAGCAGAACTTCTCGCTCATTCTCCGCTTCGACTTCTAGCAGAAGTGACTCATAGTACTGCATTAGCACCAAAACCGAAGTCAGATTCACATCACTTAGTTACCCTCTTAGGTACTAAAGATCAATGGTATGGTGTGTAGAAGTTTTATAAATATACAGGATCTGCAGTTGTGCTTATCTGGTACAAGTGGTTATATTGGAAGTAAAGTAGTTTTACATCTGCCTTGTACTTTTACCTGCCCATACAATCCAGGCACATAACATGCGGAAAAATCCGCATACCTTTCAATTTCAAAAGTAACGGGCAGTACGAACATGGTAGCTATTACACACCTGACTCACCTGTACTCGCCGCCGCCTTGCATCAACACTACTCGACTCCGGTGTGCTTGTCACCATCTACACCTCGCCGCTGTCAAGCGCCATTGACACAGCACCTATGAACCGCGATGATCGTAAACTCTTCGCCGCCAGCAAATAGCCAACAGCGCCTCGGAAACAGGGTACTAAACAAGAAAACTTGCACTCATTTGCATATCTAAATTAAAGCCAGCAAACGCTAACTGGAAGTTTAAGAAAAGAACATGATCATGTAGACATGTATTGCATTAAGTTTTTGTACAAAGTGATGGTCCTAGAACTCTCCTGCTACGGAATTCAATAGATGTTCTTTAGACAGCAAACGCTGAAGCCAGCAAACGCTAACTTACCAAAATCCGGTGATTCTTCCGCCAATGAAATAGATGTTCATGTTGTGTTCGCCTGGGAACAGCAGGGTTACTTAGTGGCTTATCACCATCTCCGGCCACGTCCAAATGCCGCTGCTGACGCTCCTCCCCTCGCGGGCCACGTCCCCTCCGTCGTTGCCCCGGCTGGCCGATCCAGGTTGAAACAGAACGCCGCCGCCTACGTCGCATCCCTCCGTCGCTGCCCCGGTCGGCCGATCCAGGTTGAAACAGAACGCCGCCGCCTACGTCACTTCCCTCCGTCGCCGCCCCTCCCCTCCATCGCGGGGATCGCCGGCAGAGACATGGAATGGCTGAGAGAGTGAGACAGGATGAGACTGACATGGTGAGATCGAGAGGATGAGACCGACGGTGAGGTCTCCAGATCTTTCATTCAGAGATATGCACGTTGCTTTAAGATGTGTGGCTCAATTCTTTGTTGCTTTAAGATTGGTGTAGTCTTCAACCACTCAAAAGGACGCTCTTATTTTTTAACGTTCAGAAAATATATTTGAGGTTCCGGTCCCACATATTTTGGTTCCGGTCCCATATTTTTGGTTCCGTCAGTTTGGTTCCGTCTAATTAACACCGTTTGATCGTGGTAGATGAACGGTTATTAAAAATGCCAATCATTGTAAAACTTGTAATATGTGTTTAGGCTCTGTCGGGTTGGTTAGCTTGGCCTTCCAGCCATATGGCCTGCCCACAAACACGTAACAGGACACGAAACTATGACAATCAGCTTAATGTGTTCTTTTCTTTAAAATCGCAATTGTGGTCACGATTGATCCCGTAAAGAGTTCAACATTTATCACAGAGAAAAAGTGGATAATGATGCTTAATAGTTATTTTTTAAGGTGTTGCTTCGAACTATGATTAATTGTAATATTCTGGAAACAAATAGAAACATATTATTTTGCTTTGTCGATTTTCATTGTAGTGTCTGTGAATTATACATTGCACGTACATGGTTATACATATTGTAGTAGAGCTAAAAGTAGGAGAAATATTACCTAATAAGCATGTTGAAATTTTTATGGGCCGACCCGCTCTTAGTTGTACACCATGTATACCTACTTTTTCTTTCAGTCTTGCATACTACTTACACATAGTGTAACCTTTGCACGGGTGCGAACTAGAAAATCTGCAAGTCATTACTATCATGCAACTAGAATCTGAGCTACAATCTATGTGAAACTCCAAAAAATTAAGTTGCATCATGCATGCAACTTAATATATCTCAGTTGCAATTCACGTGCAACTAAAAAAAATCAATTGCCATATAAAACTATAGAAAACCTCAGTTACAATCTACGTGCAACTCAAAAATCTCGGTTGCATCCCATGCACTCAAAAAATCTCAGTTTTATTCCTCATGCAAATCCAATATATCTCAATTGCAATCCTCGTGTAACTCAAAAAATCTTAGTTGCAACTCATGTGAAACTCGAGAAAATCCCAGTTGCATCCCGCATGCAACTGAAAAAAATCCAGTGGCATCCCGCGCGCATGCAACTCAATATATCTCAATTGCAATCCACGTGAATCTCAAAAAAAGAATTCTTCAGTTGCAACCCATATGCAACTGCAGAAAATCCCAATTGCAACCCACATTGCAACCTATGTGTAACTAGAAGGACCTTAATTGATATTAAAATAAATAACCTTGACGGTTATTAGGGATAATCCCCGTTCTCTTCTCATCCACGCGCAACCCCACTTTGCGGCAACTGCCATGACGGTTCCCTGGAGAGGCGCCTTACCAAACCGCCGCATCTCTTGAATGCGCCGTTTGCACTTGTATATAAGTTCGAATCATTGATCAATAAAGCACAATTTCGATCACTTGTGGATTGTTCCTTGTTTGTCTACAATCTACTTCTAATGCGTTATCAGCACGCTCGCCATCCTGAGCGATTTTGAGATCGAGAAGAAGAACAAGAAAGGGCAGTTCTCTACAGGGACAATCCGATGGAAGAGGAACTATGCCTTGTGGACAGTGCTACCACAAACTCCATACTGAGAGAGTTAAAATATTTTCAGACTCTGAAAAAGATGAATGAAGATATTTTAACTATCGCCGGACGCGATACGTTAATTTTTGGCCCCGGACATGTCATATTTACCCTCCCAAACGGTACACAAGTGATAATTGAAGATGCCTTATTGTATCCCGATTCTTCACGTACCTTAATCAGTTATCGAGATATCCGTAATAATATTTTCACATCGAAACTCATGAAGACAACAAAGAGGAGTATCTACTCTTCACAAAAGATTACAGATATGGCAAGCAAGTACTTGAAAAGATTCCTTCTCTGTTGTCCGAACTGTATACGTCCATACTCAACATGGTTTAGCTGAGTCCCTTATTAAGAGCATCAAGCTCATTTCAAGACCTTTGTTAATGAATTGCAGCTTGCCAACCTCGTGTTGGGGTCACGCAGTTTTACACGCCGCTGACATAATTCAATTACGACCTACTGCATATCACAGTACTTCCCCTCTGCAATTGGTACCTGAAAATCCACCCAACATTTTCCATCTGCGTAAGTTTGGATGTGCTACATACATCCCGATCTCACCACCTCAGCGGACAGCAATGGGTTCACACAGGAAACTGGGGATCTATGTGGGGTACAAATCGTTGTCGATTATTAGGTACCTGGAACCCCTTACTGGGGATCTATTCACAGCTCGTCACGCTGATTGCATATTTGACGAGGAACACTTTCCGTCATTAGGGGATGTAAGGGTATTTTACCCTTAACCATTATTTTGGTTAACAATGACACCGGTGCTATTATGTGGACTAATAGTATCTATAAGTATGTACACAGGTTTTAGTCCACATATGGAAATGCAAGGCGGCAAGAAAGGTTTTGTAGTCGGACACAAGGATACGAGATGAAGAGAGACCCCCCAATTGTTGTTCTCAACTAATGATGGTGTGTTGACCTTTGTCTCTAACGAAGTGCTTGCCAAAGTCACATATACACATAATCTGCACACCAAAAATGCTGAGAGGAAGAAGTGCCGAGAAGACGAAGACAAAAAGGTGCTCCATTAAAAGTCGGTAGCCAACCCGGTACACCGGGTGCTGCTACCAGAAAAGTCGGTAGCCAGCCCGGTACACCGGGTGCTGCTACCGGACTTGCAGGAGAAGCCGAAGCCAGGAGATTCCGGCAGCCAGCCCGGTACACCGGGTGCTGCTACCGAAAATGTCGGTAGCCAGCCCGGTACACCGGGTGCTTCTACCGGACTGACAGAAGAAGCCGAAGCAAAGGGAACCCGACAGCCAACCCGGTCCACCGGGTGCTGCTACCGGGCAGTCCGGTACATGGCCCGGTACTACCGGGTCAGCTACTGGGTGGCTCGAGTCTGAAGTGAAAAACGGCTAGAAACGGCAACTATTCCAGGACGCCTATATAAGCCCCTTCTTCCAGCTTGAAGGGGTAAGGAAACCAGTGCAAAAGCTCCATTGTTGAGCTCCAAATCCTTCAGATCTACCTCCTCCTCCACCCAAACTCAAATCCCTACGGGGAAAAGATAGAGGAGGCCTTGATCTACCACTCCACCAAGCAAAATCTTGTTCCCCCTTGTATTCATCAAGAAACTTGCTCTCTAGGGTTCTTTGGAAACCCTAGGTGGGCAAGAGAGGTCCGGAAGCATCCGGGATGTGGATTTGATCCTGACAAGATTGTGAAGGTTTGGAGGCTACCTCAAAGTCTATCACAAGTGAGTGAGCTATTCCTTCGAGGGATAAGCTCTGGAGAATAGGGTGAGCCTTCATGGCGTTGGGGAATCCTTCGTGGGGCCTCCACCCCTCCAAACGTGACGTACCTTCTTGCAAAGGAAGGGAACACGGGAATACACCCTCGTCTCCGCGTGCTATCGGTTATCTCTAACCGGACTCCTTACTTGTGATATAACTGCATGTGAGAGACTTCGTGCTTGAGTCAATTGTATCCTCATATAGGTTGCTTCACCTAGTTTGCATTAGGCTCACCTTTATAATCCGCAAAGCCTAATATTGCAAAGAAAGAATTAAAATCTGTAGAAACCTATTCACCCCCCCCCCCCCCCTCTAGTTACCATCTCTGAACTTTCAGGCGAGATTTCAAGTACTAGAAAGAATGCCCGGAAATTGATTGGAATGCTATTGCCATTTCAGCCTCTGATCCACGTACCCAAGAGACCGAACACCAAGTTCGGAAAATCATAAATTTGCAACATCTTGAAAACAATCTGCCAGATTCATTTACTGATCTAAAAGGTGTCACAAAATCCTTAAATCCGGCCAAAAATGCGCCCGAAAGAGTGGAGGTACCAACTAAAACCACTCAACTGCCTCTTCCCAAAAAGAGGGGGAGTAGTACGGCCTCTGACCAGGATCCTGCTTCTCACAAGCAGCAAAGGAGAGTGAGGAGAAACTCCTCAAAGTCAGTAAATGCAAGTCAACTCAACGTTGACAAACACCTTATGGGTAGTATACACCCAGTGGAAGGGCAACCTCCACAACCCAGCTCCAGGTTGCACACACTAGCTAGGACATCGGAACACCTAGACTCACGCGTATTGGGAAATCACGCAGAGTTATCAACAGTGCACAAGATATCCATCAACTATATCGATTCTGGAGAATCATTCAGCTGTAAGTCTACGATTTTCGACACTTATTTTTCTGCTACAATTGCAAATACCCTTCTTAATGATTATGATCCAAGGACTATTGTTGAGTATGAAAAATGCTCTGAATGGCCTCAATGGAAGGATGCAATACAAGCAGAATTTACCTCGCTTAATAAAAGGAAGGTATTCACAGAAGCAATACCTACACCTCCCGGTGTTTTCCTTGTGGGATTCAAATGGGTTTTCCTCCGCAAACGGAATGAGAACAATGAGGTGCTGAGATATAAAGCGAGGCTCGTAGCACAGGGTTTCATGCAGAGACCCGGCAATGATTTCAATGAGACATATTCTCCAGTTATGAGTGATATCACTTTCCGATATCTAATATCTTTGGTAGTACAAAATCGTATATCTTTGAAGTTGATGGATGCCGTGACCGCATATCTTTACGGGTCACTAGATTCAGACATTTACATGAAGGTTACAGACGAAATCTCTGTCCCGGATGCAAGCGTAAAACGCAACATGTACCGTGTAAAACTGAACAAGTCTCTATACGGCTTGAAACAGTCGGGACGGATGTGGTACAACCGACTTAGTGAGTTCCTTCTTCGCAAGGGTTACTCCAACAACGATGAGTGCCCATGTTTTTTCATCAAGAAGTCCTCTTCAGGATTTTGCATCATTTCAGTGTACGTCGATGATCTCAACATCATTGGCAACACACAAGATATTGATGAAGCACGCAATCATCTAGAGACAGAATTTGAGATGAAGGATTTGGGTCAAACCAAATTTTTCTTGGGTCTCCAACTCGAGCACCTTCCCTCAGGAATAATGGTACACCAAGCTGCCTATATCCAGAAAATATTGGAGAAATCCAATATGGAAAAATCATATCCATCTAAAACTCCCATGGTGGTTCGTTCTCTAGACATCCGTTCAGGCCAAGGGATGATGCAAAAGAGATCTTGGGACCCGAGGTTCAATATCTTAATGCCATTGGAGCGCTGATGTATCTTGCAAATTGTACGAGACCTAACCTTGCATTTGCAGTGAATCTACTTTACAAGGGATTAACTTATCAATGCCTACAAGTTGTAGACTAGGGTTTAGTTGGAAGTAGAGGGCAAGTAGATCTCGAGGGTTTCAGCCGAAAAGTGCTCAACGATTATGAAGCTAGGGTTGCGTGAAACAATAAGTCGATCCTTTCTTTGTCCCTCGACTCCCCCTTATATAGGAGGTGAAGCCGAGGGATTCATGGTACACAAGTTTACAGAGTCCGGGAGGGTTTCTGAACCGTCCCGTAATAATTACAAGTTGATATTCCTAATACAATTCTATCTTTCCTTAATACTAATTGGGCTTCCGGGCTTCATATTCTTTGACTCGTGGACCTTCATCAAACCCCGGGTACCATCTTCAGCAGGCCCATTGGGGATGCGTATGTCAGTAGCCCCCAAGATTTTGCTTGAATCGAAGAATCAGGGAAAATCTCCAACTTTATAATCATTAAACAACCATTCAACCCATCATATATCTTTAGATAGACATTTATATATTGTACATGGATAATGGTAATTGGGGCTAGTTCATCTGACGGATCAGGTACTAGTTAACTGCTCTAGTGGCAATCCGCAAAAACCTACTTCAAGATCACGTCCCTGGACATGATCTCGGGATACTGGTGTTAACTCGACATGCGCCGCTTAAGGTCTTACCATTTGTCGAGTCCCAGTCATGTTTTATCGGGTACCTAACGCGTTCGTTAGGATTTTCTTCGTATATGTTGATACGGAAAAAAGTAGCAAACCGACGTCAGAGACGGTGCCACGCCGCTCAAAACGGATCTGGGGTCTTACCTTCGCAGAGTTTTGCGGCATTCAGAGATTATTCGCGGCTTTGGCGCTCTGAGAATATATGGTCGAGTGCTTTTTCGGCTGTTGGAATAGCACATTTTATTGAGTCAACGGATGACTTATCTTGTCTTCCCGATGGGAGTATATGGAGAGTTATTTGTATAACTCGAAATGTGCTCATTATACTTTTCATAATGTCATCGGGCACGCGAACAGCGTTCCCGATGGGAGTAGCCCCCGAGGCTACAGCCAAGGACTTGTACTTGGTTGTAGGCTCATCACTTCAATATCTTTTGTCGCTATATTGTCATGTTGTCGAGTTCTTTTATCTTTATCGGGTGCGCGACCAGCGCTTCCGATGGGAGTAGCCCCCGAAGCTACGGACAAATGCTTGCATTTGATCATAGGCTCTCGCCATTTCTATTTTTCCATATCCGAAATCTTCCTTTTCAAAAGTAGCCCCCGAGCATTTGATCAAAAACTTGTATTTGATCAAAGGCTCTCGAGATTGTCAATAGTCTTTTACTGTCGCCAATTTCCTTAACCTCACAGCCGAGATTTTCACTTGGTAAGGTGACACCAGTGCTGATGATAGCCACGACCACTGCATCGGGAAGACGCGAGCACTGTCCTCTCTCTGACCCGCGGGCCCAAAACCCACAACAATTTGACACGTCGTGCAAGTGGAGGACACACGTCCTCCGCTTTTTCTGGCACGCGCACTGTAGCGTCTGTTCCGTTCCTTCACAGTTAAAATACGCATTTACCCCTTAGCCACGTGTAAAGCATCCATCTCACAACTATTCCATCCAACGGTGCATCGATTCGCAAATTCCCTATAAAAAGTCTTCTTCTTCCTCCGTTCGTTCTTTCGTCGCGCTGCACCTCTGCTCTCTTCTCCAAAAATCTCCTACTGCACCCAACTGTTCCTGAGCTCAGCCAAATTCTCACTCTCGTTTTTGCCATTGTTAATGCCACCACGCACCAGACTCACCAGGCACAACACTCCCGAATCCAAGATGGCGACGCAAGATCTGGAGCGGGAAAGATCCAAGATCTCCAATCAGGACATCAACCTGATGAAGAAGCTTGGGTTGATGAAGAAGAAAGACGCGCTGCGCTTCCCTAGCGAAGAAAGCTACCCGACGCCTCCTATCCAATATCGGGTTAGTTTCGTTGACCATCTCATCTGCGGCCTCTCTGCTCCCATCCATGATTTTCTCCGCGGTCTGCTCTTTGTCTATGGGTTGCAGCTTCATCAGCTGACTCCCAATTCCATCCTCCATGTCTCTATTTTCATCACTCTTTGTGAGTGCTTCCTCGGAGTCCATCCTAATTGGGCTATGTGGAAACGCATCTTCTGCCTCCGCCGCAATGGCTCCCACAACATTGCCTACAACATAGGTGGTATTGTTATTTGCGTTTGCCCTGATGTCGAATATTTTGACGTCAGATTCCCCGACTCCATCCAAGGGCGGTGGCGCAAAAGATGGTTGTATGTTCGCGAAGAATGCTCCGACTCGGTGGAGTACAACATTGCTCCTTTCGACGGAGGTGCCGAAATTCTTCGCCGCCGATCCTGGGACGCGGAGGCCACCAAAGAAGAGAAATGGCGACAGAGGCGCTAACGTACCGTATTCACGAGCTTCAAAATACCCGCGGCAAGGAACTGTCGGGTATCCAAATTACAGCATACTTTCTTAGGATTAGGGTCCAGCCCCTGCAGGCTCGCAAGAACCCCCTTTGGATGTATTCTGGCGAGGAAGATGTCGACCAGCTCTCCAAAGACCTCGAAGTAAAGGACTTGGAGAAGCTTGTCCGCAGAATCTCCTCGCTTAGCAAAAAAGACGCCGTTCCATCTACCTGTCGCGTGGAGCCGTATAGCGGTGCCAACGCCCTCCCCGAGGTAAATTTTGTCGACTGCTGTTTTTGCCCTTTGTCGATTACTATTTTTCTGACACCTTTTATCGAACTTCTTATCGACATATCTTGTCCTTGTAGAATCATCAAGTTCTAGCTTCTCTTCCTCCTCTTCCTGAAGGCGGGGAAATCGAAGAACGGGTTGTTGTCACCGACGACAACCAGGGTACTTCTCGTCCTGAGAGCGAAGTTGCGGGTTCTCAAAAATCCGCGGCTTCCTCTGAAAGAGAAGTTGAATCCGAGGCTACCGAGTCGACACACTCCCTCCCCTCAGCTGTTTCTCCAAGGAACAAAAGAAAAAGGGATGAAGTTGCCGACTCCGGCACCTCCAGAGCCGGCGAACCTCCTGCCGAAGAAGCTGTTCCCGACGAAGAAGGGACAACTTTCAACCCTTATGATGATGCCCTTATCAGCTCGTAAGTTTCTATCGCTTTTTTCTTTTTGCACCTGATATTTTGCCTGTGTTGTTTCTTATATTTTCGCTTATTGTTATAGTGGCGACGAGGACAAAAATCCTCCTATTGACGTGACTGCTCGAATGAGTACGTCTCGCACTTTAGTTATTTCCGAAGCTCCACCGGACGCGGATGAGACCTCGCCTCCTCAGCAAAATATAGAGCATCCGACTCCAGTTGAAGCCCCCCGTGCCTCTTCGCCAAAGAGAGCTAGGGTTGAGCCGGTCAAAGAGTCTACTCTGTTGATTGGTGGTTCTGCGACTCCTTCGATGGATGATGTAAGTCCTCCTTTCATTTATGTTGCGACCTTTTCAGCACTTTCGACTCTCCCTTGATTTTTGTTTTTGCTGTCGAACTTTTGCTTCCTATGTTGATTTCTCTTCCTCCATTTTCCCTTTCAGCCTTTGATGAAGGATTTTATCCGTCTTGGTACCCAATTCATCGGGTACCGTGACCATGCTAAGAAGCTTGAAGGTATTCTTTTCTTGCCTCTTTCCATTAAATAGGTTCTCCTTCATTATTTTGTCGTGATAGTTGTTGTCCTTTGCTTTGCTAGATACTCTTGCAGAAGCTAACAAATGCGCTGATGCTCTTGATCTTAAGTTAGAGCAAAGCGAAAAAGCTCGCAAGAAAGCTGAATCAGATCCCGCCGGTATCGAAGATCTTCGAAAAAGACTTCATGACGCGGAAAATTATTTAAGCGAGAACATAGCTCAGCAGTCTGCTCGTGAAAAAGAAATCATCACTCGCTTGGAGTCACAGAGCCGACGTTTTGTTAGTAAGTACTCTGACCGTTTTCATTTCTTCGGGTAACCATGCTTTTCTTGGTGAGCTTTTTGACAAGCTATATTTTGCCTCATCAGGGAAAACGCAGCAAGATTATGATCTCGAAAATCCTGAAGGTGATCGCCTTCTCGACGCGCTCTCCCTCCTTGAAATTCATGGAGACGAGGCACGCCAGGGCCTTGCTGACGCTAGATCGGGTCTGTCACGGCTTTTTCCCTACTTCTTCGCGAAGAAAGAAGAACCTGAGACTTTTACTGCCCTGGCCAAGTGCTTCAACTCCCAAGAAGATCTTGGGCTGGGTCTTCGGCAAGAAAGCTTGAAGATTGGCGTTGAAGGCACCATCGCCTTGGTTGCTGACAGCCAACAACACGTCGACTGGGCGAAGGGGTGATACGAAGAAGATGGAGACGAAGAGATGGCAGTCTTTGATTAAGGCTGCCAAGCCGAACTCAAAGAAGATCCTCTCCTTCCTCGAATGCAAACCGACTCCTGCCCCTAGTTCATCGAAGCCGGAGGTCAAGTAGACCATCATGTCTCTATTTTTGTTTTGTTTCTCTTTTGATCCTGTCGCCGTAGTAGCTTTGGTGACAACTGCCCCATTAGTTCACTAGGAACCCTCTTTTGTAATAGTCATGTAAATATCTGATCCCATCAATGAAAAGCTATGTTACCGAATTATTGATATCGAAATATTTCTCTCCAGTTGATTTTTGACAACTATACCGTGGTGCCTCATTCCTCGGATGCTTTACCCGCTGCGTCCTGCTCGAAAAGGTCCTCCGCTGTCGAGTTTATTGGAGGTTCTTCGAGTGCTGCACAGAATGAAGACTTGGACGATCTCCGACAACAACTGCAGTCGATGAAAAAGCAAGCTCTTGTGATAATGGAACAGTCTCGAAGATCGTCCGAAAGGGAAAAACTTGTTGTTCAACAAGCTCGAGAAGCCCTAGCGTTGAAGGAAACCGCGGTTGCTGAAGCTGCTGAAGCTACTTCCCGGGAAAAATATATGCTTCAACTGATGAACGATTCTAGCTTGGATATGACGGGTATAGTTCTTTGAACTTGGTCATATTATGTTTTTACCGTTTGTTCTTCCTCTCTAATGCTTCCGCTGAAAATAGGTTCTTTTTTGGATACTGCTGCCGAAGATCAGCGTGTTGAAGCTCGATCTAATGTGCTTCTCAAGCTTGCCCTGGAGCATGGTTCTAATTTCTGGGTTACACCTGAACGTACCCGCCAAATCGTCAGATTTCAAGATCGCGCGAGTCAAGTCCGTGATTTTCTTGACTTCTGCACGAGGACATTGTCTTTAATTTATAACACCATGTTTCCGCGCAACCAAACGCCAGAAACTCTTCCTGCTCTGATGGATAAGTTTCGGGATGCCCCTCGAATCCATGAATTTGTGCGGGCCCAACTGTCTGCTGGAGTAAGATTTGCCATGATTATACTTCAAGTCTGCTACCCGAAATTATACATGACTCGGATTGTCTCCAAGTGCCAGGCCAAGCTGACGAGGAGGAGGAGGAGGAACATCGACAAGATCAACGATGTTGTAACCCCTATAGCAGAAGAGATGATGGATTAACTGCTTCGTCTAGATGTCGAGTTCTTCGTGAGAGGTAGCTATGCTGAACATAGAACTGGCGCTGCAAACAATGAAAGGGTAAACATAGATGATATACTAGGTGGTTATTTTCTTGATGATGAGGTTATGTATATTGTAAATACAATCTATATTGCAAAGCCCCCGAGCCTTTTGTTGGCCGGTGCTCGAGCTATTTTTATGCCATGGTGAATTACTATTTTGCGGGAGTTCATATATATGTTGTTGTCGCGGGTTATGAGCCCCCGAGCCTGTCGACGAAAAAGATGTATGTCACCAATATCTTTTACTATATTGCAGCACCGAGAGCTCGCCTCATTAAAAACCTTTCAGCCCCACTCGGTGCCCTGAAAGAAAAAGAGTGCGTCTGAAAACTCGCGGGCGTTTCAGTACATTGTATGTTTACAGAGAGGACTATATTTCGACTTCAAGCATAAAAACGCCTAAGTTGCGCCACGTTCCAGGGATTTGGCTCGGCGACTCCTGACTTCTTGTTCTTTATTCTGTACGCACCTCCTTCAATTACTTCTGTGACGATATATGGGCCAACCCACGGCGACTTGAGTTTCTCATGGCTAGTTTGCATGAGCTGAAGAACTAAGTCGCCCACCTGAAAGGATCTTGGTCGCAAACGTCGACTATGGTAATTTTTCAGATCTTGCTGGTACTTGGTAACTCGTGATAGTACTTCGTCTCGAGTTTCGTCGAGTGCGTCGACATCGTCCTCTAATGCCTTTCGTGAAGTTTCTTCGTCATACTCCGCCACTCTCGGAGAATTGTGCTCTATTTCTATTGGTAATACTGCCTCAGCTTCGTGAACTAGAAAAAACGGTGTTTCATGTGTCGCTGTATTTGGTGTTGTTCGGATACTCCATAAAACACTAGGCAACTCTTCTGGCAATGTGTGTCGAGCTTTTTCCAATGGTGTGAGCAGATGTTTCTTGATGCCGTTGCATATGATACTGTTTGCTTTCTCGACTTGGCCATTGGTTTGCGGGTGCGCAACTGATGCAAAGTGTAGTTTGATGCCTACCTCTGCACAATAAGCTTTGAATTCCTTGGATGTGAAATTGCTGCCATTGTCTGTGACTATGCTATGAGGAACTCCAAACCGAAAGACGATGCTTTTCATGTACTTAATTGCAGATGATGCATCTGGTGAATTTATTGGTTTTGCTTCTATCCATTTTTTGAACTTATCGACAGCTACGAGCATATACTCGTATCCTCCTGGCGAGGCCTTGTGCAATTTTCCCACCATATCGAGGCCCCATTGAGCAAAGGGCCATGACAATGGTATTGGTATCAACTCTGCTGCTGGGGAGTGTGGTTTTGTGGCAAACCTTTGGCATGCATCACAAGTGCGTACTATGTCCTTTGCATCCTCGATTGTTGTTAGCCAATAAAACCCTGCTCTGAAAACCTTGGCTGCTATAGCTCGACTGCTTGCGTGGTGTCCACGTACTCCTTCGTGTACATCCTTCAAAATTAGCCTTCCTTCTTCGGGTGTGACACACCTTTGTAATACTCCTGAAATACTTCATTTGTATAACTCCCCTTTGACCACAGTAAAGGCTTTAGAACGTCTGATAACTCGCCTTGCTTCAACTGGATCGTTGGGTATTTCCTTTCTTAAGATGTATGCTATGTATGCTTGCATCCAAGGAATTTGTACCATCATCACTACGTCTGGTTCCTCTTCTTCTTCCAGTGATGCTATTTTAGCCCCGAGGGTTTCTCATCCTTCTCCTTCTTTTGTGGTTTCTTCGTCTTGGTAGATCTCTCAGCTATCTCCTCCCAAAACACGCCAGGTGCAATCGCGAGGCATTGCGACCCGATGTTTGCGAGAACATCGGCTTCATCGTTGCTGAGCCTACTGATATGATTTACTTTGCAACCGTTGAATAACCTCTCGAGCTCGTTGTATACCTCTTTATATGCTATCATGCTATCATTGACTGTGTCGCACTGATTCATCACTTGTTGGGCCACCAACTGTGAGTCGCCAAAGATTTTTAGTCGAGTTGCTCCACAAGCTTTTGCCATTTTCATCCCGTGTATGAGTGCTTCATACTCTGCTTCATTATTGGATGCATTTGGAAACGTCATTCGTAACACATATTTCAACTTTTCGCCTTGGGGTGATATTAGTATCACGCCTGCTCCTGCTCCTTCTAATCTCTTGGATCCGTCGAAGTTCATAGTCCAGGTTCTCGACAAATCTGGAGGTCCCGTGTTTTGTAGCTCCATCCACTCTGCGATGAAGTCTGGCAGAATCTGCGACTTTATTGCTTTTCTCTTCTCGTATGTGATGTCTCGAGGGGAAAGTTCTATTCCCCAAAGGGAGACACGACCCGTGGCTTCTGGGTTGTTTAATATGTTGGATAAAGGCGCTTCATTGACCACTATTATCGGGTGTGCCGAGAAATAGTGTCGTAACTTCCTTGCAGTTGTGAATACTCTATATGCCAACTTCTGATACTGTGGGTATGTAACATCCCAAATTTCAAATCAATGAAGAAGGAGAAATTCAATTACCCAAAATTTAGAACCAACAAAAAACTTTTATTTGCATATAGTGCTATGCATAGGACTTGTGCATTATTGTGTGAAATGCCATGATGATTGCTGGTGTGCTTTTGTACTACAACCTAAAACCCTAATTGGAACCTTTGAAGATCACAAAGAAAATAAAAAGTGAAGAAAAGAAATAAAATAGAAAAATCCCTAAAACCCTCACATATGGCTTATGCATTTTTTTCAACTCTTTAACCTAGACCATTTTGGTTTGTACCATTGCTTGTAGAATGTTACTAAACACTAAATAACACTTTTGGAATCAAAGAAACTCAATTCAAATCAAAATTTAATTCAAATCTTGATCACATGTGATAATGGTCAAGTCTGCCCATAACAACATGTTACCCACTTTGAGCCCTTCTATTAAGCAAATCTCAAACTAAACCCTCCCATATTTTTCCACCTCATCCAAGAGCATGTCAAGGTGAACACTTTTTGTGTTGACCACCAGACTTGACTCTGCCTACATTGCTTACTATAAGAGGGACAAGTAGCAACTTTGAAACAAAATGAAGATCATACCCATTTTGGGATTTCACAAAACTGCACCATTTTGAACACCACCACCACCCTTGTGCATCATTTATTATAAGAATCAACTCCACCAAAAATTGTTCCAAAATTCAAAAATAATTTTATTTCGACCATTTGATCAAACACCTTGCAGGCAGGGAGTGAAATTGAGCCCATACTTGGAGAATAAGTGGACCAAGTCCAACCCTGGCCCTCCTCTGCTGCTCTGGAACTCCACCACATCCCTGGGCACCAGTGCAAGCCACTGCACCCCTCCCACTTGCCCTCCATGACCCTGGCATGACCATGCCCGTGCTCACCATGCCCACTCCGGCCACCCCTCTCTCCACTTGTCACCAGCTCGCCACACAGTGTCTAGGAGGACCCCCTCACTCTCCTGCATCTGCTCGTGCCCTCCCTTGACCAAGACGAAGCCTGCACGAGCTAGCACAGACTCGTCCATCACCCTCCAACGACGCCATGACGTGCATGGTTGCGACGCCAGAGCGCGCCAGAGCGCCGCAGAGACCTGTCAGCTCCGACCGTCCCTCGCCATCAGCGCCCGTGCGTAGCTCCGCCTCAGCACCAGGACGCCGCCAGAAATCGCCACTAGCTCGCCCGCGCCCTGTCACCGTCGCGGACGACGACGACAGCCACAGTAGCCACGGACGCGTGACTCGCCCCACTGTGCTTGACCACCTCTTGCTGTTCTGAGAGCACCGTGACGCTCCCTGAGCCTTCCTGAACGCTTCCATACCCTCGCCCACGCCGTTGATCAACCGTAGAGCGACCTCGCCGTCGTCACCGTGACCTCCCGCGGATGCTCGAGGGGGCTATATAAGCCGCCCTCCTCTCTTCGATTTCGGCAAAGCACCACTCTCCCCTCTCACCACTGATCCTTCCTAGCCCCTCCCTCCTCCACATTCGCCACTCCCTCACCGGAATTTGAAGCTCGGTACCCGCCGGAGTCTAGCAACGGAGAGGTGCCGTTGCAGTGCACCCCAGGCGACGCCGCTGCTTCCATCTGCTTCCTCGTCGTCGACAACCTCGCCGCAGCACGTTGCCGACCATCGCCTCGCCGCCGGTGAGTCTCCGACCCCCTAGCCGCACCGCGCCAGTGGCCTGTTCTCGCCGGAGACGACGACGTCGCTCGTTCGTCCGATCTGGGTCTAATCGTGCGTCTCCCAGCGAGCGTACCGTTTCGCTGTTCAAAACACGCTGACGCGTGGACCCCACTTGTCAGGCGGCCCGCTGCGCTAGACGCACTGCTGAGCGCCCATCTCGTTTCCCGCCGGCCCCTTTCTAATTCAAATATGAATTTTCGAATTTTCCAAATTATAAACTGATGCCATCATCAATTTTAAATAGAAATAAATCTACTGGGTCAAATTCAATATTTTTTATATATTTGGAAAGCTGAGAAAATTATCTACACAACTACACTGGCCTCATCCTTAGTTTCACTATAGAATTAATGTGACAAAATAAACAAGGCAGGTACTTTTGCAACTTCAAACAATTATTAAAAATTAACCCTAAGTGATTTTGAGTTGATTCCAACTCTTATAAATCACATTTCACATACTCTACATGTTTATGTAAAAAAGATCACATAGTTGTTTGTATGATCATGGCCTAGTTTAAAAAATGGCTCTATGGCTATTTCTAGTTCATTTAAATAGTGCCAAATTATTTATTAATAGTATGGGAGCTTTTCTCTCACTTAAATCTTGTCTCAAATAACTCCAAATGAGATAGAGACCATGGTCTATTAAATCTCATGTGGAATTGTTTGGTGATATTAAATCATTACTATGTTGGTATTAAATTGCATGGGGTGTTTCACCTCATTTAAATCATTTTCCTAAATGATGAGTATGAAGAGGGTGACCTTGATCAACCTAGGTCATATACTATTCATGGAGGAAATTAAATCTTAACAAGATAATGAGAGGAAATTATTTCTCTAAGGAATTAAAAGAAAACCCTTAATTAGTACTTATAATGAGAGGAAATTATTTTTTATTAAAGAATAAAAACAAAGTCAACCAACCAAATAGTAATGTGGTGATGCTAGCCTAACTTGTGTGACTCATGTGTGTGCTTAGTCTAGTACTTAAGTTTGGTGTGGTGATTGTATACCTCGTATTCGATTTTAGACGCTAGTACCGAGGAGTATCAAGAGGAGGAAGAGGTCTACTTCCAAGGAGAAGAAGATCACTTTGACCAATTCCCCAACCAAGGCAATCTAATATTCTTGCAAGTGCAAAGCTCTATTTGAGCAAGGCAACATTACTTTTACTTTATGTGCAATGATCCTATCCCAAGTTTTTACCCATCCAGCTTTTACTTTATTTATCAAAAGTTACTTTATAGTTAACTTTGGTCTAAGTATAGAATGTTACAAAAGTATCAAAGATAGCCTAAAAGCTTATTAAGCTAGATAGCACCCCTCATGATTAGTTGCTAGTGCTAACCAATAAAATTGACTACTCTAGATGGGAACTTGTGAATTGAAATGAATTTGAAACTTTGGAATGATGGGTCTTTCTATTGAAAGATCTTTGAAGGTGAATATGACTTGAATGATATGGTGGATTTTGATTAAAACTGATATTGGTTTGGATGCGATACCTTTCCAATTTTTGAGTACCCCCACAATACCTGATTATGGGTAGGGCTTAACTGGATGTTTATACATCTTAGTATGGGTTCCCTCTGAACAAGCATCATAGGGGTTATGCCGAGGCTGCCTCCGTAGATTGTGAAATGATGTGAAATGAGGTGAATGTACGGCCCAAGCCCTGTGCAGTTTCCAGGCTGACGGTTTGTCTTCACTGGGAGGCCAAGCTCATGGGGAGAGGTACCTATACTAGGGTATGTAAGTGAAAGGTTATGGTTGATGATCCGCGTACTGAGTTACGATGATTCGGGGTTATCCCTGACGGATGTAATCAAATGTTGTGGCACAAGTGTGCAACCTCTGCAGAGTGTAAACCTATTCGAATAGCCGTGTCCACGGTTACGGACGGTTGGAAAGGCCATACTGTTTCCGGTGTCAGATATTTCTTGAAAATGTTGATGAAGTGAATGGTGACTTGACTTGAATCACAACTGAGTTGTGGGAATGACACTAATGTTCCCACTTGAGTTAGTTAGCACATGAAGAGTCTTTTATCAAATACTTGTGAACTAAATTTGGCTTTATGCAAAATAAACTAGAGCTTAGCACCCCCTTACTAGGATTGATAGTACTTACACTAGTATTAGTTTGCGAGTACTTAAAGTACTCACGGCTGTCTCCCTGGCTATTCAAATGGCTAGACTATGAAGAGGAGCAGAACTACCAAGGTGACGACCAGCAGGACGCCTACGACAACTAGGAATCTTCTGACGCCAAGCGTTGGCCTGTGGACTAGATAGTCCCTTCTATTACGCTTCCGCTATGAATTGTGTTTGTTGATCATTAGATCAACTATTTGTGTAATATTGGATCATGTGATCTAAATTTGTAAGACAAGTATGGTTTGTAATGAATGATGACTTATGATATTGACTGTTATGTCTCGCAACAACAATATTCCTAGGATTGCGATGGATGGCATAATAGGCATCTGGACTTAAAAATCCGGGTGTTGACAAGTTGGTATCAGAGCCATTGTTTGACCTTAGAAGAACCTAGTTAGAATGGACGTTCAGAAAAAACTTAGTTTTGAAACCAAATGAAGGGAATATTTATGAAAAATTATTCACACTCTTGTCTTTGAGATCTTTTCAAATTGATGAATCATGTTCTTCCTTATGAATCTACCTAAAATTTTGACACACTTGTTCACTTCTCTAACTTACTCCTCCAATTCACTTTCAGATGGAGCCGAATGAACCAATCAACACCAAGTTCTACCAGCTTGGGGATGGAGGTAGCCTGATCTTCGAGCATGATTTGAATGCCCTGTCTGACTTCCTTGGACGCCCTCACCCGGAGTTCCACGGAATCGAGGTGAACGACCAGCCCGGAGGGGAGCTTCAGTGGATCATCACCGCTGATCTGAGGGGCAAGATGGAGCCTCCTACTTCTGAGAGGATCCTCTTCTCCTTCAGGGAGAGCAACTGGCTGGACGGACTCGCTCGTGCTCTTCAGGAAGCACTCGCCCGTCTGTGCGGGCAGAACGTGGTAGCGATCTTAGCGTCCCGCTTTGTGCACCTCGTGAGGCGTGATTCTATGGGAGTGCCCATGGAACTGCAACCCCACCCCAAGCTGAGGCACCACGCTGAGTACCTGGACTTTATGCTGTACCAGACACAGAAGGACCTGGACGCCTCCCGTGTGTACGCCAACCAGACTCACGCTCATATCACTGAGCAAGGAGAGGCGATCAAGCTACTTGCGAGGGACCGCAAGTCACTCCGCCAGCAGCGTGCCAAGAAGGACGCTACCATCGCGCGTCTTCGCGCGAAGATAGTATCTTTGGAGGCCACTGTTGTAACATCCCAAAAATTTCAAAACAAACAATATGAATTTCCCTAGTTCTAAATTTTGGAACCAACAAAAACTTTTTAAATTAAGTTTGATACATAGTGATCTTGCTTGATTCTTGTGCTATTGCCATGATTGCTTGTTTAATTAGTATTGAAATGATCTTAAACCCTACACCTCACCCCTCTTTTCACCACCCAAGTTAAAATAAAATAAAAGGAAATTAAATAAGAAAAAGGTATATGTGCCTATGGCTATTTTCATAAAGCTTTACCCTAAGCTCTTCTACTTTGTTTAGAGGTTTGGAAAACCTTCATACACCTTACCTAGTACTTCTCAAACCAAATCCAAGTTGAAACAAAAGAAAATAAAAAAGAAACTAAAAATGCCATAGAGGCATATGAGAGTAAAATAGCAAATTTAAGAATCTTGACCCTAGGACATGTTGTGAATGGTTGGATCACTCCTATATACCATTTCAACACTCAACAACCTCATTTGGGTCAAGCCAAGTCAAATTAAAAATCAAATACAACATATGCATAGAGGCATATGTGACACATAGCCATAATACCCAATTCTTGTTCTATGCCATTAAACGTTGACCAAATGGTGTGAAACCATCTCTAAACCTAACCTAACCCTAAATTGACCCTCAACCTTGCCCAAGTAAGGCAAGGGGGACAATTTACAAGATTAAGAAAAATTGACACATCACCTCTTATGTGTTATGGCCATTTTTGCAAATCTTTGAGCTAGACCTTTTGGAATGGTTTCAATGGTTTGGAAATGTTTCTAAACTAATAAGAATCACATTAGAGTCAAGAAAAATCAAATCAAAAATAGAGAAATCAAATAGGGAGAAAATCCCATTTTCACTCACATACACATTTAGCCAATTTTGCAAATCTTCAATCAAGGCCACTTTGGCTTGTGCCATTGGTTGTAAAACACTTATATATCAATTACACACCCAAATGTATCAAAGAAACCAGAATCAAATCAAAGAAAAATTGCAAATGCAACTTACATATGATAATGGTCATATGGCCCCTTTATAAAATCTTCACCACTTTACCCCCCCTGGTTTTGACTTTTCTTCAACCAAACTTGACCAACTCTTGCCATGTCATCCAAGACCATGTCAAGCTGAACAACTTTTATGTTGACCACTAGTGCTGACTTTGACCAGGTTGACCAGAATAGAGTTGACAAGTGGAGACTTTGAGATAAAGAGAAGATGGTCCTCATTTTGAAAACTTGCAAACTTTCACCAAATTGAACACCAACACCACCATTCTATCACATTAATTATATAAATGAGCTGCACCAAAAAGAATTACAAAATTCCACAAAAATGTTCTTGCGGCCATTTCATCAAACAGTTGGCAGGCAACAATCTGAATTTGGCAAACATCCTATTAACCACTGGTTCTTAGCCTAAACCCCTTTTCAATGGTGATCATCAACCTACTGGTACCCTCTCTGCACCAAAGAAAGCCTTGCACTGATGATTAAAGGGGAGACATGATCACAACAACACCCATGCCGGCCATGAGAGACATCACCATGCCATCCTACCTCAACACCTCTCTCTGGTCCATCCAACCTTGTCAACTAGACTCACCAGGAAGTACTGAGCCTGCTGGACAAGATCCCAACTCCAAACCATGCACGACAAGCCTTGGCCGCGACGTGATCACCACGTCTGGACGCGCCAGAGCGTGCACTGGCGCGTCACCCTCCACTTGCGCATGCACACTCCACACCATGACAGGACATCGCCAGACACGCGCCATTGGCCGCGCATGCCCCATCGCCGTTGCCATGATCAAAGATCTGGCCGCCAGTATAGTACCCGTCGCGCCATGATCGTGAGCGGTCTCATCCTCCTTTCCCTACGCCAGATAGAAGTTGAGAACCGCCTAGGCGTCGCCTACCTCCTGCTCCCTATCTTGCCCTTTCGCGCCTCAGAACGCCATCGCCATCGTCGACCTTGGCCGCACCTCACGGCCACCCCTCAACCCTATAAAAGGAGCATGCCCCTGGACAAGTTCTTCACACCCTAGCACTACCCTCTCCCTCCTGACCCTCCTCGACATCTCTCTGCCCCACATTGTCCACTCCGCCGCCGCAATTTAGCCGGAGACCACCGCCACAGTAGCTCAACGCCGGAGAAGATCCCGACCACCTCCGCTCCTCCCACGACCACCGCTGACCTCGCCGTCGACTCCTCGTTCGCCTGCGACCCTCCTCGACCCTCGCCGGAGCTTCGGTAGGCCGTCGACCCCCTGGTGCTCGCCGCCAGTAAGGGTGTGCTCGCCGTCGACGATGACGAGCGTGAGCCGTTTGATCGTCTTATGATCCTGCGGCCACCATCTCTCTGTACCGATTCGGTTGAGCTGAGTCGTTGACTAGTGGGACCCACTGTCAGCTGGCCCGCGTCGTAGTTGGGCTGGCCCTTCTGCGATTCAAATCATTCGGCCCATCTAGTTCCCGCCTAGCCCACTTTGGTTAAATTCAAATATTATTGTTTCAGTTTATTTTCAATACTGGTCTGTGCTAAAAATTGAATAGTTTCAAATCTACAAACCCAAATTTAGTGATTCAAATTGTTCCAGAAAGCTTATGAATTTATCTAACTAACACCACTGGATTCAACCCCATAGCTTTTGTGGAAATTGTATGGCAAAAATAACAAGTCATATACTTTTCAGTATTCAAATAAATCTAAAAAATCAACCAATTTGAATTTTGAAGTGAATCCAATTGCAATAATTAAAATTTCACAAACTCTAATTTACTATGTAAAAATATAGTATAGGTTCTGTACATGATCATGGGCTAGAAGCAAAATATTGGCTATGTAGTCAATACTAGTCCATTTAAACTATTTCAAATTTTAGGAATTTAAATCTATGAGGTGTAGCACCTCATTTAAATCATTTTCTCAAGTGATATGAAGTAATGTGATGACCTCTACTGCATAGGCTCATACTTGCTCACTTGTGGAATTTAAATCAAAATAGTATCTAAATTGCAATGGTTATTTAAATCACATGAGATGATGAATCTCATTTAAATCAATTTTCTCAAATAATAAGTGTGAAGTGTTGACCTTGGTCAACATGTGATCATCCCTGGTTATTTGAGAAGATTAAATTTTAAGAAGAATTCAATGAGAGGAAATTCTTTCTCCAAACCAAAGAGAAACCCTAATTCCAATTTTCAATGAGAGGAAATTATTTTCCTAATATTAAATAAGGAAACCCTAGCATAATTTGGGAAGAAATGTTAAATGGTGATGCTAGATCATTTGTGTGAGCCAATAAGGCTAATTAAGATTACTTAAGTGTTGTTTGGTGATTGTATCCTCGTATTCGTTTATAGACGCTAGTACCGGAGACTATCAAGAGGAAGAGGTCTTCTACCAAGAGGAAGAGCAAGAAAACTTTGATCACCTCACCAATCAAGGCAAGCTATTACCAATGCAAGCTAGACTAATGCAAGCTACTTTGTGCAAAGCTCTACAAGAGCAAGGCACCATTACATTTTACTTTATGATCCTATCCCAAGTTTTTACTTTACAAGCTTTACTTGATTTTATTTATCAAAATTACTTTTTGATTTATGATTCACTTGGTTTAGTTATGGAGTAGTACCAGAGCATCACAATTAGCCTAGAAGAAAGGCAAACTACTTAGCACCCCTCATAACTAGTTTCTAGTGCTCAATATTAAAAAGTGACTATTCTAGTTGGGAACTTGTGAATTGAAATGACTTTGAAAACCTTGGAATGATGAGTCATTCTATTGAGAGATTTTGAAGGTGAATATGACTGGTGAATGACTTGGTGAATTTTACCAAAAACTGATGGTTGGGTTCGGATGCGATACCATTCCAATTTTACAAGTACCCCCACAATACCTGAATCTGGGTAAGGCTTGGCTGGAAACTTATGTATTTTAGTATGGGTTCCCTCTGAACAAGCGTCATAGGGGTTATGCCGAGGCTGCCTCCATTGAATGTGAAATGACGAGAAATGAGGTGAATGTCCTACCCAAGCCCTGTGCAGTTCCCGGGTTGACGGTTGATGACCCACAAGTATAGGGGGTGTATCGTAGTATTTTCGATAAGTAAGAATGTCGATCCCAACGAGGAGCAGAAGGTGTTGACAAGCAGTTTCGATGAAGGATTCCCTGTAAATGCTCACAGACAAGTATTCAGGGGGTTTTGATGTAACAGTTGAATAAAGTACGAGTAAGTAAAGTGCGAGAGTAACAATTGCAGCGAGTGGCCCAATCCTTTTTAGCAAAAAGGACAAGCCGGGTTGTTTACTTATAATTACCAAACGTTCTCGAGGACACACGGGATTTTAGTCTAGTGCTTTCGCTACATACGGCTAAATAATATTCATTGTTATGATAGTGTTGTGTGGGTGAACCTATGCTAATGTACCGCCCTTCCTAGGACTAATACATACTTGTGATTATACCCCTTGCAAGCATCCGCAACTACAAGAAAGTAATTAAGATAAATCTAACCACAGCCTTAAACTCTGAGATCCTGCGATCCCTCCTGCATCGATATACCAACGGGGGTTTAGGTTTCTGTCACTCCGGCAACCCCGCAATCGGCAAACGAGTACAAGATGCATTCCCCTAGGCCCATAAAGGTGAAGTGTCATGTAGTCGACGTTCACATGACACCACTAGAAGAATAACACCACAACTTAAATATCATACCATTGAATATTACTCAACCATAGTTCACTACTAACATTTAGACTTCACCCATGTCCTCAAGAACTAAACGAACTACTCACGAGACATCATATGGAACATGATCAGAGGTGATATGATGATGAATAACAATCTGAACATAAACTTGGTTCAATGGTTTCACTCAATAACATCAACAACAAGTAGAGATCGATACCGGGAGAGTTTCCCCTATCAAACAATCAAGATCAAACCCAAATTGCTACGGCGGTGACGGTGTCCAGCGGTGGAGACGGCGGTGATGATGGTGGAGATGATGATGATGGTGATGGAGATGATGTCCAGCTCGATGACGGTGACGATGGCGTCGATTTCCCCCTCAGGAGGGGAATTTCCCCGGCGGATTCCTGCCCGCCGGAGAGCTCTTTTCTCTCTGGTGTTCTCCGCCCCGCAGAGGCGGCTGTGGCTCTTCGTGAGGTACCCTCTGTAGCTTAGGTTTTCGGGGCGAAGGGTTTCGCGAAGAAAAGGAGGCGAAAGGGGCTGTGGGGCCCCCACACCACATGGTGGCGCGGCCAGGCCATGGGTCGCACCGGCCTGTGGTCTGGCCCCACCTTGGGCCTTCTCAGCTCCTCCTTCTGGCTTCCTTCGTCATCTTTAAAAATAGGATTTTTGGTATAATTTCCTTCCACAGTTGATCTTCCGAAATATTGCGTTCTGACGGTGCTTTTTCCAGCAGAATCCTGGCTCCGGTGCTTGATCCTCCAATAATGATGAAACATGCAAAATAGATGAAATAACATAAGTATTGTGTCCAAATATGAAATATATCAATGAATAACAGCAAATTATGATACAAAATAGTGATGCAAATTGGACGTATCAACTCCCCCCAAGCTTAGACTTCGCTTGTCCCCAAGCGAAACTGAACTCAGTAAACAGGACCACATGTTTATGGAGTGAAGAGTCGATAAATAAAATACGGACAAGAAGCATCATATTCATTCACACAATACATTCTAGTAAACAACTTCCTCATATAACTCAACTTGAAACAAGTATAAGGTAATCACAAATAAAGGTGCATAAGAAATCATAGTTGGTGATGGCAAACTTCGTTCTTGGTCAGAGAACAATTAACAGATTATACCTATCTCATTGAGCAGCGCTCTCATGTTAAAGTTTATAAGGCACAACTTGCATACTCAATCATAATAGTCTCCTCATGATCATTGATAACTTGCAAAGCTATATTCATTCAGATAAAACTTGTACTAAACAAGGAAGAATAAAAGACATGATAAAGCAAATCACAATATAATGGTTTGATCACAACTACTCAAATGCTTGCTTGAGATGGAGGGAAATAGGTTTACTGACTCAACATAAAATAAAAGACAGGCCCTTCGCAGAGGGAAGCAGTGATTAAATCATGTGCTAGAGCTTTTCAGTTTTGAAATCATATAGAGATAATAAAAGTAACATTTTGAGAGGTGTTTGTTGTTGTCAACGACTGGTAGCGGGTACTAACCCCCTTGCCAGACAACCTTCAAAGAGCGGCTCCCATTTTATTTTTATTTTGTGTGGCACTCCTTCCAACCTTTCTTTCACAAACCATGGCTAACCGAATCCTCGGGTGCCTGCCAACAATCTCATACCATGAAGGAGTGCCTTTTTATTTTAGTTTTATTATGATGACACTCCCCCCAACCTTTTCTTACACAAGCCATGGCTAACCGAATCCTTCGGGTGCCGTCCATCAATCACATAACATGGAGGAGTGTCTAATTAGTTTAATTAGTTTGGGACTGGGAATCCCATTGCCAGCTCTTTTTGCAAAATTATTGGATAAGCGGATGAAGCCACTAGTCCATTGGTGAAAGTTGCCCAACAAGATTGAAAGATAAAACACCACATACTTCCTCATGAGCTATAAAACATTGACACAAATAAGAGATACTAAGTTTTGAATTGTTTAAAGGTAGCACATGAAGTATTTACTTGGAATGGCAGAAAATACCACGTAGTAGGTAGGTATGGTGGACACAAATGACATAGGTTTGGGCTAAGGTTTGGACGCACGAGAAGTATTCCCTCTCAGTACAAGTCTTTGGCTAGCAAGGCTAATTAGCAAGCATAAGAGTTGAAGGAAACAAACAAATATACATGTGATAGAAACAATCATGCATCTCCCTTGTAAGCACAAACTATTTTAACTTCAGAATAATAAGCTATGAGCTAACAAGAAAGAAAGACAATGAAATAACTACATGTATTTCTCTTTTCTACTTAAACCTCAAAGTGTTGTTGCTATTGACCAATGCTAAGTTTGCCAAAACCAAATAGATTTATTCAATGCTCCCAAAGTGATACCAATACTAACAACAAGGTAAATCATATAATAGAGATTGCAAACTAAAATAAGATGTGTAATATGTAAATGATAAGACTTCTCATTAATATTCCATAACGATAACTCACACCAAGGGATACATAGATAACCAACTAAAGGAGAGATACTTCCAAACTGCAACCCATCTTATATGATAACTTCCCTACTCATGATATGACAATACTTGACGATAAAAAGTAAAAGGTAGTGATGATGTGATACCGCGGCACTCCCCCAAGCTTGGAACAAACCAAGGGAATGCCAATACCGATGATGAATTACTCCTGCGGCGATGGTGGTGATGAACTCCCGTCATCAGACTTCCAAGGAAGAGGCTCTCCATCAAGAAACGACATCTTGGTCTCGGGGATCCTGAAACTAGCAGCACGGCTTATGTATTTAAACCTGTTTTCATACTCACAGTTCTGATTCTGAACATCATAGAGTTGTGCTTGGAGCTTGTTGGTGGTGTCGTGAAGTGAGAGGATGTCGCCCCAAAGCTTTGCAGTTTCCTTCTCATGTTCAGCAATGAGTTCAGACACAATCTTGTGGAAGATATCCACCTCACGCTCAGCCATCTTCTTGTATTTAAAGACCTCTTGTTCTAGCTTCTCCATCATGTCTTCCAAGCTTCCTTCTCCTTTAGGACCCTGGGTATCCTTGATCTGCAGTTCTCCCTCAACGAGCAGCAACTCCTTGGGGTGCATCCTCAGCTCCTCCATGTACAAGTTGCCAACATCCTTGCGGGAGCTGTCCTTCGGAGTTTCCGACGAAGACATGATGGCTCTAGATCCGAAGCAAATCCTGGCAGAAATAGCTCGAAACAAAACACGTCGAGAAAATGATATACGGACCTCCAGGGGTCCGGGGGATTATATAGCAAAAAATTTCACGACAAAAGGAAAGTACCAGATCGAACTAGAGTCGGAAAGGGGCGACGAGGCGGCCAGACCATAGGTCGGCGCGGGCCCAGGTCAGGCCGCGCCGGCCTATGGTGGCACGCTCTCGTGCGTCTTTTCCACTCCGTTTCGATCTCGTAATTTTTCATATTTTCCAAAAACAGCAAAAATATTGTTCGGAAAGTAAATTGCGAACTTTTCATTACCAAGATCTTGTTACCTATTCAAAGTCGAGTTCTGGCGGACTGTCAATTTGTCCTTTGATGAAAGCCTCCGGTGTTTCCACTCGAATAATATCAACATCAACATTATAAGAATCACCTGAGATATAATGCTTGAGTCTTTGTCCATTCACCACTTGTGTGGCATTGCCTTGGAGAGAGCTAATTTTAATTGCTCCTGAACGATACACCTCCTCAACAACGTATGGTCCTTCCCATTTCGAGAGTAATTTCCCTGCAAAGAATCTGAGACGAGACCGATACAATAGGACTTTATCCCCAATATTAAATTCTCCTTTGATAATCCTCCTATCATGCCATTTTTTAACTTTCTCTTTAAAGAGTTTAGCATTTTCATAAGCTTCACTTCTCCATTCATCTAGAGAACTTAATTGCAACAACCTCTTATCACCGGCAAGTTTAGGATCTTTATTTAATTCTCTAACTGCCCAATAAGCTTTGTGCTCCAGTTCTAAAGGTAAATGACAATCTTTCCCATAAACCATTTTATAAGGTGACATTCCCATGGGATTTTTATAAGCAGTTCTATAAGCCCATAGTGCATCCTTCAATTTACTAGCCCAATTCTTTCTAGTTTTATTAACAGTCTTTTGCAAGATAGATTTAATCTCTCTATTTGATAATTCTACTTGCCCACTAGTTTGAGGATGATAAGCGGAAGCAATTCTATGATTAATACCATACCTAGCAAGAGTTTTTCTAAAACCTCCATGAATAAAATGAGAACCTCCATCAGTCATAATATATCTAGGCACTCCAAATCTAGGAAAAATAATGTCTAAAAGCATTCTTAAAGAGGTCTCACCATCAGCACTTTTTGTAGGTATGGCTTCCACCCATTTAGTAACATAATCAACAGCAACAAGTATATGAGTGTTACCTTCTGAAGACGGAAAAGGTCCCATGAAGTCAAATCACCAATAATCAAATGGTTCAATAACAAGAGTATAATTCATAGGCATTTCATTACGTCTGGAGATATTACCAACCCTTTGGCATTCATCACAAGATAAAATAAACTTTCTCGCATCCTTGAAGAGAGTTGGCCAATAAAAACCTGATTGTAGAACCTTTTGCGCGGTTCTTTCTCCGGCGTGATGTCCTCCATAAGCACTGCCATGACATTTACTCAATATCTCTTGTTGTTCATATTCGGGAACACACCTTCACAGAATACCATCCACTCCTTCTTTATATAAGTGTGGGTCATCCCAGAAATAATGCCTCAAGTCATAAAAGAATTTCCTCCTTTGCTGAGCTGAAAAGGTTGGAGGCAAGTACTTGGAAACAATAAAGTTAGCATAATCAGCATACCAAGGACTGTCTCGCGAGCTCACCTTTATTACAGCCAATTGTTCATTTGGAAAACTATCATTAACAGGAACAGGATCATAAGCAATATTTTCCAATCTAGATAAATTATCAGCAACAGGATTATCAGCACCTTTCCTATCTACAATATGTAAATCAAATTCTTGCAAAAGAAGTACCCATCTAATAAGCCTCAGCTTAGCATCTTTCTTTGTCATAAGGTATCTAATTGCAGCATGATCAAAAGATGAATCGTAACTTTTGAATCAACAATATAAGATCTAAATTTATCACAAGCAAAGACTACAGCTAATAATTCTTTTTCAGTTGTAGCATAATTTCTTTGAGCAGCATCAAGAGTTTTACTAGCATAATGAATAACATTTAGTTTTTTATCTACTCGCTGTCCAAGAACAGCGCCTACAGCAAAATCACTAGCATCACACATAATTTCAAATGGTAAGTTCCAATCAGGAGGTTCAACTATAGGAGCAGTTGTTAAGGCTTTCTTAAGAGTTTCAAAAGCTTCCTTACAATCGTCATCAAAAACAAAAGGTACATCTTTTTGAAGAAGATTAGTAAGAGGCTTTGAAATCTTGGAGAAATCTTTAATAAATCTCCTATAAAACCCAGCATGACCAAGAACACTACGAATACCTTTAACATCCCTCGGATAGGGCATCTTCTCAATTGCTTCAACTTTAGCTCTATCAACTTCAATACCTCTCTCGGAAATTTTATGTTCCAATACAATTCCTTCATTAACCATAAAGTGGCATTTCTCCCAATTAAGAACAAGGTTAGTTTCTTCACATCTCTGCAAAACTTTATCAAGGTTTCGCAAACAACTATCAAAAGAATTCCCATAGACGGAAAAATCATCCATGAATACTTCCACAATACTCTCACAAAAGCCATGAAAAATAGCAGACATGCATCTTTGAAAAGTAGCAGGAGCATTACATAAACCAAAAGGCATACGCCTATAAGCATAAATTCCATAGGGACAAGTAAAAGTGGTTTTCTCTTGATCTTTAGTTTTAACAGCAATTTGTGAAAACCCAGTGATGTCTACGTTCCCCCTCCTTTCCTGTAGACAGTGTTGGGCCTCCAAGAGCAGAGGTTTGTAGAACAGCAGCAAGTTTTCCCTTAAGTGGATCACCCAAGGTTTATCGAACTCAGGGAGGAAGAGGTCAAAGATATCCCTCTCATGCAACCCTGCAACCACAAAGCAAGAAGTCTCTTGTGTCCCCAACACACCTAATAGGTGCACTAGTTCGGCGAAGAGATAGTGAAATACAGGTGGTATGAATAAGTATGAGCAGTAGCAACGGTGCCAGAAAATAGCTTGCTGGCGTGTAGTTGATGGTGGTAATATTGCAGCAGTAGTAACGCAGTAAAACAGTAAACAAGCAGCGATAGCAGTATTTAGGAACAAGGCCTAGGGATTACACTTTCACTAGTGGACACTCTCAATATTGATCACATAACAGAATAGATAAATGCATACTCTACACTTTTGTTGGATGATGAACAGATTGCGTAGGATTACACGAACCCTCAATGCCGGAGTTAACAAGCTCCACAATAATGCTCATGTTTTAGTAACCTTATAGTGCAAGATAGATCAACATAACCAAATAGATCACATCAATACCATCATAGTAATAGTTAACTTCACAATCCACAAGAGATCATGATCATAGCCTACGACAAGAACCACATGGGGCACACACTAGTCACCTTTACACCATGCAGGAGGAATAGAATACTTTAATAACATCACTAGAGTAGCACATAGATGAATTGTGATACAAAACTCATATGAATCTCAATCATGTAAAGCAGCTCATGAGATTATTGTATTGAGGTACATGGAGAGAGATTAACCACATAGCTACCGGTACAGCCCCGAGCCTCGATGGAGAACTACTCCCTCCTCATGGGAGTAGCAGCGGTGATGAAGATGGCGGTGGAGATGGCAGCGGTGTCGATGGAGAAGCCTTCCGGGGGCACTTCCCCGTCCCGGCAGGGTGCCGGAACAGAGTTCTGTCCCCCGAATTGGAGTTTCGCGACGGTGGCGGCGCCCCTGGAGTCTTTCTGGAGTTTCATCAATTGGTGTCGAGGTTTTAGGTCACGACGGCTTAAATAGGCGAAGAATCAGAGTCGGAGGGTCTCTGGGGGGCCCACACTATAGGGGGGCGCGGCCCCCCCCTGGCCGCGCCGGGGTGTGGTGTGGGGCCCCCAGGGCTCCCCTCTGGTCCTTCCCGGGTGTTCTGGATGCTTCCGATGAAAATAGGAACTTGGGCGTTGATTTCGTCCGATTCCGAGAATATTTCGTTACTAGGATTTCTGAAACCAAAAACAGCAGAAAACAGCAACTGGCCTCTCGGCATCTCGTCAATAGGTTAGTTCCGGAAAACGCATAAAAACGATATAAAGTGTGAACAAAACATGTTGGTATTGTCATAAAACAAGCATGGAACATCGGAAATTATAGATACGTTGGAGACGTATCAGCATCCCCAAGCTTAGTTCCTACTCGTCCTCGAGTAGGTAAATGATAAAAGATAATTTCTGAGGTGACATGCTACCAACATAATCTTAATCATACCATTGTAAAGCATATGAGATGAATGCAGCGATTCGAAACAATGTAAATGCAGTGAGTAAACAATTGAATCATATAGCAAAGACTTTTCATGAATAGTACTTTCGAGACAAGCATCAACAAGTCTTGCATAAGAGTTACTCATAAAGCAATAAATTCTTAGTAAAGGTATTGAAGCAACACAATGGAAGATTAAGTTTCAGCGGTTGCTTTCAACTTGTAACATGTATATCTCATAGATAGTTGTCAATGCAGAGCAATATAACAAATGCAATAAGCAAGTATGTAAGAATCAATGCACAGTTCACACAAATGTTTGCTTCTTGAGGTGGAGAGAAATAGGTGAACTGACTCAACAATAAAAGTAAAAGAATGGTCCTTCAAAGAGGAAAGCATCGATTGCTATATTTGTGCTAGAGCTTTGGTTTTGAAAACATATAGAGAGCATAAAAAGTAAAGTTTTGAGAGGTGTTTGTTGTTGTCAACGAATGGTAATGGGTACACTAACTACCTCGCCAACCGGACTTCCAAGAGCGGCTCCCATGAATTATCTTATTTTTGGGTGGCACTCCTTCCAACCTTTCTTTCACAAACCATGGCTAACCGAATCCTCGGGTGCCTGCCAACAATCTCATACCATGAAGGAGTGCCTTTTTATTTTAGTTTTATTATGATGACACTCCTCCCAACCTTTGCTTACACAAGCCATGGCTAACCGAATCCTTCGGGTGCCGTCCAACAATCACATACCATGGAGGAGTGTCTATTTTTGTTAATTAATTTGGGACTGGGAATCCCATTGCCAGCTCTTTTTGCAAAATTATTGGATAAGCGGATGAAGCCACTAGTCCATTGGTGAAAGTTGCCCAACAAGATTGAAAGATAAACACCACATACTTCCTCATGAGCTATAAAACATTGACACAAATCAGAGGTGATAAATTTTGAATTGATTAAAGGTAGCACTCAAGCAATTTACTTTGGAATGGCAGGAAATACCACATAGTAGGTAGGTATGGTGGACACAAATGGCATAGTGGTTGGCTCAAGGATTTTGGATGCATGAGAAGTATTCCCTCTCGATACAAGGCTTAGGCTAGCAAGGTTGTTTGAAGCAAACACAAGTATAAACCGGTACAGCAAAACTCACATAAAAGACATATTACAAGCATTATAAGACTATACATCGTCTTCCTTGTTGTTCAAACACCTCACTAGAAAATATCTAGACTCTAGAGAAACCACTGATGCAAACCAAATTTTAACAAGCTCTATGTATTTCTTCACTAATAGGTGCAAAGTATATGATGCAAGAGCTTAAACAAGAGCACAACAATTGCCAAGTATCACATTACCCAAGACATTATAGCAATTACTACATGTAGCATTTTCCAATTCCAACCATATAACAATTAACGAAGCAGTTTCAACCTTCGCCATGAATATTATGAGCTAAGAACACATGTGTTCATACGAACCAGCGGAGCGTGTCTCTCTCCCACACAAGCATTTATTCAAACAAAAACAAAAACAAGAAACATACAGACGCTCCAAGTAAAGCACATAAGATGTGACCGAATAAAAATATAGTTTCAAGAGAAGGAACCTGATAATTTGTCGATGAAGAAGGGGATGCCTTGGGCATCCCCAAGCTTAGAGCTTTCACTCTTCTTGATCATAGTATATCATCCTCCTCTCTTGACCCTTGAAAACTTCCTTCACACCAAACTTCTCATAAACTTCATTAGAGGGTTAGTACATAATCAAAAACTCACATGTTCAGAGGTGACACAATCATTCTTAACACTTCTGGACATTGCTCAAAGCTACTGGAAGGTAATGGAACAAAGAAATCCACCCAACACAGCGAAAGAAGCAATACGAAATAAAAGGCAGAATCTGTCAAAACAGAACAGTCCGTAAATACTTCCATTGCTCAGATCAGAAAACTCAAAACTAATGAAAGTTGCGTACATATCTGAGGAACACGCACGTAAATTGGCATATTTTTCTGATTTTTCTACAGAGAGAAAATCCCAGATTCGTGACAGATAGAAATCTGTTTCTGCGCAGAAATCCAAATCTAGTATCAACCTTCGATTAGAGGCTTTACTTGGCACAACAAAACACAAAACTAAGATAAGGAGAGGTTGCTACAGTAGTAAACAACTTCCAAGACACAAATATAAAACAAAGTACTGTAGCAAAATAACACATGGGTTATCTCCCAAGAAGTTCTTTCTTTATAGCCATTAAGATGGGCTCAGCAGTTTTAATAATCCATTCGCGGGAAATAGTATTTGAAGCAAGAGAGAGCTTCAAGAGGCGAATTCAAAATAAATTTAAGTCTAACATGCTTCCTATGAAGAGGAATCTTGTACACAAATGAATTCATGAAGAACGAAGTGACAAGCATAAGAGGATAAAACACGAGTAACTTCAAGATTCTCAACATAAAGAGGGGAAATTTAATATTATAAAGATGCATACGACCATATTTCCCTCTCTCATAATAACTTTCAGTAGCATCATTGATGAAATCCACAATATACCCATCACTTAAAACATTCTTATCATGGTTCATATGCATAGAAGTATCATTAATTTTGGCATGAGAAGAGTTATTCTCATTAATAGTAATTGGAGCAAGATTATTATCAAGAATTTGAACATGGTAAACAAGTTGCATATTAAAAGAATTGTTTTTGGTAATCCAATCATGACTATGACAAGTTTCATAAGGATAATTATAACCTATATCATAGCATTCTTTATAATAATCATCAAAGATCGGAGGCACAGTGTTATCATAAGAAATAGAATAGTTATCTTTCACAGTCGATTTATCTATGACCATACCATCGTTGTTATTAGAAGGAGATGTATCAAACACATAATGATCAGTAGCAAATGGATTTTCAAACACCTCTTCCCCAAGCTTACAGCTTTCTATATTATTATGGGAGGAAGCATGGATAGCACTGACACTATGGCAATTATTATCATCATTTTCAGAATTAGTTTCCCAGAGATTTGCGATATCAAAAGTAGTATGCTCATTCAAATCATGATCGCTAATGTATGTAAAGGGCATAGGAAGATCATCATATTTAGATTCATTATCACAATAATCATTAGGAGCAACATACTTACGGTTACTTAGCGTTATCTCATTCACGCGGGGATACGCCGTTACCTCTTTCTTTTTATTCTTCTTCTTCTTCTTCTTCGTTCCCTTCTTCTTCTTCTTCTTCTTCTCTTCCTTCTCCTCGTTCCCTTCTTTAGGAGGAAGAGGCTTGAAGGGTAGCTTGTCCGCATAACCTGATTTACTTTCAGAAACAATAGAAGAAACTTGGGAGGATCCCTCCTTTTCATTAATTAGTTGAAAACACACAGCGGTCCTATCATATTTTGGCAAGGTGTCATCTTCTAAAATATTTTGTATGTAAGTATTTGTATAGCTATTATCAATGCAATAAGAAAAACACCCATGCAGGACATCATCAATATCAAGATCACTCATATGTAACAAAGAGATTTTTCTCGACAATTCTTCACACCCCAAGAATAAAGTAAGTTCATCATGCTGATTAGGAGTAATTTCATCATCACAATACAAATTTGCAGCACTCATTGGGTTCAAATTATCATTGGAGGAGCATTGAAAATTAAAATGACCCACTTCATGGCAAACTTCACAAATAAAAGGATAGAGGGCACAAACTTTTTTACCAAGATCATCTAGAGCCCTAAACCACTTTCTAGTTTTTTCATTAATATGATGGATGCAATATTCATCTTTGACTTGATTCATTCCACAAGGTCTATGCATTCCGCAAAAATTAACATGCTTATAGGAAATAGCACTCTTAGGAGTTTGAGCATGCTTATGGCAATAATTAACAACAATTTCATTCTTCATGCAAGCCTCTTTAAAAGGTTCATGATACTTATCAAAATTATTTTTAGGCAATTCAAAATGAGAAGCAAAGGCTTTATAAAGATTTGCAGCAACTTGAGAGTCAAGACCATAAGTAGCACTCATATTTCGAAATTTATCGGTATCCATAAAAGCTTCAATGCATTCATAATCATAATTTATACCTGACTCTTTACCTTTGTCGTTCTCCCATCCTTCAGCGTTGTCCTCAATCCGATCAAGAAGGTCCCACTTAGCTTCAACCTCCTTGCTTGTGAAAGATCCCTCCGAACACGCGTCCAGATAGTCCTTGTGTTGTCCTGAAAGCCTTGCATAAAAATTGTTAACAATAACATTACGGGGGAGCTCATGAATGGGACATTTGAGCATTAGTGACTTTAGTCTCCCCCACACTTGAGAAATACTCTCTCCATCACGAGGATAAAAGTTATAAATATAATTCCTATCAATATGCACTTCATGAGGAGGATAAAATTTAGAATAAAACCGGGGCACAATATCATTCCATTCAAGAGAATCCCCATTATCCAGTAATTTATACCAATGCGCCGCTTTACCAGACAGCGATATAGAGAATAGTTTCTTCCTCACTTCATCCATAGCAATACCTGCACACTTGAATAAACCGCATAATTCATGCAAGAACAATAAATGATCTCCAGGGTGGACAGTTCCATCCCCTGTATAACGGTTATCCATAACGCGTTCAATAATTTGCATAGGTATTTTATACGGAATACTTTCGGCTGGTGGATTTAAAATATCAGAAGCATCATTAGAGTTATCGCATATGGGAGATAAAGCATTATCAGAGCAAAATATTTCATCCAAAGCTGAGGAGCAAAAAAGATTATTTTTATATAAACTAGCTTCCCCAAGCTTAGACTTATCCATAGTATTAGCAGTAATTGCATTCATACTAATAACATCGCTACTAACATGCAAATAAGGTTCCATAGGTTTTTTAATTTTTGCATCAAACAATTCTAAATCAGGAAAAAGATTAAAAAGCTCACCAATTTTTTTGTTGTTTTCCATTATGCCTAACTAGTGTAAACAAGAAACAAAAAGTTGCAATTGCAGGATCTAAAGGAAATAGCTTCGAGTACTTACAATGGCGGAAAATAGCTTGGTAGCCAAGGTCCGGAGTGTGAGTACCTTTTACCTTTCCTCCCCGGCAACGGCGCCAGAAAATAGCTTGATGTCTACGTTCCCCCTCCTTTCCTGTAGACAGTGTTGGGCCTCCAAGAGCAGAGGTTTGTAGAACAGCAGCAAGTTTTCCCTTAAGTGGATCACCCAAGGTTTATCGAACTCAGGGAGGAAGAGGTCAAAGATATCCCTCTCATGCAACCCTGCAACCACAAAGCAAGAAGTCTCTTGTGTCCCCAACACACCTAATAGGTGCACTAGTTCGGCGAAGAGATAGTGAAATACAGGTGGTATGAATAAGTATGAGCAAGAGCAACGGTGCCGAGAAAATAGCTTGCGGCGTGTAGTTGATGGTGGTAATCTGCGACGATAGTAACGCAGTAAAACAGTAAACAAGCAGCGATAGCAGTATTTAGGAACAAGGCCTAGGGATTACACTTTCACTAGTGGACACTCTCAATATTGATCACATAACAGAATAGATAAATGCATACTCTACACTTTTGTTGGATGATGAACAGATTGCGTAGGATTACACGAACCCTCAATGCCGGAGTTAACAAGCTCCACAATAATGCTCATGTTTTAGTAACCTTATAGTGCAAGATAGATCAACATAACCAAATAGATCACATCAATACCATCATAGTAATAGTTAACTTCACAATCCACAAGAGATCATGATCATAGCCTACGACAAGAACCACATGGGGCACACACTAGTCACCTTTACACCATGCAGGAGGAATAGAATACTTTAATAACATCACTAGAGTAGCACATAGATGAATTGTGATACAAAACTCATATGAATCTCAATCATGTAAAGCAGCTCATGAGATTATTGTATTGAGGTACATGGAGAGAGATTAACCACATAGCTACCGGTACAGCCCCGAGCCTCGATGGAGAACTACTCCCTCCTCATGGGAGTAGCAGCGGTGATGAAGATGGCGGTGGAGATGGCAGCGGTGTCGATGGAGAAGCCTTCCGGGGGCACTTCCCCGTCCCGGCAGGGTGCCGGAACAGAGTTCTGTCCCCCGAATTGGAGTTTCGCGACGGTGGCGGCGCCCCTGGAGTCTTTCTGGAGTTTCGTCAATTGGTGTTGAGGTTTTAGGTCACGACGGCTTAAATAGGCGAAGAATCGGAGTCGGAGGGTCTCTGGGGGGCCCACACTATAGGGGGGCGCGGCCCTCCCCCCTGGCCGCGCCGGGGTGTGGTGTGGGGCCCCCAGGGCTCCCCTCTGGTCCTTCCCGGGTGTTCTGGATGCTTCCGATGAAAATAGGAACTTGGGTGTTGATTTCGTCCGATTCCGAGAATATTTCGTTACTAGGATTTCTGAAACCAAAAACAGCAGAAACAAAGAATCGGCCTCTCGGCATCTCGTCAATAGGTTAGTTCCGGAAAACGCATAAAAACGATATAAAGTGTGAACAAAACATGTTGGTATTGTCATAAAACAAGCATGGAACATCGGAAATTATAGATACGTTGGAGACGTATCACCCAGAATAACCATCAAGAAAGCAAAAATGAGTATTTTTAGACAATCTTTCTAGCATTTGATCAATAAATGGTAAAGGGTAATGATCTTTCTTAGTAACTTTATTAACTTTTCGAAAATCAATGCACATTCTATACCCTACAACTACTCTTTGAGGGATGAGCTCATCATTATCATTAGGCACAACAGTCATTCCTCCTTTCTTGGGAACGCAATGCACAGGACTAACCCATCTACTATCAGCAATAGGATATATAATACCAGCTTCAAGAAGTTTTAATACCTCATTCCTTACCACCTCCTTCATCTTCGGAATTAGACGACGCTGATGTTCAACAACAGGCTTTGCATCATCTTCCATATTAATAGCATGTTGGCAAATAGAAGGAGAAATCCCCTTCAAATCATCAAGAGTGTAGCCAATAGCTCCTCGGTGTTTTTTCAATATTTCCAATAACCTTTCTTCCTCAATCTCTGAAAGCTTAGAACTAATAATAACAGGATATATTTTCTTATCATCAATATGAGCATATTTAAGATTATCAGGTAAAGGCTTTAAATCAAAAACAGGATCTTCCTTTGGTGGCGGTGTTGTACCCAAATCTTCCACCGGTAAATCATGCTTGAGAATAGGTTGGCGAAGAAAAATTTCCTCAAGCTCATCTCTTTCTTTCCTAAAAAGTTCACTCTCGCTATTCTCCAAATGTTGCTGCAAAGGATTATTAGGAACAAGAACAATAGATGCACACTGTTCCATTTTAAAATCATTACTAGGCAAATCAGCTTTATAAGGAGTTTTGGTAAATTTAGAGAAGTTAAATCATAAGATTCACCAGCAAATTTAGTCAAAATTTTCTCTTTCTTGCAATCTATAATAGCTCCACAAGTATTTAGAAAAGGTCTACCAAAAATGATAGGACAATAATCACTAGCAGCAGAACCAAGTACCAAAAAGTCAGCAGGATATTTAATCTTACCACATAGAACTTCTACATCTCGAACAATACCAATTGGAGAAATAGTTTCTCTATTAGCCAGCTGAATAACCACATCAATATCTTCAAGTTCACAAGAATCAATTTCGTGCATAATCTCCGTGTAAAGCTCATAAGGAATAGCACTAACACTTGCACCAATATCACATAAACCATAATAGCAATGATCACCAATTCTAACAGATAGCATAGGAACACTAACTTGTTTGGGTTTATTAGGATGTGAAACAATATTAGAAGCATCTTCACAGAAAATAATATGACCATCCTCCACATTTTCAGTCACAAGATCTTTAACTATTGCAACAGCAGGTTCAACTTTTATTTGTTCTTCAGGTTCTACAGGTTTCTTTTCACTTTTATGAACCGCACTATTTATAACAGAGTACTCCTTCATTTTAGCAGGGAAAGGAGTTTTTTCAATATAAGCTTCAGGAATAACATGATCAGCAGTTTCAACTACAACGCATTTATTAATAGATGAATCAATTTTATCTTTATACGGTTCATGATACTTATCAAAATTCTTCTTAGGCAATTCGTAATGAGAGGCAAAAGCTTTATAAAGATTTGCAGCAACTTGAGAATCAAGACCATATGTAGCACTCATATTACGAAATTTATCAGTATCCATAAAAGCTTCAATGCATTTATAATCATAAATTATACCTGATTCTCTATCCTTGTCGTTCTCCCAACCTTCAGTATTTTCTTGGATCCGATCAAGAAGGTCCCTTTTAAACTCTTCTTTGTTGCGTGTAAATGATCCAGAACAAGAAGTATCCAGCAAGGTCTTGTCTTGAAAAGAAAGTCTTGCATAGAAATTATCAATAATAACATTACCAGGAAGCTCATGAATGGGGCATTTGAGCATTAAAGACTTCAATCTCCCCCAAGCTTGGGCAATACTCTCTCCATCATGAGGCCAAAAATTATATATGCGATTCCGATCCTTGTGAATTTCACTTGGAGGATAGAACTTAGAATAAAACCGGGGCACAATATCATTCCATTCAAGAGAATCCCCATTATCCAGTAATTTATACCAATGCGCCGCCTTACCAGACAGCGATATAGAGAATAGTTTCTTCCTCACTTCATCCATAGCAATACCTGCACACTTGAATAAACCGCATAATTCATGTAAGAACAATAAATGATCTCCATGGTGGACAGTTCCATCCCCTTCATAGCGGTTATCCATAACACGTTCAATAATTTTCATAGGTATTTTATATGGTATCACTTCCTCACCTGGCGCCTCATCCAATACCGTTGTAGTAGTAGTAGATTTCCCAAATAGAAATTGAAGAGAAGATCTCTCCATAATGACTTATAGCAGCAGGCAGAAATAAAATCAGCACAAACAAGAAGGTTTTCCTTACCAATTCCACTTACCAATAGCGCTTCACTCCCCGAACGGCGCGTAAAATAGTCTTGATGACCCACAAGTATAGGGGGTGTATCATAGTATTTTCGATAAGTAAGAATGTCGATCCCAACGAGGAGCAGAAGGTGTTGACAAGCAGTTTCGATGAAGGATTCCCTGTAAATGCTCACAGACAAGTATTCAGGGGGTTTTGATGTAACAGTTGAATAAAGTACGAGTAAGTAAAGTGCGAGAGTAACAATTGCAGCGAGTGGCCCAATCCTTTTTAGCGCAAAGGACAAGCCGGGTTGTTTACTTATAATTACCAAACGTTCTCGAGGACACACGGGATTTTAGTCTAGTGCTTTCGCTACATACGGCTAAATAATCTTCATTGTTATGATAAGTGTTGTGTGGGTGAACCTATGCTAATGTACCACCCTTCCTAGGACTAATACATACTTGTGATTATACCCCTTGCAAGCATCCGCAACTACAAGAAAGTAATTAAGATAAATCTAACCACAGCCTTAAACTCTGAGATCCTGCGATCCCTCCTGCATCGATATACCAACGGGGGTTTAGGTTTCTGTCACTCCGGCAACCCCGCAATCGGCAAACGAGTACAAGATGCATTCCCCTAGGCCCATAAAGGTGAAGTGTCATGTAGTCGACGTTCACATGACACCACTAGAAGAATAACACCACAACTTAAATATCATACCATTGAATATTACTCAACCATAGTTCACTACTAACATTTAGACTTCACCCATGTCCTCAAGAACTAAACGAACTACTCACGAGACATCATATGGAACATGATCAGAGGTGATATGATGATGAATAACAATCTGAACATAAACTTGGTTCAATGGTTTCACTCAATAACATCAACAACAAGTAGAGATCGATACCGGGAGAGTTTCCCCTATCAAACAATCAAGATCAAACCCAAATTGCTACGGCGGTGACGGTGTCCAGCGGTGGAGACGGCGGTGATGATGGTGGAGATGATGATGATGGTGATGGAGATGATGTCCAGCTCGATGACGGTGACGATGGCGTCGATTTCCCCCTCCGGGAGGGAATTTCCCCGGCGGATTCCTGCCCGCCGGAGAGCTCTTTTCTCTCTGGTGTTCTCCGCCCCGCAGAGGCGGCTGTGGCTCTTCGTGAGGTACCCTCTGTAGCTTAGGTTTTCGGGGCGAAGGGTTTCACGAAGAAAAGGAGGCGAAAGGGGCTGTGGGGCCCCCACACCACATGGTGGCGCGGCCAGGCCATGGGCCGCGCCGGCCTGTGGTCTGGCCCCACCTTGGGCCTTCTCAGCTCCTCCTTCTGGCTTCCTTCGTCATCTTGAAAAATAGGATTTTTGGTATAATTTCCTTCCACAGTTGATCTTCCGAAATATTGCGTTCTGACGGTGCTTTTTCCAGCAGAATCCTGGCTCCGGTGCTTGATCCTCCAATAATGATGAAACATGCAAAATAGATGAAATAACATAAGTATTGTGTCCAAATATGAAATATATCAATGAATAACAGCAAATTATGATACAAAATAGTGATGCAAATTGGACGTATCAACGGTTTGTTTTCACCGGGAGGCCAAGCTCATGGGGAGAGGTGCCTATACTAGGGTATGTAAATGAAAGGTTAGGATTGGTAGTTCGCGTACTGCATACGATAAATCAGGGCTAGTTACCCCTGACGAACTATTGCAATTGTTGTGGCACAAGTGTACAACCTCTGCAGAGTTTAACCTATTCGAATAGCCGTGTCCGCGGTCATGGACAGTTGGAAAGGCCATACTGTTGTTGACTGCCAAAACCCACCGGCGGGCAGCGACTTGTCAACACTAGTAGAGCCGGGAAGAGCCTAGAGCTGCGGCTGGCTGAGACCCCTCCGAGCGACGGCCCGCAATGCTCTTCTGGTCACACGCGGCGATGCGAAGTGCAAGGGCGTGCCACCTGACCTATACCTGGTCAGGAAGGTGATGGGGATGCCTCGCTTAGTTTCCTGCATGGCATACACGTAAACATTAAATACGAGCCTCGATCGGCTCTCAGGTTATCCTTTGAATCGGCTCAAAGAGCCGATCCACCCATGATTCGTACGGGGTGCACGAATATATGGTGGTCCTGCTTGATTAAGATATAGCTAATTAGATCTACGACGATTTAGGGTTTTCACCGCATAATCGGATCATCCTACTCTAGGTTGGGCCTCGCGGCCACGCACGGTGATCGTAAGCCGATCCTAAACAAGGCCTAAAAACCAACATGAAGTTGATCCTCGGAACATCCTGTTTAGGACTTGCGAACGCCACCCTACGTGCCGCTGGATCCTCCCCCCCCCCCCTTTGTAAGGCCTAACTATTGCAGATATTAAACTAATCCTTGTAGAACAAGGAGCAATCGTAACGGACCAGATCTACTAAATTATGATCAAGCGGGGTGCCGCCCCCACACCTGAGATAGGTGTGAGGGCGGCTAGATATGCAAGGGTTGCACTACGTAAGCATGTTATACGAAGAACTATGCTAACCCTAACACATCTATGATAACTACGTTGCTCGCCATCAAAGACGCTTCAGTACGAGCAACGCATGAACAACGTGGAGCTTGTGCTGCCTAGATCGCAAGATGCGATCTAGGCAGCATGTCGCTTACCTGATAGAAACCCTCGAGACGAAGGAGTTGGCGATGCGCCGAGATTGGTTTGTTTTGGGTTGAACGTGAGTTGTTGTTTATTCCATAAACCCTAGATACATATTTATAGTCCAGCGGACTTTCTAATTCAGGCGTGCACCTAACCATGCACGGGTAAAACTCTAACTTTTAATCTAAGATGCGATCTACTATATTACAGATACATGGGCAATTCAGCCCAACTTCGTGTATAAGGCCAATTCTTGTTCTTCCTTCCATGTATATCTTCAAGTCTATCTCAATCGTGGCCCACCTCTGACTCGGTCAAATTCTGGTGATAACACATGCCCCCCTGGTTTTGGAAATAACATTTCCAAAATCATTATGCTTTCCTTCATCGGGTCATGTCATGATATAGGAGAGTCGTCGCAGCATCCGTCATTATTATGCCCTGTCAGCTCTTCTGGAAAACTCGATAGCTCTGCATCACTTCCTTGGAAACTGTAATGGCGTTAAATTTCCGCCAAGCTCCCCATTATTCAACCGTGCCGATTGATTAGCCCTCTTCATCCTCTGATCTGACCACCGACCTTTCTTTCCAATCTATTCCCCCAAGCGAGCCAATGTCGGAGCCCGAGTGGGACTTTAGTGAGGACGATGATGACGACGCAGAGGAAGAAAACTCCAGTCGAGGGCTAGAGCAGCGGTGACGAGGAATTCTCCGGAAACAGCGTCGGTGATAGCTACGATGCTGACGACGAGGGCAGCGAGGACTAGTGACATAGCATCAGCAAGATGCAAGCAATCGGCTCTTCTTCTGTTCCTCTTTGAGCCATCGGCTCTTCATTGCAACAAACCCTCCTCTGTTAATGAAGAAGTATTCTCCAATCAATTGTTTTGCCGATGGTCAAAGTCACGCAGTCTCCAAAGAGAGCCGATGGCATTGCATCGGTCTCCATTATAAAAATACGAGGAACGTCGACCTAGCCGCCCTTCCAAACGGTAACCAGCGACCTCCATCTGAAAAGGCGAACTCAGATCCCCAAATCGCCGCCTGAGCAGCTCCAACCCACAACCATCTACACAGATCTCGACCACGCCGCCCCCGGCTCCTTCAACGCATCCCATGGCGGAATCATCCAACACCGATACCACGGCTTCCGGACTGAAGGTAATCCTCAACCCCCTCTCGCTGTTCGACTTGATATGAGATTAGTGGCAAACACCTGAATTAATCTTTCGCTCCGCTACAAATTTAGGCTTCAGATATCCTTCTGCCACACCCTTCTCTCGCAAATTCGATGTGCCTCGGTCCTCGTTCTTCTGAGAGTCCTGCCCTGTTAATTTCGTGCGAAGCTAACAGAATCCCCTTTGTGAGCCAAAACCTAGATCTAACTTCCTGGGCCGACTGCCTACGAGCCTGGCCTAATCCTCCTGAAGGTTGGGTGGCATGGTACAATAGAGTATCCAAATCCCACTATGCCACTTGGGAAACCATAGGGATAGCCGATGCCCTGTCATTATCATTATCTCCTCTTGAGAAGAACGAGAACATCTTGAAAACCATCGGCTACTTCTGGTCTGATGCACTGAACTGCTTTATATTTGGTCATGGCCCTATGACACCAACCCTACTGGATGTGGCCATGATCACAGGGCTAGATATTGCATCCCCCAGCCCTTCTGCATTCAAACTGCCAAAAGTCCCTTTCACTCTCTCCTCCAAAAAAGAGTGTACCAGCTGGGGTGCCTACCTCAATCGTTACATGAAAAACAAAGGCCCCGTGACAGAGAGGGAGCACACAGCCTTTCTGAATTTCTGGTTGGAGCACTTCATATTCTGCGGCCCATCACTTGCTCCTACCAAGAATTACCTCTCCCTGGCTTATGAACTTGCTAAAGGCACCCAACTCGGCCTAGGCAAACTATTTCTTGGAGAGATTTATCGATCCCTCCAACTGATGTCTGTCAAACTGTTCTCTCGAAAGACAGTCAAAACTGGCGGCCCCTGGTGGTTCATTCAGCTGTGGGCCCAACTATACTTCCAAAACCAAATACCAGACTTCCCACCACTGACCACCTGCACCTTTCCGGATGTGAATGGAAAGGAAATTCGATGCACCAGCTACGGCCAAGCCCTATATGGTCTCCCGGGCAGCAGGCTGATCCCCAAGGAAGCAGCAGGGTGGTTTAAGATTTTCTTCCAAGGTCTGGACAACCCCCTGTTCGATCCTTATACTGAATCGGCAAACTTTGAAAACCCCGTCTCTTTCCGATTGGATGACCTTGCCGATGACGCCAGCACACAGCATTTGTACTCCATCATGATTCGCCCTTGCTTCCTCCCTATTGGCATGAGTACCTCGAACCGGATCACAAAGCCCGGTTATGAGTGCTACCAACCGGTAGTGGCAGCCCGACAGCTTGGTCTCGGACAGGTGCCTCCACACTTCTTCTTACACCATCTGACAGCAAGTAGAGCTGACCTTCCTGACATCATTACTGCCCAAAGGTGTTATACCTTCTTCGATGCTTTGGCCATCCCAATTCCTCACGACCTCCGCTTCTCCTTCACCACCGATGGTTTTGAAACTTGGTGGTCTATGTGGAAGACCCACGTCTTCCGGAAGGCTCTAGGACCGCTGCTGAGAGAGCTCGACGCCGAGTATGACATCCCCTGCACTGTACCATCAAGCATTTCCTGTATCCGCCTTATGGTGATTATCTGTGACCTAACTCCTTCTCCTGGCAGCAACAAGATGGTCCGGCTCCCACTCAAGCTGACGGTTCCCCTTTCGTATTCCTCCCCCCTGCACCAGTGGTTCTCTTCTGCCAGAGCTCGCCACCCCTGAAGAAAGTCATAATGCAGGGTCAGCCGATTTCACCGAAATCGGCTCCCAAGGGTAAAGCATCTTCGGGGCCGGTTGCCCCCCGAGCCTCGACTCAGGCGAGGACGGCGGTGAGGAAGGTGGCTGCTAGAAAAACCCTGAAGCGTAAAGCTCCGGCTCACGAAAGCTTGCGTGTAAGCTGATTCAGACCCTGCAGACGCTTGTCCGCTTGTTCCATTTGTTTACAATACGCTCGTGTTCCTTCCTACAGCCCTCCACTGAAGGAACCTCTAGCGGGGCTGAGGAAACCAGTCAAGGGGACTCAAGCTCGGGTAATTCCGAGAGGTCCACCACCCAAAGCCAGACGGCTTCACCAGCGCCGGCTTTCAAGAAAAGGTCGATCACTGAACCTCCTGCCCCCCAAGCCTCGAGCAGATCGGGGTTACGCACAAAGCACCGCTGTGTCAAAAGGGCTTGCAAGAACCCACGAACCTCTTCATCAAGCCAGGAGGTCTCAAATGTAATCATCTTCTTGATCATACTTCATGCTTTCCCCTCGTTTCGTATAGATCGGCTAATCACTTCCTCTTGTAGGCCGAAGAAATTTCCAGCGGAGACGTTGAGGAGATACAGATGCCGTCCGCCACTCTGGACCTGGCCACCTCGGCGGTGGCGGCGGCCCCAATGGTTAACCCATCTCAGTCCACAGAAAAGCCGATCGTCACTGCATCGGCTGTTCCCCCTTCCTTGGGAGAGGTATGTCTTTCCTCCTTGGCCCCATCAATTCCACCATTGCCTGCTAAACTCACTTTGTTTGCCCTACCAGGGTTGTGATCTCTCGAGCTTGCTTTCGTTCGATCCAGAATCCATCGAACCAACTTCTTCCAAGGCAGGTGGGGAGCCGATCCCTAGTACAGTCCGTGGTCCACTCCAGCGTCTCAAAGATTTGCTTTCTGCCCCAACTGAGACTTTGATTGAAGATTCCGAGGAAGCCAAAGGCATTCTCGAGGATATCCAGCTTCATCTTCCTATGACCCTGCAAGTGAAGCTCTGGCCCGCTGTTACCCTGCCGGTCTTTAAGTCAAGGGTGCAATCGGCTCGTCAAAGGATCGCTCTTCGCCACTCCCAACTTCCGCTGAGGGCCGATATCGCCGAAAAATGTCGACGGCTCAATGAGAAGAAGGCTGCTCTGGACGCCAAGACGGATACTTCTGCCACTCGTGCTGAACTCGAGACCCTGCGCAAGGAGCTGGAGGATCTTGAAGAGAGGGTGAGGGTGACCAAACAGCTCATCCAGGACAAGGAAGCCCTTGTTGCCCGTTCTCAAGATGAAGCAAAAGGCCTCACAGCCAATCTGAAGACCGATCTGGCTGAAATCCGTACCCTGAGCAATCAGCTGGTGACGGGTAAGGACGAGGATGACAAGGCTGAGATTGCTGAGGCGGATCACGTCCGTATCGACGCCATTCTCGCCCTCGGTGTGTTTCTTCAGTAGGGCCTTCAGAGACAGATGATGTTTCATTGGACTGGATCTTTCTGTACTTGCTACAATTTTTTTTTTTTACTGGCCGATTTTCCATCGGCTCCCGACATTTTCTTGCCCATGCGTCTGTCTGATAACCATATGCGCATATGCGCCTCCTCCGAGCCGAATCTGACAGGTGACCGCAGATATCGGCTTTGTATTATGCCAATGCGCCATACTCGTACCTCGGCTCCGTTGGGATTCGTGTAGCCGACGTGGCCGCCGGTCGTTAGATCACCGTTGAAACCAAGCAGACCGTGTAGTGAGAATAATCTTGGCCGACTCGCTGGATCGAAGCGCTCCATGAAGGTTTCGTAATATCCCTCATGTAATCCTGGAGCACTAGGCTCCGTCGGGAGGACGAGCATCGTGTTCGTACCAGCCGATGTTTCGTCATCGGCTTTCCTCTGCTCGATGTCCCACCGGGCGTGCCAGAATGTGTTGACTGCCAAAACCCACCGGCGGGCAGCGACTTGTCAACACTAGTAGAGCCGGGAAGAGCCTAGAGCTGCGGCTGGCTGAGACCCCTCCGAGCGACGGCCCGCAATGCTCTTCTGGTCACACGCGGCGATGCGAAGTGCAAGGGCGTGCCACCTGACCTATACCTGGTCAGGAAGGTGATGGGGATGCCTCGCTTAGTTTCCTGCATGGCATACACGTAAACATTAAATACGTGCCTCGATCGGCTCTCAGGTTATCCTGTGAATCGGCTCAAAGAGCCGATCCACCCATGATTCGTACGGGGTGCACGAATATATGGTGGTCCTGCTTGATTAAGATATAGCTAATTAGATCTACGACGATTTAGGGTTTTCACCGCATAATCGGATCATCCTACTCCAGGTTGGGCCTCGCGGCCACGCACGGTGATCGTAAGCCGATCCTAAACAAGGCCTAAAAACCAACATGAAGTTGATCCTCGGAACATCCTGTTTAGGACTTGCGAACGCCACCCTACGTGCCGCTGGATCCTCCCCCCCTTTGTAAGGCCTAACTATTGCAGATATTAAACTAATCCTTGTAGAACAAGGAGCAATCGTAACGGACCAGATCTACTAAATTATGATCAAGCGGGGTGCCGCCCCCACACCTGAGATAGGTGTGAGGGCGGCTAGATATGCAAGGGTTGCACTACGTAAGCATGTTATACGAAGAACTATGCTAACCCTAACACATCTATGATAACTACGTTGCTCGCCATCAAAGACGCTTCAGTACGAGCAACGCATGAACAACGTGGAGCTTGTGCTGCCTAGATCGCAAGATGCGATCTAGGCAGCATGTCGCTTACCTGATAGAAACCCTCGAGACGAAGGAGTTGGCGATGCGCCGAGATTGGTTTGTTTTGGGTTGAACGTGAGTTGTTGTTTATTCCATAAACCCTAGATACATATTTATAGTCCAGCGGACTTTCTAATTCAGGCGTGCACCTAACCGTGCACGGGTAAAACTCTAACTTTTAATCTAAGATGCGATCTACTATATTACAGATACATGGGCAATTCAGCCCAACTTCGTGTATAAGGCCAATTCTTGTTCTTCCTTCCATGTATATCTTCAAGTCTATCTCAATCGTGGCCCACCTCTGACTCGGTCAAATTCTGGTGATAACAACTATTCCGTCATCAGAACTTTTCTAAAAATATGAATGGTGACTTGTGATTTGAATTGAAAGGTGACTTTGACTTTGAATCACAACTGAGTTGTGGGAATGACACTAATGTTCCCACTTGAGTTTAGAAAATGAAGAAGTTTTGACTATTAAAAGTGCTTATGAAATAAAACTGGCTTTCTACAAATGAAACTAGAGCTTAGAACCCCCTTACTATCGTTGATAGTATTTACCTTAGTATTAGTTTGCGAGTACTTTAAAGTACTCATGGCTGTGTCCCTGGCTATTCAAATGGCCATACTATGAAGAAGAGTACTAGAACCCGGAAGAAGGACAGCAGGACGTCTACGACAACTAGGATCACTTCTGACGTCAACAGTTGCCTGTGGAATAGATGGAATACTACTACGCTATTTTTGCTTCCGCTATGTGTTATGTAATGGATCAATAGAACTTATATTATTGTAATGAGACTGGATCATGTGATCCTTTATTTGTAAGACGATTATGTGTTGTAATGAATGATGTGTTGTGATATCAATCTATTATGTCTCGCAAAAACAATATTCCTGGGATTGCGAGGATTGGCATAATAGGCATCTGGACTTAAAAATCCGGGTGTTGACAAGTTGGTATCAGAGCCATTGTTGACCTTAGGAGACCCTAGTTAGAATGGACGTCTGAAAAACTTAGTTTCAAAACCAAATGAAGTGACTATTTAAGAAAACTTATTCTCCCTCTTATCCTTGAGATCTTCTTCAAAATAAGAAAGATATGCTCTATTCTTCTGATACTATTACATAAAATTTTGACCCACTTCTCTAACTTACTCATCATAATTCTTCACAGATGGAGTACACCTGCAAGTCTTATCAGCTTGGCCACGGAGGAAACCTCATGTTCGAGAAGGATTTGAAACAACTGGTTGAGTATTTAGGACGCCCGTATCCCGAGTTCTTCGGAATCCCCTCAACAATCCATCGGGAGGACAACCTCGGTGGGAAGTTACTACATATCTAAGAGGAAAGCTTGGAGCCCCAATATGGGAAACCATCTGGTTTTTTGTAACAGGAACCACTTGGAAGGAAGGACTAGTCAGAGCGATGCAAGAAGCAATTGCCCGTCTGTGCGGACAGAATATGAACAAGCTCGAAAATACCCGCTTCATTTACTACCCAGGACATGACACCATGGGAAGACCAATAATCATGCCCCCGCACCCGGAGATGAACCACTATGTTGCCTACCTCGACTACATGCTGTACAAGACCCGCAAGGAGTTGGACAACGCCCTTGCCTTTCGCCAAGCACATTACCCGTGAAGATGAAGAATTTCCCCCTGAAGAGTAGTATCATTAAAAGCACTTTCGTATGTGTGAGTTGTATCAGGATCCCCTTGTATCGTAGAACGAATGAATGGTTCTTCAAACCAACGGTGTGTTAGCTTTGTAATATATGATGCTTGGTATGAATGAAAAAGTGTTGTTGGTTTTTACCCCCGCAACACTACTCAAGTTTTCAATTTATGAAAAAAAAATTAAACTTAACAAAACAAACCATAGAAATTTCCCTCTTCTCTTATCATCTACCTCAATGTTCAGATGGCCCCACCAACCCGCAACACCACCCAGAAGGCCATGATGCAACTGCTGCAGACGATGATGGCAGACTGAGAAGCCGAGAGAGCTGAACGCCAAGCCAACATTGCTGCACTGCAACAAATAGCTCAGAACAATCAAGGCCATGGAAACCACGATCACCCGGGATCGAAGCTGAAGAACTTTCAGAACACCAACCCTCCAATGTTCAACAAGACTGAAGAGCCCCTTGATGCTGATGACTGGCTCCAGACAATGGAGAACAACCTCGAAGTTGCGGGAGTTGAAGCCGCGGAAAAAGTGATGTTTGCCACGCACTACTTAGCAGGACCAGCAAGAGCTTGGTGGACCAGCACCCGTGCCATGAATGCAGGACAGATGATGACCTGGGAAGACTTCAAGCTGAAGTTTAGCAAGTACCATGTGCCTCAAGGACTGATCAAGAAAATGAGAGACGAGTTCCGGGAACTCAAACAAGGAAGGATGTCCGTGGTGGAATACCGCGACAGGTTTCTCACTCTGTCAAGGTACGCCCCGGATGAGACCGACACCAACGAAAAAAGGAAGGAGAGATTTCTGAACGGACTGCACGACGAGATGCAAACTGTGTTGGTGAACATTCTGTTCGCTGACTTGGAAGCCCTCGTGGACTCAGCTATACAGATGGAAGGAAAGCTGCATCAGGCCAATGAGAACCGCAAGCGCAGAATGATGAACCAGAATGGACCCCACCATACCCAGAAGTACCGCAACAACTCCTCTGGAGGATTCACCCCAAGACACAACAAGCCCCCTGCTCAGAATTATCGCCCCAACTACACCAACAACAACGGAGGACCCCCGAAGCCCGGAGGCAACAACAACAACCACCACCACAACAACAACCACCCCAACAGCAACAACAACAATGGAAACAACAACAACACCAATACTGCCCCGAGGACTGGGAGCAATGCTACCCCCATCACCCCCAAGGACAAGGCAACAATCAACTGCTATGAATGTGGAGTTGTGGGTCACTACTCCAACGAGTGCCCCAAGAAGCTTGCCAAGATTTCCGCCAATACTGCTGCACCTGCTCAGCAACAGCGCCGCTTTGCCGGAAGAAGGAACCAGAACAACAACAACGGCCGCCTCTACCACATGAATGCCACTGAAGCTCAGGAAGCACCCCAGACCATGCCAATTATGTCTTCATGTTAATCAAATACTCAATCTCTCTTAGGAACCTAAATTTTCTTAAAATCTCGGGACGAGATTTGTTTAAGGGGGAAGGGTTTGTAACATCCCAAAAATTTCAAAACAAACAATATGAATTTCCCTAGTTCCAAAATTTTGGAACCAACAAAAACTTTTTAAATTAAGTTTGATACATAGTGATCTTGCTTGATTCTTGTGCTATTTCCATGATTGCTTGTTTAATTAGTATTGAAATGATATTAAACCCTACACCTCACCCCTCTTTTCACCACCCAAATTAAAATAAAATAAAAGGAAATTAAATAAGAAAAAGGTATATGTGCCTATGGCTATTTTCATAAAGCTTTACCCTAAGCTCTTCTACTTTGTTTAGGGGTTTGGAAAACCTTCATACACCTTACCTAGTACTTCTCAAACCAAATCCAAGTTGAAACAAAAGAAAATAAAAAGAAACTAAAAATGCCATAGAGGCATATGAGAGTAAAATAGCAAATTTGTGAATTTAAGAATCTTGACCCTAGGACATGTTGTGAATGGTTGGATCACTCCTATATACCATTTCAACACTCAACAACCTCATTTGGGTCAAGCCAAGTCAAATTAAAAATCAAATACAACATATGCATAGAGGCATATGTGACACATAGCCATAATACCCAATTCTTGTTCTATGCCATTAAACCTTGAACAAATGGTGTGAAACCATCTCTAAACCTAACCTAACCCTAAATTGACCCTCAACCTTGCCCAAGTAAGTCAAGGGGAACAATTTACAAGATTAAGAAAAATTGACACATCACCTCTTATGTGTTATGGCCATTTTTGCAAATCTTTGAGCTAGACCTTTTGGAATGGTTTCAATGGTTTGGAAATGTTTATAAACTAATAAGAATCACATTAGAGTCAAGAAAAATCAAATCAAAAATAGAGAAATCAAATAGGGAGAAAATTCCATTTTCACTCACATACACATTTAGCCAATTTTGCAAATCTTCAATCAAGGCCACTTTGGCTTGTGCCATTGGTTGTAAAACACTTATATATCAATTACACACCCAAATGCATCAAAGAAACCAGAATCAAATCAAAGAAAAATTGCAAATGCAACTTACATATGATAATGGTCATATGGCCCCTTTATAAAATCTTCACCACTTTACCCCCCTGGTTTTGACTTTTCTTCAACCAACCTTGACCAACTCTTGCCATGTCATCCAAGACCATGTCAAGGTGAACAACTTTTATGTTGACCACTAGTGCTGACTTTGACCAGGTTGACCAGAATAGAGTTGACAAGTGGAGACTTTGAGATAAAGAGAAGATGGTCCTCAGTTTGAAAACTTGCAAACTTTCACCAAATTGAACACCAACACCACCATTCTATCACATTAATTATATAAATGAGCTGCACCAAAAAGAATTGCAAAATTCCACAAAAATGTTCTTGCGGCCATTTCATCAAACAGTTGGCAGGCAACAATCTGAATTTGGCAAACATCCTATTAACCACTGGTTCTTAGCCTAAACCCCTTTTCAATGGTGATCATCAACCTACTGGTACCCTCTCTGCACCAAAGCAAGCCTTGTACTGATGATTAAAGGGGAGACATGATCACAACAACACCCATGCCGGCCATGAGAGACATCACCATGCCATCCTACCTCAACACCTCTCTCTGGTCCATCCAACCTTGTCAACTAGACTCACCAGGAAGTACTGAGCCTGCTGGACAAGATCCCAACTCCAAACCATGCACGACAAGCCTTGGCCGCGACGTGATCACCACGTCTGGACGTGCCAGAGCGTGCACTGGCACGTTACTGGACGCGCCAGTACGCTGCCTCGCCCGAGCGCTGTCGTCCTTCCCTTCCCCTCCACTTGCGCATGCACACTCCACACCATGACAGGACATCGCCAGACACGCGCCATTGGCCGCGCATGCCCCATCGCCGTCGCCATGATCAAAGATCTGGCCGCCAGTACAGTACCCGTCGCGCCATGATCGTGAGCGGTCTCCTCCTCCTTTCCCTGCGCCAGCTAGAAGTTGAGAACCGCCTCGGCGTCGCCTACCTCCTGCGCTCCCTATCTTGCCCTTTCGCGCCTCAGAACGCCATCGCCATCGTCGACCTTGCCCGCACCTCACGGCCACCCCTCAACCCTATAAAAGGAGCATGCCCCTGGACAAGTTCTTCACACCCTCGCACTACCCTCTCCCTCCTGACCCTCCTCGATATCTCTCTGCCCCACATTGTCCACTCCGCCGCGGCAATTTAGCCGGAGACCGCCGCCACAGTAGCTCAACGCCGGAGAAGATCCCGACCACCTCCGCTCCTCCCACGACCACCGCTGACCTCGCCGTCGACTCCTCGTTCGCCTGCGACCCTCCTTGACCCTCGCCGGAGCTCCGGTAAGCCGCCGACCCCCTGGTGCTCGCCGCCAGTAAGGGTGTGCTCGCTGTCGACGACGACGAGCGTGAGCCGTTTGATCGTCTTATGATCCTGCGGCCACCATCTCTCTGTACCGATTCGGTTGAGCTGAGTCGTTGACTAGTGGGACCCACTGTCAGCTGGCCCGCGTCGTAGTTGGGCTGGCCCTTCTGCAATTCAAATCATTCGGCCCATCTAGTTCCCGCCTAGCCCACTTTGGTTAAATTCAAATATTATTGTTTCAGTTTATTTTCAATACTAGTCTGTGCTAAAAATTGAATAGTTTCAAATCTACAAACCCAAATTTAGTGATTCAAATTGTTCCAGAAAGCTTATGAATTTATCTAACTAACACCACTAGATTCAACCCCATAGCTTTTGTAGAAATTGTATGGCAAAAATAACAAGTCATATACTTTTCAGTATTCAAATAAATCTTAAAAATCAACCATTTTGAATTTTGAAGTGAATCCAATTGCAATAATTCACATTTCACAAACTCTAATTTACTATGTAAAAATATAGTATAGGTTATGTACATAATCATGGGCTAGAAGCAAAATATTGGCTATGTAGTCAATACTAGTCCATTTAAACTATTTCAATAGGAATTTAAATCTATGAGGTGTAGCACCTCATTTAAATCATTTTCTCAAGTGATATGAAGTAATGTGATGACCTCTACTGCATAGGCTCATACTTGCTCACTTGTGGAATTTAAATCAAAATAGTATCTAAATTGCAATGGTTATTTAAATCACATGAGATGATGAATCTCATTTAAATCACTTTTCTCAAATAATAAGTGTGAAGTGTTGACCTTGGTCAACATGTGATCATCCCTGGTTATTTGAGAAGATTAAATTTTAAGAAGAATTCAATGAGAGGAAATTCTTTCTCCAAACCAAAGAGAAACCCTAATTCCAATTTTCAATGAGGAAGTTATTTTCCTAATATTAAATAAGGAAACCCTAGCTTAATTTGGGAAGAAATGTTAAATGCTGATGCTAGATCATTTGTGTGAGCCAATAAGGCTAATTAAGATTACTTAAGTGTTGTTTGGTTATTGTATCCTCGTATTCGTTTATAGACGCTAGTACCGGAGACTGTCAAGAGGAAGAGGTCTTCTACCAAGAGGAAGAGCAAGAAAACTTTGATCACCTCACCAATCAAGGCAAGATATTACCAATGCAAGCTAGACTAATGCAAGCTACTTTGTGCAAAGCTCTACAAGAGCAAGGCAGCATTACATTTTACTTTATGATCCTATCCCAAGTTTTTACTTTACAAGCTTTACTTGATTTTATTTATCAAAGTTACTTTTTGATTTATGATTCACTTGGTTTAGTTATGGAGTAGTACCAGAGCATCACAATTAGCCTAGAAGCAAGGAAAACTACTTAGCACCCCTCATAACTAGTTGCTAGTGCTCAATATTAAAAAGTGACTATTCTAGTTGGGAACTTGTGAATTGAAATGACTTTGAAAACCTTGGAATGATGAGTCATTCTATTGAGAGATTTTGAAGGTGAATATGACTGGTGAATGACTTGGTGAATTTTACCAAAAACTGATGGTTGGGTTCGGATGCGATACCATTCCAATTTTACAAGTACCCCCACAATACCTGAATCTGGGTAAGGCTTAGCTGGAAACTTATGTATTTTAGTATGGGTTCCCTCTGAACAAGCGTCATAGGGGTTATGCCGAGGCTGCCTCCATTGAATGTGAAATGACGTGAAATGAGGTGAATGTCCTACCCAAGCCCTGTGCAGTTCCCGGGTTGACGGTTTGTTTTCACCTGGAGGCCAAGCTCATGGGGAGAGGTGCCTATACTAGGGTATGTAAATGAAAGGTTAGGATTGGTAGTTCGCGTACTGCGTACGATAAATCAGGGCTAGTTACCCCTGACGAACTATTGCAATTGTTGTGGCACAAGTGTACAACCTCTGCAGAGTTTAACCTATTCGAATAGCCGCGTCCGCGGTCATGGACAGTTGGAAAGGCCATACTGTTCCGTCATCAGAACTTTTCTAAAAATATGAATGGTGACTTGTGATTTGAATTGAAAGGTGACTTTGACTTTGAATCACAACTGAGTTGTGGGAATGACACTAATGTTCCCACTTGAGTTTAGCAAATGAAGAAGTTTTGACTATTAAAAGTGCTTATGAAATAAAACTGGCTTTCTGCAAATGAAACTAGAGCTTAGAACCCCCTTACTATCGTTGATAGTATTTACCTTAGTATTAGTTTGCGAGTACTTTAAAGTACTCATGGCTGTGTACCTGGCTATTCAAATGGCCAGACTATGAAGAAGAGTACCAGAACCCGGAAGAAGGACAGCAGGACGTCTACGACAACTAGGATCACTTCTGACGTCAACAGTTGCCTGTGGAATAGATGGAATACTACTACGCTATTTTCTCTTCCGCTATGTGTTATGTAATGGATCAATAGAACTTATATTATGGTAATGAGACTGGATCATGTGATCCTTTATTTGTAAGACGATTATGTGTTGTAATGAATGATGTGTTGTGATATCAATCTATTATGTCTCACAAAAACAATATTCCTGGGATTGCGAGGATTGGCATAATAGGCATCTGGACTTAAAAATCCGGGTGTTGACAAGTTGGTATCAGAGCCATTGTTGACCTTAGGAGACCCTAGTTAGAATGGACGTCTGAAAAACTTAGTTTCAAAACCAAATGAAGTGACTATTTAAGAAAACTTATTCTCCCTCTTATCCTTGAGATCTTCTTCAAAATAAGAAAGATATGCTCTATTCTTCTTATATTATTACATAAAATTTTGACCCACTTCTCTAACTTACTCATCATAATTCTTCACAGATGGAGTACACCTGCAAGTCTTATCAGCTTGGCCACGGAGGAAACCTCATGTTCGAGAAGGATTTGAAACAACTGGTTGAGTATTTAGGACGCCCGTATCCCGAGTTCTTCGGAATCCCCTCAACAATCCATCGGGAGGACAACCTCGGTGGTAAGTTACTACAGATCTGAGAGGAAAGCTTGGAGCCCCAATATGGGAAACCATCTGGTTTTCTGTAACAGGAAGCACTTGGAAGGAAGGACTAGTCAGAGCGAATCAAGAAGCAATTGCCCGTCTATGTGGACAGAATATGAACAAGCTTGAAAATACCCGCTTCATTTACTACCCAGGACATGACACCATGGGAAGACCAATAATCATGCCCCCGCACCCGGAGATGAACCACTATGTTCCCTACCTCGACTACATGTTGTACAAGACCCGCAAGGAGTTGGACAACGCCCTTGCCTTTCACCAAGCACATTACCCGTGAAGATGAAGAATTTCCCCCTGAAGAGTAGTATCATTAAAAGCACTTTCGTATGTGTGAGTTGTATCAGGATCCCCTTGTATCGTAGAACGAATGAATGGTTCTTCAAACCAATGATGTGTTAGCTTTGTAATATATGATGCTTGGTATGAATGAAAAAGTGTTGTTGGTTTTTACCCCCGCAACACTACTCAAGTTTTCAATTTATGAAAAAAAAATTAAACTTAACAAAACAAACCATAGAAATTTCCCTCTTCTCTTATCATCTACCTCAATGTTCAGATGGCCCCACCAACCCGCAACACCACCCAGGAGGCCATGATGCAACTGTTGCAGACGATGATGGCAGACCGAGAAGCCGAGAGAGCTGAACGCCAAGCCAACATTGTTGCACTGCAACAAATAGCTCAGAACAATCAAGGCCATGGAAACCACGATCACCCGGGATCGAAGCTGAAGAACTTTCAGAACACCAACCCTCCAATGTTCAACAAGACTGAAGAGCCCCTTGATGCTGATGACTGGCTCCAGACAATGGAGAACAACCTCGAAGTTGCGGGAGTTGAAGCCGCAGAAAAGTGTCCGTTTGCCACGCAAGATTTAGCAGGACCAGCAAGAGCTTGGTGGACCAAAGCACCCGTGCCATGAATGCAGGACAGATGATGACCTGGGAAGACTTCAAGCTGAAGTTTAGCAAGTACCATGTGCCTCAAGGACTGATCAAGAAAATGAGAGACGAGTTCCGGGAACTCAAACAAGGAAGGATGTCCGTGGTGGAATACCGCGACAGGTTTCTCACTCTGTCAAGGTACACCCCGGATGAGACCGACACCAACGAAAAAAGGAAGGAGAGATTTCTGAACGGACTGCACGACGAGATGCAAACTGTGTTGGTGAACATTCCGTTCGCTGACTTAGAAGCCCTCGTGGACTCAGCTATACAGATGGAAGGAAAGCTGCATCAGGCCAATGAGAACCGCAAGCGCAGAATGATGAACCAGAATGGACCCCACCATACCCAGAAGTACCGCAACAACTCCTCTGGAGGATTCACCCCAAGACACAACAAGCCCCCTGCTCAGAATTATCGCCCCAACTACACCAACAACAACGGAGGACCCCCGAAGCCCGGAGGCAACAACAACAACCACCACCACAACAACAACCACCCCAACATCAACAACAACAATGGAAACAACAACAACACCAATACTGCCCCGAGGACTGGGAGCAATGCTACCCCCATCACCCCCAAGGACAAGGCAACAATCAACTGCTATGAATGTGGAGTTGTGGGTCACTACTCCAACGAGTGCCCCAAGAAGCTTGCCAAGATTTCCGCCAATACCGCTACACCTGCTCAGCAACAGCGCCGCTTTGCCGGAAGAAGGAACCAGAACAACAACAACGGCCGCCTCTACCACATGAATGCAACTGAAGCTCAGGAAGCACCCCAGACCATGCCAAGTATGTCTTCATGTTAATCAAATAATCAATCTCTCTTAGGAACCTAACTTTTCTTAAAATCTCGGGACGAGATTTGTTTAAGGGGGAAGGGTTTGTAACATCCCAAAAAATTCAAAACAAACAATATGAATTTCCCTAGTTCCAAATTTTGGAACCAACAAAAACTTTTTAAATTAAGTTTGATACATAGTGATCTTTCTTGATTCTTGTGCTATTTCCATGATTGCTTGTTTAATTAGTATTGAAATGATCTTAAACCCTACACCTCACCCCTCTTTTCACCACCCAAGTTAAAATAAAATAAAAGGAAATTAAATAAGAAAAGGGTATATGTGCCTATGGCTATTTTCATAAAGCTTTACCCTAAGCTCTTCTACTTTGTTTAGAGGTTTGGAAAACCTTCATACACCTTACCTAGTACTTCTCAAACCAAATCCAAGTTGAAATAAAAGAAAATAAAAAGAAACTAAAAATGCCATAGAGGCATATGAGAGTAAAATAGCAAATTTGTGAATTTAAGAATCTTGACCCTAGGACATGTTGTGAATGGTTGGATCACTCCTATATACCATTTCAACACTCAACAACCTCATTTGGGTCAAGCCAAGTCAAATTAAAAATCAAATACAACATATGCATAGAGGCATATGTGACACATAGCCATAATACCCAATTCTTGCTCTATGCCATTAAACCTTGACCAAATGGTGTGAAACCATCTCTAAACCTAACCTAACCCTAAATTGACCCTCAACCTTGCCCAAGTAAGGCAAGGGGAACAATTTACAAGATTAAGAAAAATTGACACATCACCTCTTATGTGTTATGGCCATTTTTGCAAATCTTTGAGCTAGACCTTTTGGAATGGTTTCAATGGTTTGGAAATGTTTCTAAACTAATAAGAATCACATTAGAGTCAAGAAAAATCAAATCAAAAATAGAGAAATCAAATAGGGAGAAAATCCCATTTTCACTCACATACACATTTAGCCAATTTTGCAAATCTTCAATCAAGGCCACTTTGGCTTGTGCCATTGGTTGTAAAACACTTATATATCAATTACACACCCAAATGCATCAAAGAAACCAGAATCAAATCAAAGAAAAATTGCAAATGCAACTTACATATGATAATGGTCATATGGCCCCTTTATAAAATCTTCACCACTTTACCCCCCTGGTTTTGACTTTTCTTCAACCAACCTTGACCAACTCTTGCCATGTCATCCAAGACCATGTCAAGGTGAACAACTTTTATGTTGACCACTAGTGCTGACTTTGACCAGGTTGACCAGAATAGAGTTTACAAGTGGAGACTTTGAGATAAAGAGAAGATGGTCCTCAATTTGAAAACTTGCAAACATTCACCAAATTGAACACCAACACCACCATTCTATCACATTAATTATATGAATGAGCTGCACCAAAAAGAATTACAAAATTCCACAAAAATGTTCTTGCGGCCATTTCATCAAACAGTTGGCAGGCAACAATCTGAATTTGGCAAACATCCTATTAACCACTGGTTCTTAGCCTAAACCCCTTTTCAATGGTGATCATCAACCTACGGGTACCCTCTCTGCACCAAAGCAAGCCTTGTACTGATGATTAAAGGGGAGACATGATCACAACAACACCCATGCCGGCCATGAGAGACATCACCATGCCATCCTACCTCAACACCTCTCTCTGGTCCATCCAACCTTGTCAACTAGACTCACCAGGAAGTACTGAGCCTGCTGGACAAGATCCCAACTCCAAACCATGCACGACAAGCCTTGGCCGCGACGTGATCACCACGTCTGGACGCGCCAGTACGCTGCCTCGCCCGAGTGCTGTAGTCCTTCCCTTCCCCTCCACTTGCGCATGCACACTTCACACCATGACAGGACATCGCTAGACACGCGCCATTGGCCGCGCATGCCCCATCGCCGTCGCCATGATCAAAGATCTGGCCGCCAGTACAGTACCCGTCGCGCCATGATCGTGAGCGGTCTCCTCCTCCTTTCCCTGCGCCAGCTAGAAGTTGAGAACCACCTCGGCGTCGCCTACCTCCTGCGCTCCCTATCTTGCCCTTTCGCGCCTCAGAACGCCATCGCCATCGCCGACCTTGCCCGCACCTCACGGCCACCCCTCAACCCTATAAAAGGAGCATGCCCCTGGACAAGTTCTTCACACCCTCGCACTACCCTCTCCCTCCTGACCCTCCTCGACATCTCTCTGCCCCACATTGTCCACTCTGCCGCCGCAATTTAGCCGGAGACCGCCGCCACAGTAGCTCAACGCCGGAGAAGATCCCGACCACCTCCGCTCCTCCCACGACCACCGCTGACCTTGCCGTCGACTCCTCGTTCGCCTACGACCCTCCTCGACCCTCGCCGGAGCTCCGGTAAGCCGCCGACCCCCTGGTGCTCGCCGCCAGTAAGGGTGTGCTCGCCGTCGACGACGACGAGCGTGAGCCGTTTGATCGTCTTATGATCCTGCGGCCACCATCTCTCTGTACCGATTCGGTTGAGCTGAGTCGTTGACTAGTGGGACCCACTGTTAGCTGGCCCGCGTCGTAGTTGGGCTGGCCCTTCTGCGATTCAAATCATTCGGCCCATCTAGTTCCCGCCTAGCCCACTTTGGTTAAATTCAAATATTATTGTTTCAGTTTATTTTCAATACTGGTCTGTGCTAAAAATTGAATAGTTTCAAATCTACAAACCCAAATTTAGTGATTCAAATTGTTCCAGAAATCTTATGAATTTATCTAACTAACACCACTGGATTCAACCCCATAGCTTTTGTAGAAATTGTATGGAGAAAATAACAAGTCATATACTTTTCAGTATTCAAATAAATCTTAAAAATCAACCAATTTGAATTTTGAAGTGAATCCAATTGCAATAATTCACATTTCACAAACTCTAATTTACTATGTAAAAATATAGTATAGGTTCTGTACATGATCATGGGCTAGAAGCAAAATATTGGCTATGTAGTCAATACTAGTCCATTTAAACTATTTCAAATTTTAGGAATTTAAATCTATGAGGTGTAGCACCTCATTTAAATCATTTTCTCAAGTGATATGAAGTAATGTGATGACCTCTACTGCATAGGCTCATACTTGCTCACTTGTGGAATTTAAATCAAAATAGTATCTAAATTGCAATGGTTATTTAAATCACATGAGATGATGAATCTCATTTAAATCACTTTTCTCAAATAATAAGTGTGAAGTGTTTACCTTGGTCAACATGTGATCATCCCTGGTTATTTGAGAAGATTAAATTTTAAGAAGAATTCAATGAGAGGAAATTCTTTCTCCAAACCAAAGAGAAACCCTAATTCCAATTTTCAATGAGAGGAAATTATTTTCCTAATATTAAATAAGGAAACCCTAGCATAATTTGGGAAGAAATGTTAAATGGTGATGCTAGATCATTTGTGTGAGCCAATAAGGCTAATTAAGATTACTTAAGTGTTGTTTGGTGATTGTATCCTCGTATTCGTTTATAGACGCTAGTACCGGAGACTATCAAGAGGAAGAGGTCTTCTACCAAGAGGAAGAGCAAGAAAACTTTGATCACCTCACCAATCAAGGCAAGCTATTACCAATGCAAGCTAGACTAATGCAAGCTACTTTGTGCAAAGCTCTACAAGAGCAAGGCACCATTACATTTTACTTTATGATCCTATCCCAACTTTTTACTTTACAAGCTTTACTTGATTTTATTTATCAAAGTTACTTTTTGATTTATGATTCACTTGGTTTAGTTATGGACTAGTACCAGAGCATCACAATTAGCCTAGAAGCAAGGCAAACTACTTAGCACCCCTCATAACTAGTTGCTAGTGCTCAATATTAAAAAGTGACTATTCTAGTTGGGAACTTGTGAATTGAAATGACTTTGAAAACCTTGGAATGATGAGTCATTCTATTGAGAGATTTTGAAGGTGAATATGACTGGTGAATGACTTGGTGAATTTTACCAAAAACTGATGGTTGGGTTCGGATGCGATACCATTCCAATTTTACAAGTACCCCCACAATACCTGAATCTGGGTAAGGCTTAGCTGGAAACTTATGTATTTTAGTATGGGTTCCCTCTGAACAAGCGTCATAGGGGTTATGCCGAGGCTATCTCCATTGAATGTGAAATGACGTGAAATGAGGTGAATGTCCTACCCAAGCCCTGTGCATTTCCCGGGTTGACGGTTTGTTTTCACCGGGAGGCCAAGCTCATGGGGAGAGGTGCCTATACTAGGGTATGTAAATGAAAGGTTAGGATTGGTAGTTCGCGTACTGCGTACGATAAATCAGGGCTAGTTACCCCTGACGAACTATTGCAATTGTTGTGGCACAAGTGTACAACCTCTGCAGAGTTTAACCTATTCAAATAGCCGCGTCTGCGGTCATGGACAGTTGGAAAGGCCATACTGTTCCGTCATCAGAACTTTTCTAAAAATATGAATGGTGACTTGTGATTTGAATTGAAAGGTGACTTTGACTTTGAATCACAACTGAGTTGTGGGAATGACACTAATGTTCCCACTTGAGTTTAGCAAATGAAGAAGTTTTGACTATTAAAAGTGCTTATGAAATAAAACTGGCTTTCTGCAAATGAAACTAGAGCTTAGAACCCCCTTACTATCGTTGATAGTATTTACCTTAGTATTAGTTTGCGAGTACTTTAAAGTACTCATGGCTGTGTCCCTGGCTATTCAAATGGCCAGACTATGAAGAAGAGTACTAACCCTAAGAAGGACAGCAGGACGTCTACGACAACTAGGATCACTTCTGACGTCAACAGTTGCCTGTGGAATAGATGGACTACTACTACGCTATTTTCGCTTCCGCTATGTGTTATGTAATGGATCAATAGAACTTATATTATGGTAATGAGACTGGATCATGTGATCCTTTATTTGTAAGACAATTATGTGTTGTAATGAATGATGTGTTGTGATATCAATCTATTATGTCTCGCAAAAACAATATTCCTGGGATTGCGAGGATTGGCATAATAGGCATCTTGCGGTGACCCAGCATACCACTGCATGTTGTAGTATACAAGTCGTTGATATGATCTTTGCGAAGGGACTTCTTCACAATTTTCCATATCCCTCAGAGTGGTACAACAGAAACATTGCAGGTCATAACACTCCATACTTTATTACAAACATTGTCTTAACAAGTTGGTATTCTCACAGGTCCTATGAGAACACCCTAAGATACTACTTAAGTACGATTACAACTCATAACAAATATAAATAGAGCTCAACAACTTATTTAGGTAAGTTCTACGTTGCTCGGCTCTATGATGCTAGGGTATGTCACTACTCCTCCACCTCCGTATCATCTGGTCCGTAGACTATCCCATAGTCTACGCCTTCCACTCCACCGGTAAGATCAGGTTCTTCGTAGACCAGCTCGTAACTTCCTTCTGGTGCTCCATCGTTGATGGCCTCCACTTTTGGATCACAGTCTAGCAAGGGTGTCGAAAGAAAGTGAGTACAGGGGTACTCAGCAAGTTCTAAAAGAGTAAAAAGGTGTTTGATGCACTAGCTACGACCATTGATCAGGAAATCGCAGGTCAATGCATGTTTTGCAATCATTTCTTCAAAAGGTTGCTTTTATTATGAAAACTATGCCCGTCAGTCTTCACAGGTTGACTAGAACTTCGTGGAGTTCCTTTCCTGCCGCGTTCGCAGTTCCCTTCCCGGAACAAGGAGTGACAACCACAATTTGATACACTCTGCAGAGGTGCGTTACTTTTCCCACAAGAGATCTCACCCTTTTTGCCATCCGCAGGGACTTGCCCCCCTTCACACTTCCTTTGGTGTGAGGCCAGGTATAAAGATCCAAGCCCACACCGCCTTCTCCGCGACTGCAAACCCACCCTTTTGTCCAACCGTACACCCCCAGTAGACTTCCCCCGATAATACGGCTTTACTCACGGTGTACTCCGGACAATCCTTCATAGATGGTAGAGCTTATCATCACTAATGGATGGGGATTTAAAAGGATATCCCAACCTATTGCGGCAGTGCCTCCAGCACCCCACCGGCTCTCCGATCCGTTGGCGTGCAGAAGGGAAAAGATACGGCTGGCTTCCCCAGAGCCATTATAGATCTCATGGTCAACGCGGTTTGTACGGCGCTAGAATCACTGGACGGCATTGGTAATTAATCCTAGGGTGATATAACCCATTGCAATGGAACCTCCACCATATCAACACATACCATGGTTCCATTGCCAGCCACATAGTCATATTCATAGTTGGAAAGTAACATTTTATTTGCGATGCAGGAATGATAAGTATATAGCTTTGCATTAAAGTAGTAGAAAATACTCAATTTGACATGAGCAAGGGTGAACTTGCCTGTGGACTGCGAGATAGTGCAGTTCAATGCAGTTGATGGAACCTGGACCTCGGGTTCTGTAAGAAGCATCATTGTCCGGTAAGGACAATGTTATAAAATCCAAATAATGCAATCATGGATGTATTATTTTATGTTGGATCCCTTTACCCCGCTGAGTTATATCAATTTAGGGTTGCGTTTAAGATTTATGTCTTCGACAGTAATTTACAACTGATTTAAAAGTATAAATCATTGTAATTCACACAAAGTACACAATTCAAAGTAAAACTATTTTACTTGATGATTTCCTTAATCATTCCAAAAAATAATTTGAAATTATTGAGTTACCTCTATAGTTTTTGGAATAAAAAGGAATATAGTATTTTTCTTGGAAAAATACCCTTTTCAATAGAAATGACTTGGAATATTAGAATTTCATTTTGAAATGTTTGAAAATAAGTATTTGAACTTATTTGAGATTTTTCCTTGAATTTTAATTACAAGGAAATAATAATTTTAAATTCCAAGTTATTATTTAAATTCTTAAAATTTATAATTTTGAATTTGTTTCATAAATTCCATTCATATTTTATTCTTGTTAAGATTTATTTTTCATTCATTAATCCAATTTTTAATGGATTTTTAGAGTTGTATTTGATTTATTAAAACTAGGAAATATGCCCGCGCGTTGCAGCGGGTTGATTTTACTGAATATTATTTTACGAGAATACAACAACCACCGAGAATATGTTTTCTTTTAGCTGAAAAAGTAATGGCATTCCATTTTTATCAATCTGGCTGCAATCTTTTTCTGTCGATAAGGATTGCAACATAGCACCTTTTACTTCTAATAGGCCATGAATTATAGATAGAGAAGAAACATTCCATGAACTATAGATAGAGAAGAAACATTCTAAGCAAGTAAAGTAGAGAAGCGAAAATGAGCAAGAACAACATCTTATGCGGCCGCCGGTAAAACGAAAAGGGTATCATGACAGCGAAAATGAGCAAGAAAGAAAAAAAGTTTTACCTCCTACGTTGAAACGGCTTGATACAACACAATAGATCAGAAATTAGGCCGCCCATTGCAACGGCTTGAACAACTAAATATGTGCAGGTTTACGTAGTTGTGCCTGGTATCATAAGATTTTAATGAACGAAACCTACTCCATGTAATTTACAACCTCACGAGGGAAGTAGATTTGGTGCAATTGTATATCTGCGTTTCATTAAATCATCACATTTATTCAGTGAATACATACATACGTCCTGAATACTCGTGTAAAATTTCGTTAGAAATTGCATTGTATTTTGAGCTGCAGGAAAAAAATAAATTTGTGGCTACATATAAGGGCAGATATTTGTCAGAAATTTGTTTTTTCTATAGCTTAAAATACAACATATTTTTATCAAAAATTCATAACGTATCTTCTGAATGTTTATATGTATGTAGGTATTTAATATCATTTTTAAAAAAAAAAATTCAAAAAAATAAGATTTTTAAAAAATAGGAACAGTGATGCTCATTGGCCAAAGACACTTTCTGCCTCACGGGCCTCTATTGCAAGCAGTGGGGAAGAGCAGAGGGCTAGAGCGCAGAAACCTACTATGATGATGCGACAACCGCAGAGGTGGGCAACATCGACCAGTCACCGATTTTCCTTGGTCGGCAGAGCCTTTCTCGACGACAGCTCATGCGACACCCTAGTACTCCTAGATTGGTAACAACCCTTCTAAACTGTGGACCCAAGGTTTTATATTCGGTTTTGTGAATATTACCAACCCCAAAAAAATTATGAGAAATTCGGATTCATTTTAACAAAATCTTGCGAAAAATAAAAACCAATATTCGAATTGGAGAACAATTGATCGAAGACTGGTCAAAATTATACCAAGAAATTACAATCGCGCACGGAAGACACCTGGTGTTGCGGAGCATTCGCAGCAGCTCAGTGTTTTTTCTAGATGACGGTAGCACAGTGTTGACAGCCAAAGATGGAACGCGTGAACTTTATTTTTTATTAGGTGATGAAGCTGACTTCATAAACTTCTGTTCGTAGATGGGCCACCGAGAAATTTGAACTGGGCCGAGCAGCAGGAAAGCGAGGGACGAACCGAACAAAAACAAAAAGGAGAAATATCCCCACCCTATCCGTTCGTGCCCACGACCCACGGCTGTCCCCGAATCACCCCAGGCTGCCAGTTGCCGGCGTCGCTATCTCCTCGGCGCGGCCTGAATCATTTCCTCCGGCCGGACCACCGGAGTCCTTGCTACCAACGCAGCACGACCACCCACTGCCATGGCTTTCTCTTTCTCTTGCGCCGCCACAGCGCTCCCGCCGCTGCGCCCGCGAGCTCCGCTCCGCAACTTCCCCTGCGTCTATCGACAGCGGCCCCGTGTCGCTGAACTTAATTCTGGCGACGCCCATCCAGCACCCGTCCTCTTCCTCCCCCATCTCCGGCGAGAGGCATGGGGGATTCCGGCAGATGAGAGGGACGGGGAAGTCCAGACAGTGAGAGGCACGGGGAACTTGGGCCGAAATCGGGAGCAAGGCACGCGTGTGCGATATTACCGAACCGTTTTTTCTCACTTGGCGGTGGCAGAAATCTGTAATTTAACAGAAAAATATGGGCAGAAACAGACGGACGAACAAGAAGCCTTATTTTCTTTATTATTAGGTATAGATTTGGTAAAGTTCTGGCTTTTTATTAAATGTTAAAAGACTAAAATACCCCCCTGGACCTTATTGGGCCCAGCCCAATAACCTAAGCCCATGGGACAGCCCACTAAGGCTTGCCCCATAGCGGCTCGGTGGCGCCGAACGGCCCACCGCTCTCACTCACTCGGCCCTCTCTCTCTCTCTCGTCCACCTCTGACCCTAACCTCTCGCGACGCTCTGGCGATGGCGTCACCGCCATGGCCGCCGCCTCGCTCCGGCCATCGCCATGCTCCTCCGCCGTAGCCACCTACCGAACTAGAACCGCCGCGTGCAGATCTATCGATCTGTCCGCGTAGTTTTCCCCTTCTCTTCCTCTCCTGGCGAATCGCCTCCGTTCTGGATCTCGCGGAGATTCGCCTCGACGAACTCCGGCGAGCGCTCGTCCTCGCCGACGATGGGTGTGCTCCTGGGTTGACCTGGTGCGGGTGCTGCTCGCAGTACTCGTGCCGTCGCCTCAGGTGCTTCTGCTACGGTGGTGCTGGGTTCGTGTTTGGGTTCGCCGGCGTAACGTCGGCGCCTACCCTGGACTCGCAGCTGTTAGGGCCGCGCGAGCACTGCCTTGATGGCGTGTAACTCACACGTTCGTTGGGAACCCCAAGAGGAAGGTATGATGAGCACAGTAGCAAGTTTCCCTCAGAAAGAAACCAAGGTTTATCGAACCAGGAGGAGCCAAGAAGCACGTTGAAGGTTGATGGCGGCGGGATGTAGTGCGGCGCAACACCAGGGATTCCGGCGCCAACGTGGAACCTGCACAACACAACCAAAGTACTTTGTCCCAACGAAACAGTGAGGTTGTCAATCTCACCGCTTGTCAGTAACAAAGGATTAACCGTATTGTGTGGAAGATGATTGTTTGCGAAACAAGAGAACAAGATTGCAAGAGATTGTATTTCAAGATAGAGAATTGGACCGGGGTCCACAGTTCACTAGAGGTGTCTCTCCCATAAGATAAACAGCATGTTGGGTGAACAAATTACAGTTGGGCAATTGACAAATAAAGAGGGCATGACCATGCACATACATATCATGATGAGTATAGTGAGATTTAATTGGGCGTTACGACAAAGTACATAGACTGCCATCCAACTGCATCTATGCCTAAAAAGTCCACCTTCAGGTTATCATCCGAACCCCCTCCAGTATTAAGTTGCAAAGCAACAGACAATTGCATTAAGTATGGTGCGTAATGTAATCAACAACTACATCCTTAGACATAGCATCAATGTTTTATCCCTAGTGGCAACTGCACAACACAACCTTAGAACTTTCTCACATCGTCCTGTGTCAATGCAGCATGAACCCACTATCGAGCATAAATACTCCCTCTTGGAGTTACAAGCATCTACTTGGCCGCAGCATCTACTAGTAACGGAGAGCATGCAAGATCATAAACAACACGTAGATATAACTTTGATAATCAACATAACAAGTATTCTCTATTCATCGGATCCCAACAAACGCAACATATAGAATTACAGATAGATGATCTTGATCATGTTAGGCAGCTCACAAGATCCGACAATGATAGCACAATGGGGAGAAGACAACCATCTAGCTACTGCTATGGACCCATAGTCCAGGGGTAGACTACTCACACATCACACCGGAGGCGACCATGGCGGCGTAGAGTCCTCCTAGAGATGATTCCCCTCTCCGCAGGTGCCGGAGGCGATCTCCTGGATCCCCCGAGATGGGATCGGCGTTGGCGGCGTCTCTGGAAGGTTTTCCGTATCGTGGCTCTCGGTCTTGGGGTTTCGTCACGGAGGCTTTAAGTAGGCGGAAGGGCAAGTCGGGGAGGGCACGGGGCCCCACACCATAGGCCGGCGCGGCCGGGGGGCCGCGCCGCCCTAGGGTTTGGGCACCCCGTGGCCCCACTTCGCTTCGTCTTCTGACTTCGGAAGCTTCGTGGCAAAATAGGCCCCCGGGCGTTGATTTCGTCCAATTCCGAGAATATTTCCTTACTAGGATTTCTCGAAACCAAAAACAGCAGAAACAAAGAATCGGCACTTCGGCATCTTGTTAATAGGTTAGTTCCAGAAAATGCACGAATATGACATAAAGTGTGCATAAAACATGTAGATAACATCAATAATGTGGCATGGAACATAAGAAATTATCGATACGTTGGAGACGTACCAGCATCCCCAAGCTTAGTTCTGCTCGTCCCGAGTGTAAAACGATAACACGTATAATTTCTGGAGTGACATGCCATCATAATCTTGATCATACTATTTGTAAAGCATATGTAGTGAATGCAGTGATCAAAACAATGTATATGACATGAGTAAACAAGTGAATCATAAAGCAAAGACTTTTCATGAATAGCACTTCAAGACAAGCATCAATAAGTCTTGCACAAGAGTTAACTCATAAAGCAATAATTGAAAGTAAAGGCATTGAAGCAACACAAAAGAAGATTAAGTTTCAGCGGTTGCTTTCAACTTGTAACATGTATATCTCATGGATATTGTCAACATAGAGTAATATAATAAGTGCAATAGGCAAATATGTAGGAATCAATGCACAGTTCACACAAGTGTTTGCTTCTTGAGGTGGAGAGAAATAGGTGAACTGACTCAACATTGAAAGTAAAAGAATTGTCCTCCATAGAGGAAAAGCATCGATTGCTATATTTGTGCTAGAGCTTTGATTTTGAAAACATGAAACAATTTTGTCAACGGTAGTAATAAAGCATATGTATCATGTAAATTATATCTTACAAGTTGCAAGCCTCATGCATAGTGTACTAATAGTGCCCGCACCTTGTCCTAATTAGCTTGGACTACCGGATCATCACAATGCACATGTTTTTACCAAGTGTCACAAAGGGGTACCTCTATGCCGCCTGTACAAAGGTCTAAGGAGAAAGCTCGCATTGGATTTCTCGCTATTGATTATTCTTCAACTTAGACATCCATACCGGGACAACATAGACAACAGATAATGGACTCCTCTTTTATGCATAAGCATGTAACAACAATTAATAATTTTCTCATTTGAGATTGAGGATATATGTCCAAAACTGAAACTTCCACCATGGATCATGGCTTTAGTTAGCGGCCCAATGTTCTTCTCTAACAATATGCATGCTTAACCATAAGGTGGTAGATCGCTCTTACTTCAGACAAGACGGACATGCATAGCAACTCACATGAAATTCAACAATGAATAGTTGATGACGTCCCCAGTAAACATGGTTATCGCACAACAAGCAACTTAATAAGAGATAAAGTGCATAATTACATATTCAATACCACAATAGTTTTTAAGCTATTTGTCCCATGAGCTATATATTGCAAAGGTGAATGATGGAATTTTAAAGGTAGCACTCAAGCAATTTACTTTGGAATGGCGGAAAATACCATGTAGTAGGTAGGTATGGTGGACACAAATGGCATAGTGGTTGGCTCAAGTATTTTGGATGCATGAGAAGTATTCCCTCTCGATACAAGGTTTAGGCTAGCAAGGCTTATTTGAAACAAACACAAGGATGAACCGGTGCAGCAAAACTCACATAAAAGACATATTGAAAACATTATAAGACTCTACACCGTCTTCCTTGTTGTTCAAACTCAATACTAGAAATTATCTAGACCTTAGAGAAACCAAATGTGCAAACCAAATTTTAGCATGCTCTATGTATTTCTTCATTAATGGGTGCAAAGCATATGATGCAAGAGCTTAAACATGAGCACAACAATTGCCAAGTATCACATTACCCAAGACATTAATAGCAATTACTACATGTATCATTTTCCAATTCCAACCATATAACAATTTAACGAAGGAGAAACTTCGCCATGAATACTATGAGTAGAAACCAAGGACATACTTGTCCATATGCTACAGCGGAGCGTGTCTCTCTCCCATAAAGTGAATGCTAGGATCCATTTTATTCAAACAAAACAAAAAACAAAAACAAACCGACGCTCCAAGCAAAGCACATAAGATGTGATGGAATAAAAATATAGTTTCAGGGGAGGAACCTGATAATGTTGTCGATGAAGAAGGGGATGCCTTGGGCATCCCCAAGCTTAGACGCTTGAGTCTTCTTAATATATGCAGGGGTGAACCACCGGGGCATCCCCAAGCTTAGAGCTTTCACTCTCCTTGATCATGTTGCATCATACTCCTCTCTTGATCCTTGAAAACTTCCTCCACACCAAACTCGAAACAACTCATTAGAGGGTTAGTGCACAATAAAAATTAACATATTCAGAGGTGACACAATCATTCTTAACACTTCTGGACATTGCATAATGCTACTGGACATTAATGGATCAAAGAAATTCATCCAACATAGCAAAAGAGGCAATGCGAAATAAAAGACAGAATCTGTCAAAACAGAACAGTTCGTATTGACGAATTTTAAAATGGCACCAGACTTGCTCAAATGAAAATGCTCAAATTGAATGAAAGTTGCGTACATATCTGAGGATCACTCACGTAAATTGGCTTAATTTTCTGAGCTCCCTACAGGGAGGTGGACCCAGATTCGTGACAGCAAAGAAATCTGGAACTGCGCAGTAATCCAAATCTAGTACTTACTTTTCTATCAACGGCTTAACTTGGCACAACAAAACACAAAACTAAGATAAGGAGAGGTTGCTACAGTAGTAAACAACTTCCAAGACACAAAATAAAAACAAAGTACTGTAGGTAAAAACATGGGTTGTCTCCCATAAGCGCTTTTCTTTAACGCCTTTCAGCTAGGCGCAGAAAGTGTGTATCAAGTGTTATCAAAGGATGGTGCATTCTCAGCGGGGTGCGGAGTTTTCTCAACCAGGCATAATATATTAGATACATAAGTTTTAGCATCTCCCTTTTCATTAGTCTTAGGCGTGCTACTCTCATCAAACAAATTTTCAGGAACAAGCCAAGCATAGTTATTTTCTAGTGCATCATTCATAGCTAAGAGTTTACATGGTATTGGTGCTTTGTTCTCCCCTCCATCATCAATATTATTAGTGTATCTTATTCTATCCATGTCCATCTTTTCAAGGAGACTAACAAAATTAGTATGAGAACCAAGCATATTAAATTTAGCAAAGACCTTTCTAGCTTCTCTTGCTAGACCACCAAATTCTCTAAGAAGGGTTTCTAAAACAAAATCTTTCTTTTCCCCTTCTTCCATATCACCAAGTGTGAGAAACATGTGTTGGATTATAGGATTAAGATTAACAAATTTAGTTTCCAACAGGCGAACTAAATGCGCAGCAGCAATTTCATAAGTAGGCGCAAGGTCTACCAAGTGTCTATCTTCAAAATTTTCAATGGTACTAACATGATTGAAAAATTCTTCTATATTATTTCTCCCAACTATAGACCCACGTCCTACCGGTATGTCTTTTGTGGTAAAATTAAAAGGAAACATGATGAATCAAGTAAGGTAAATGCAAGTAACTAATTTTTTGTGTTTTCGATATAGCAAACAAGATAACAAATAAAGTAAAACTAGCAACTAATTTTTTTGTATTTTGATTTAGTGCAGCAAACAAAGTAGTAAATGAAACTAAGCAAGACAAAAACAAAGTAAAGAGATTGAGAAGTGGAGACTCCCCTTGCAGCGTGTCTTGATCTCCCCGGCAACGGCGCCAGAAATTTAGCTTGATGGCGTGTAACTCACACGTTCGTTGGGAACCCCAAGAGGAAGGTATGATGAGCACAGCAGCAAGTTTTCCCTCAGAAAGAAACCAAGGTTTATCGAACCAGGAGGAGCCAAGAAGCACGTTGAAGGTTGATGGCGGCGGGATGTAGTGCGGCGCAACACCAGGGATTCCGGCGCCAACGTGGAACCTGCACAACACAACCAAAGTACTTTGTCCCAACGAAACAGTGAGGTTGTCAATCTCACCGGCTTGCTGTAACAAAGGATTAACCGTATTGTGTGGAAGATGATTGTTTGCAGAAAATAGTAGAACAGTATTGCAGTAGATTGTATTTCAGTATAGAGAATTGGACCGGGGTCCACAGTTCACTAGAGGTGTCTCTCCCATAAGATAAACAGCATGTTGGGTGAACAAATTACAGTTGGGCAATTGACAAATAAAGAGGGCATGACCATGCACATACATATCATGATGAGTATAGTGAGATTTAATTGGGCATTACGACAAAGTACATAGACCGCCATCCAACTGCATCTATGCCTAAAAAGTCCACCTTCGGGTTATCATCCGAACCCCTCCGATATTAAGTTGCAAAGCAACGGAACAATTGCATTAAGTATGGTGCGTAATGTAATCAACAACTACATCCTTAGACATAGCATCAATGTTTTATCCCTAGTGGCAATCGCACAACACAACCTTAGAACTTTCTCATCCTTGTCCCGGTGTCAATGCGGGCATGAACCCACTATCGAGCATAAATACTCCCTCTTGGAGTTACAAGCATCTACTTGGCCAGAGCATCTACTAGTAACGGAGAGCATGCAAGATCATAAACAACACGTAGATATAACTTTGATAATCAACATAACAAGTATTCTCTATTCATCGGATCCCAACAAACGCAACATATAGAATTACAGATAGATGATCTTGATCATGTTAGGCAGCTCACAAGATCCGACAATGATAGCACAATGGGGAGAAGACAACCATCTAGCTACTGCTATGGACCCATAGTCCAGGGGTAGACTACTCACACATCACACCGGAGGCGACCATGGCGGCGTAGAGTCCTCCGGGAGATGATTCCCCTCTCCGGCAGGGTGCCGGAGGCGATCTCCTGGATCCCCCGAGATGGGATCGGCGTTGGCGGCGTCTCTGGAAGGTTTTTCGTATCGTGGCTCTCGGTACTGGGGGTTTCGTCACGGAGGCTTTAAGTAGGCGGAAGGGCAAGTCAGGAGGGGGCACGGGGGCCCCACACCATAGGCCGACGCGGCCAGGGGGGCCGCGCCGCCCTAGGGTTTGGGCACCCTGTGGCCCCACTTCGTTTCGTCTTCGGACTTCTGGAAGCTTCGTGGCAAAATAGGCCCCTGGGCGTTGATTTCGTCCAATTCCGAGAATATTTCCTTACTAGGATTTCTGAAACCAAAAACAAGCAGAAACAAGAATCGGCACTTCGGCATCTTGTTAATAGGTTAGTTCCAGAAAATGCACGAATATGACATAAAGTGTGCATAAAACATGTAGATAACATCAATAATGTGGCATGGAACATAAGAAATTATCGATACGTTGGAGACGTATCATGCCTCGCCATGCCCTAGCTTCTGCTTCCAGGCGCAAGTAAGTGTTGCATCTCCTCCTTCTCTTCTGTGCGCCTCCCTTGCCACTGTTCTTCTTCCTCCTCATGCTCTGTTGCTCTCTGGTGATCCTGTGATCTCGCAGAGCCATGCTATTGCTGCGCAATTTTCCTGTGCTTCTGTTTCTTTGCAAGCTCATGACCCAATTACCATTTACCGGTACCGGCACATGCTGCTTTGCTTGCTATTCATGCTGTGCTTGCTTCTCTGCTGCTCCTAGCATGCTCTGTACTTGCCATGCTCTACTGTGCTTGCTCAAAAGCTAACTATGCCATGCTATGCTTGGTTATGACTTGCTTGTGCTTACTGGTATATCATGCTTGCTTGTCTAGGTGTATTTGTGATGCATCAGTGACACTTGTGTGTGTGCCAGTGGTGCATGATCTCGCTTCAAGTGCTATCTATGCAAGCCAATGATCCATTGGATCATTCCTTGCTTGTTGGCTAACTTCCTGTGTAGCTTGGCTTGCTACAATTGATCCATTTGATCAATTCAATGTCGATAATGGCTTACCGATTAATCACGTGGCTAAGTGATTCAATTTCCTTTGTGATATCGATGCTCAAGCATCACTATGCTTTGTGCTTACTTAAGCTACCGGACTTGCTCCAGTGGTTATGGTGCGATGAGTAAATTGTGTTGCTTAATAGTGTGCTATCATCGGTGCTAAGCATGGATCTGTGATCACTTCATGCTTGTATTAATTAAATTATGATGAACTGCTCATGCAGTAATGATTTAAATGATTTGCTTGCAAATGACTTAGCTGTTCATGATTATCTGGCAAGCAATTGAATCTGAATCCATTCCTGGATAATGATGTGCTATGTTTGGCTTCATTTTAGTTGATGCTAAGTGTGATGTGACCTCAGTGGCCTTGCTCCTGATTGGTTGCTCACCAGAATAGTTGGATCTTGTGGCTACTCAACCTTTGCTTGCATATTTGGGAATCATCCTTGAGATGAATGCTAATATGCTTGCTTGATGAAAATCTAGGATTTACTGATGGTTCATAGCTTAGGATTTACTGTGTAGTCTTAGCTGCTAATCCTTGCAATTCATCTACTGGTGCTATCTGTGCATGTGATCTGGCTATGGTGTGCATCTGTGCATGTGTGCTAGTTTCTGTGTACAAGATCTGTACCTAGATGCCTTCTATTTTGCGTACCTTTAGACTGGCAGGAATCATTGGTGAAAAACCAAGTGATGATCTACCCATATGAGCATCTGCTCATCCCATGCTTATTTCATGCATATGTGATGGATCAGATCCATTGGATCTGTCCAGGTATTTGGTATACCTTGTTCCAGCTCCTAGTGTGAAATATTTGGTTGATGCAGACTTGGGGTTTCTGTACTCAGCCCTTCACCTCCAATCTCTGGTTGATCTTCTCAGGTCACCATGATTCCTGGTGGCTAAGTTGGTTGTGTTGGTTTCTGTACTTGGTTATGAACTGGATGAACTGTGCTTGTTCTTGCTTCACCCTTACCTAATGATTTGCAAATGTGGTCGACTGACATGGTTCCAGGGTTTGTGTGCTATTTATATGGCCTCTACTTCATCCCTGGCCATGACACACAGGCTCATTTACTTTATGACTCATCCTTTGCCTTGCCTTGCTGTTGCTTGCCTAGCAACAGCCTTGCTATGGTGAAACTTGAGCCCTCTGTGGCTGCTCGTGTTTGGTCTCGCTGATCCTATCCCGTGTCTTTGTCCAGGTTTTGGACAAGCACAAGTGTGCAAAGGATGTTCACTGTCCAAACTAAATTTCTGTGATGTTTTTCACTCTGTCCAAACTGAATTTCTAACACTTAATATCCTGTCTAGCACTTGTGATTTGTTTTGCAGGTTTTGAAGTTGAGTATGACCAGAAGATGTCCTTCAAGCATTTAGTCTAGGTTTTAGTTTAGGAAAATCTTGTAATTTTCCTTTTTCATTTCTGTTTATAATTATACATCAATTCTTGTATCAAAAATATTGTAAAGACTATGTATTCTGTGTTGATGATCAATAAAGCTCAAGTTTTGGTTTATGAGCTTTGTATTATATAATGTTTATATTCTTGATGAAATATTATTTGATATTCACTTTGAAATTCAAAGTGATTTGAATTTTATATCTTGTGTTTGAATTCTAAATTCAATGTTTATATGGTGTGATGTTTATAGTTAATTGTTTAACACTTATCAAATGCAAACATTCCCCAAAGTAACAAGTTACAAAAGAGATCATGTCGAAATTTCCCTAACTCACATTGCCTAACCCTAAGTGCAAAATGAGAGAGAACCTCGATCCCTCTTAGGTTTAGTTGCAATAAGGCGCGAAAATTTCCCCCGTTTTGCGATGAAATGCACATCCCATTTCTAAATCTACCCTTCGTTGTTCCTATGTTCTGGGTTATTACACATCTGGACTTAAAAATCCGGGTGTTGACAACTGTCAAGGCCCAAGAGGACCAGCTGAGGGAGATGGAAGATGAAGGTGAGGACCTTCAGGGAGGAGGAGCCTTCCTGAGTGATGACGATGACTTCGAGGAAGACGAGTTCAGCGAGGAGGAAGACTATGAGTTCCTGGAGGCCGGAGTAGATGACTTCATCCCTATCGATGTAGATGATGAGGAGTAGTTGCACCTGATCACTGAGTAGGTGTGAGTTTGTATCCCGTCCGTTGTATCGTAGCTTGGAGAAATGGTTCTTAAAACCATTAGTGTGTTAACTTGTAATGTGTGTTGTGTGAAATGAATGAATGTGTTGTTTGTGTCCACATTACAAGTATTCAAGTTTTAAATTTATGAACTTACCCAAAACAAGCCATAGAAAAATTCCCTCTTATCTCATGATCTATCTCAATGTTCAGATGGCCCCTCCAACCCGTAGCGCAAATCAGGATGCCATGATGCAAATCTTGCAAATTATGTTGGAAGATAGAGAGGCTGAAAGAGCTGAACGACAAGCCAACATTGCAGCACTTCAACAGCTTGCCAACAACAACCAAGGCCATGGACATCATGATCACCCAGGATCAAAACTCAAGAACTTCCAGAACACCAACCCTCCCGTGTTTAGCAAGACAGAAGAGCCACTCGATGCTGATGACTGGCTCCAGACCATGGAGAACAACTTAGAAGTAGCGGGAGTTGAAGCTGCAGAGAAGGTTCTGTTTGCAACCCATTATCTTGCAGGACCAGCACGAGCCTGGTGGACCAGCACCCACGCCATGAACGTCGGACAGATCATGACTTGGGCAGATTTCAAGCTCAAGTTCAACAAGTACCACGTGCCCCCGGGTCTAATCAAGAAGATGAGGGACGAGTTCTGAGAACTCAAGCAAGGACGGATGACGGTGGTAGAATACCGCGACAGGTTCCTTACCCTGTCAAGGTACGCCCCCAACGAGACCGACACCACCGAGAAGAGGCAGGAGAGATTCCTGAACGGACTGCATGATGAGATGTAGACTGTGCTAGTCAACATCCCCTTTGCCGACCTTGAAGCCTTGGTGGACTCCGCCATCAAGATGGAGGGCAAACTCAACCAAGCCAACGAGAACCGCAAACGCCGCATGATGCACCAGAGTTGGCCCAGCAACACTCTGAAGTATCGCCCCAGCTCAAGCGGAGGTTTTTCCCCAAGAAACAAAAAGCCCCAGATGCAGACTTCACGTCCGGGTTTTCAGAACCGGAGTAGAGGAAACCCCAGGCTAGGATGCCACCACAACAACAGCAACTACAACAACAACAACAATAACTTCAACCGCGCTCCGCCAGAGCCCCCGACAACAACAACCACACCAACACTGCTCCAAGGACTCGAAGCAACGCCATCCCCATCGCCACCAAGGACAAGGCCACCATCACTTGCTATGAGTGTGGCATGGTGGGACACTACTCCAACGAGTGTCCCAAGAGGTTAGCCAAGAATGCCGCCAACACCGCTGCACCTGCTCAGCAGCAACGTCGCGTCTCCACCGATAGAAAGTTCGCCCCCAACAACCCCAATAACCGCAACGGCCGTCTCTTCCACATGAACGCTGAAGAAGCCCAGGAAGCACCAGATGTTGTACTGGGTATGTTTTCTGTTAACTTAGTACCTGCCAGAGTGTTGTTTGATTCTGGAGCATCGCATTCATTTGTCACTGAAGACTTTGCATGCACAAGTAAAATCCAACCCATCAGTTTGAAGCATGTTATGATCGTTCAAATACCTGGGTCAACCACCAAAGCTAGAAAATTTTGCAAAGATGTACCCATCAGAATCCATGAAGTAGAGTTTTATGCCAATTTAATTGTTCTGGGAACAAAAGGCCTGGAAGTAGTACTGGGTATGGACTGGATGTCAAAACATCATGGATTGATTGACTGTGCCAAGAAAGCCATCACCATGACTAGTAGCACCGGTGTGTTAGTAGAGCACATATCTGAAAGGCTGCCCAGAAAGTTTACTTGCAACCAAAGTATAGCCAAGCCAACTCTGGATCAGATCAGGGTCGTCTGTCGATACCCTGATGTGTTTCCGGATGATCTACCCGGTATGCCTCCTGATCGGGATATCGAGTTCATCATCGAGTTAATCCCCAGAGAGCCTATAGTATGAACCCAACAGAGCTAGTGGAGCTGAAGAAGCAACTTGATGACATGTTAGCCAAAGGTTTGATTCAACCTAGTGCATCACCCTGGAGATCACCAGTTTTGTTTGTGGACAAGAAGGATGGTGCCACTCGTTTATGTACGGATTACCGTAAGCTTAACGATGTCACCATCAAGAACATGTACCCCCTACCCAAGATATAAGACCTGTTCGATCAGTTGGCCGGTGCCAAAGTATTTTCTAAGATTGATCTTAGGACTGGTTATCATCAGCTGAAGATTCGTGCCACTGATATCCCAAAAACTGCCTTTACCACCAGATATGGGTTGTATGAGTACAACGTCATGTCCTTTGGATTAACCAATGCCCCTGCTTATTTCATGAACCTCATGAATAAGATCTTCATGAACATTTTGGATAAGTTTGTCGTTGTCTTCATCGACGACATCCTTATCTACTCCAAATCCGAAGAAGAACATGAGCAACATCTGGGGATTATCCTAGAAACCCTTAGACAGCACAAGTTGTATGCCAAGTTTAGCAAATGTGAGTTTTGGTTGAAAGAAGTAGGATTCCTGGGACATATCTTGTCTGCAGGAGGAATTGTCGTAGATCCCGCCAAGATCAAAACAGTTACAGAATGGCAAGCCCCAACCACTCAGACCGAGGTCCGCGCTTTTCTTGGATTAGCCGGATATTACCGTAGATTTGTCGAAGGCTTTTCAAGCATAGCAAGACCAATGACCAAACTGTTGAAGAAGGACAAGAAGTTCGAATGGACTGATAAATGTGAAGAAAGTTTCCAGCAACTCAAGAGTAGATTGACTTCAGCCCAATTCTGATCATGCCGGACATCACCAAGCCCTTTGACGTCTATTGCGACGCTTCCAAGATTGGTCTTGGATGTGTGCTTATGCAAGAAGGCAAGGTGATATCATACCTGTCAAGGCAACTAAAGCAACATGAGCAGAATTACCCAACCCATGACTTAGAGCTTGCAGCTGTAGTCTTAGCTTTGAAAGTTTGGCGTCATTACCTCATGGGTAATCGATGCGAGATCTATTCGGATCACAAGAGCTTGAAGTATATCTTCACCCAGAAGGAGCTAAATATGAGGCAGCGCAGATGGATAGAATTGATCAAGGATTACAACATGGAAATTCATTACCACCCCGGCAAGGCCAATGTGGTAGCGGATGCCCTGAGTAGACTGCCTTGTCAGTTGAACTCCATGATCGCAATAGAGCAACCCAGCTTGTTTCACAAGTTTGAACAGTTTAGACTGGAACTAGTTAGTGAAGGATTTCTAGCCAGCATAGAGCTTCAACCCACTTTGATTAGCCAGATCAAAGAAGCCCAGAAGGGAAACGCTAGCATCGATGGAATCAAGAGCCAAACAGCTGCAGGGAAAGCACCGGGATTTACCGAAGACGAAGCAGGAGTTCTTTGGTACAAAGGACGCCTATGTGTGCCAGCAGATTCTGAACTGAAGCAAGTCATCCTGAAAGAAGCCCATGACACCCTTTACTCAATCCATCCCGGGGGGACCAAGATGTATCAAGATTTGAAGGAACAATTCTGGTGGCATGGAATGAAGAGAGAAATCGTAAGCTACATCGCCAAGTGTAATATCTGTCAGCGAGTCAAGGCGGAACATCAGCGACCCGCAGGATTGCTGCAGCCACTGCAGATTCCAGAATGGAAGTGGGACTCGGTAGGAATGGACTTTATCACTGGTTTGCCCAAATCCAGCAAAGGAAATGATTCAATCTGGGTAGTTGTCGATAGATTAACCAAGGTAGCCCATTTCATCCCCGTCAAGACCACATACCAAGGCCCAAAACTAGCTGAGTTATACATCTCCAGAATAGTCGCCCTGCACGGAACCCCGAAGTCAATTGTGTCAGATAGAGGATCCCAATTCACCTCAAGATCCTGGCAGAAAGTGCATGACGAACTAGGAACCCGGCTGAATTTCAGCACCGCATATCACCCGCAGACTGATGGACAGACGGAAAGAGTCAACCAGATACTTGAAGACATGTTGAGAGCCTGTGTACTGGAATATGGATCTAAGTGGGAAGACTGCCTACCTTACGCAGAATTCTCTTACAACAACAGTTACCAAGCCAGCCTACAAATGGCTCCCTTTGAAGCCCTGTACGGAAGGAAGTGTCGTACCCCTCTGAATTGGTCGGAAGTCGGAGAGAGCCAAGTCTTTGGACCAGATGTTCTTCGAGAAGCTGAAGAGAAAGTGCACAATCAAGACAGAAGAGCTACGCCGACAAGAGACGCCGAGAGATGACCTTCGAGATCGGAGATTTTGTCTATCTCAAAGTATCCCCCCTGAAAGGAATGCAGAGATTCCAGCTGCAAGGAAAGCTTGCACCCCGATATGTCGGACCCTTCCAAGTTCTGAGTCGCCGAGGAGAAGTATCCTATCAACTGGAACTACCAGAAGAAATGGCGGCTGTGCACGACGTGTTTCACATCTCACTACTCCGGAAGTGTCTAGAAGTGCCTGAGTAGATCGAAGTTTTTAAGAACATCGATCACAGATTGATGGATATCAACAAGGACTTGACGTACCGCGAAGTGCTGATTCGCATACTGGAAGAAGCTTTCAGAACCACCCGCACCAGGAGTATCAAGTTCCTGAAGATACAATGGAGCAACCATACCGAAGACGAAGCCACTTGGGAACGAGAAGACTACATGAAGAAGGAGTACCCAGATCTCTTTAGTACCTAATTTTCTTTAAGATCTCGGGACGAGATCTTTTGTAAGGGGGAAGGGTTTGTGACATCCCAAATTTCAAATCAATGAAGAAGGAAAAATTCAATTACCCAAAATTTAGAACCAACAAAAAACTTTTATTTGCATATAGTGCTATGCATAGGACTTGTGCATTATTGTGTAGAATGCCATGACGATTGTTGGTGTGCTTTTGTACTACAACCTAAAACCCTAATTGGAACCTTTGAAGATCACAAAGAAAATAAAAAGGGAAGAAAAGAAATAAAATAGAAAAATCCCTAAAACCCTCACATATGGCTTATGCATTTTTTTCAACTCTTTAACCTAGGCCATTTTGGTTTGTACCATTGCTTGTAGAATGTTACTAAACACTAAATAACACTTTTGGAATCAAAGAAACTCAATTAAAATCAAAATTTAATTCAAATCTTGATCACATGTGATAATGGTCAAATCTGCCCATAATAACATGTTACCCACTTTGAGCCCTTCTATTAAGCAAATCTCAAACTAAACCCTCCCATATTTTTCCACCTCATCCAAGAGCATGTCAAGGTGAACACTTTTTGTGTTGACCACCAGAGTTGACTCTGCCTACATTGCTTACTATAAGAGGGACAAGTAGCAACTTTGAAACAAAATGAAGATCATACCCATTTTGGGATTTCACAAAACTGCACCATTTTGAACACCACCACCACCCTTGTGCATCATTTATTATAAGAATCAACTCCACCAAAAATTGTTCCAAAATTCAAAAATAATTTTCTTTTGACCATTTGATCAAACACCTTGCAGGTAGGGAGTGAAATTGAGCCCATACTTGGAGAATAAGTGGACCAAGTCCAACCCTGGCCCTCCTCTGCTGCTCTGGAACTCCACCACATCCCTGGGCACCAGTGCAAGCCACTGCACCCCTCCCACTTGCCCTCCATGACCGTGGCATGACCATGCCCGTGCTCACCATGCCCACTCCGGCCACCCCTCTCTCCACTTGTCACCAGCTCGCCACACCGTGTCTGGGAGGACCCCCTCACTCTCCTGCATCTGCTCGTGCCCTCCCTTGACCAAGACAAAGCCTACACGAGCCTGCACAGATGCGTCCATCACCCTCGAGCGACGCCATGACGTGCATGGTTGCGACGCCAGAGCGCGCCAGAGCGCCGCAGAGACCCGTCAGCTCCGACCGTCCCTCGCCATCAGCGCCCGTGCGTAGCTCCGCCTCAGCACCAGGACGCCGCCAGACATCGCCACTAGCTCGCATGCGCCCTGTCACCGTCGCGGACGACGACGACGATAGCCACAGTAGCCACGGACGCGTGACTCGCCCCACCTCTTGCTGTTCCGAGAGCACCGTGACGCTCCCTGAAGCTTCCTGAATGCTGACATACCCTCTCCCACGCCGTTGATCGACCGTAGAGCGACCTCGCCGTCGCCACCGTGAACTCCCGCGGATGCTCGAGGGGGCTTTATAAGCCGCCCTCCTCTCTTCGATTTCGGCACAACACCACTCTCCCCTCTCACCACTGATCCCTCCTAGCCCCTCCCTCCTCCACATTCGCCACTCCCTCGCTGGAATTTGAAGCTCGGTACCCTCCGGAGTCCAGCAATGGAGAGGTGTCGTTGTAGTGCACCCCAGGCGACGCTGCTGCTTCCATCTGCTTCCTCGTTGTCGACAACCTCGCCGCAGCACATCGCCGACCATCGCCTCGCCGCCGGTGAGTCTCCGACCCCCTAGCCTCGCCGCGCCAGTGGCCTGTTCTCGCCGGAGACGACGACGTCGCTCGTCCGTCCGATATGGGTCTAATCGTGCGTCTCCCAGCGAGCATACCGTTTCGCTGTTAAAAACACGCTGACGCGTGGACCCCACTTGTCAGGCGGCCCGCTGCGCTAGACGCACTGCTGGGCCGACCCGTTTCTTTTCCCTCTCCGCAGCCCATCTCGTTTCCTGCCGGCCCCTTTCTAATTCAAATATGAATTTTCGAATTTTCCAAATTACAAACTAATGCCATCTTCAATTTTAAATAGAAATAAATCTACTGGTTCAAATTCAATAATTTTTATATATTTGGAAAGCTGAGAAAATTATCTACACAACTACACTGGCCTCATCCTTAGTTTCACTATAGAATTAATGTGACAAATAAACAAGGCAGGGACTTTTGCAACTTCAAACAATTATTAAAAATCAACCCTAAGTGATTTTAAGTTGATTCCAACTCTCATAAATCACATTTCACATACTTTACATGTTTATGTAAAAAGATCACATAGTTGTTTGTATGATCATGGCCTAGTTTAAAAAATGGCTCTATGGCTATTTCTAGTCCATTTAAATAGTGCCAAATTATTTATTAATAGTATGGGAGCTTTTCTCTCACTTAAATCTTGTCTCAAATAACTCCAAATGAGATAGAGACCATGGTCTATTAAATCTCATGTGGAATTGTTTGGTGATATTAAATCATTACTATGTTGGTATTAAATTGCATGGGGTGTTTCACCTCATTTAAATCATTTTCCTAAATGATGAGTATGAATAGGGTGACCTTGGTCAACCTAGGTCATATACTATTCATGGAGGAAATTAAATCTTAACAAGATAATGAGAGGAAATTATTTCTCTAAGGATTTAAAAGAAAACCCTTAATTAGTACTTATAATGAGAGTAAATTATTTTTTCTTAAAGAAGAAAAACAAAGTCAACCAACCAAATAGTAATGTGGTGATGCTAGCCTAACTTGTGTGACTCATGTGTGTGCTTAGTCTAGTACTTAAGTTTGGTGTGGTGATTGTATACCTCGTATTCGATTTTAGACGCTAGTACCGAGGAGTATCAAGAGGAGGAGGAGGTCTACTTCCAAGGAGAAGAAGATCACTTTGACCAATTCCCCAACCAAGGCAAGCTAATATTCTTGCAAGTGCAAAGCTCTATTTGAGCAAGGCAACATTACTTTTACTTTATGTGCAATGATCCTATCCCAAGTTTTTACCCATCCAGCTTTTACTTTATTTATCAAAAGTTACTTTATAGTTAACTTTGGTCTAAGTATAGAATGTTACAAGAGTATCAAAGATAGCCTAAAAGCTTATTAAGCTAGATAGCACCCCTCATGATTAGTTGCTAGTGCTAACCAATAAAATTGACTACTCTAGATGGGAACTTGTGAATTGAAATGAATTTGAAACTTTGGAATGATGGGTCTTTCTATTGAAAGATCTTTGAAGGTGAATATGACTTGAATGATATGGTGGATTTTGATTAAAACTGATATTGGTTTGGATGCGATACCTTTCCAATTTTTGAGTACCCCCACAATACCTCATTATGGGTAGGGCTTAACTGGAAGTTTATACATCTTAGTATGGGTTCCCTCTAAACAAGCATCATAGGGGTTATGCCGAGGCTGCCTCCGTAGATTGTGAAATGATGTGAAATGAGGTGAATGTACGGCCCAAGCCCTGTGCAGTTCCCAGGCTGACGGTTTGTCTTCACTGGGAGGCCAAGCTCATGGGGAGAGGTACCTATACTAGGGTATGTAAGTGAAAGGTTATGGCTGATGATCCGCGTACTGAGTTACGATGATTCGGGGTTATCCCTGACGGATGTGATCAAATGTTGTGGCACAAGTGTGCAACCTCTGCAGAGTGTAAACCTATGCGAATAGCCGTGTCCACGGTTACGGACGGTTGGAAAGGCCATACTGTTTCCGGTGTCAGATATTTCTTAAAAATGTTGATGAAGTGAATGGTGACTTGACTTGAATCACAACTGAGTTGTGGGAATGACACTAATGTTCCCACTTGAGTTAGTTAGCACATGAAGAGTCTTTTATCAAATACTTGTGAACTAAATTTGGCTTTATGCAAAATAAACTAGAGCTTAGCACCCCCTTACTAGGATTGATAGTACTTACACTAGTATTAGTTTGCGAGTACTTAAAGTACTCACGGCTGTGTCCCTGGCTATTCAAATGGCCAGACTATGAAGAGGAGCAGAACTACCAAGGTGACGACCAGCAGGACGCCTAGGACAACTAGGAATCTTCTGACGTCAAGCGTTGGCCTGTGGACTAGATAGTCCCTTCTATTACGCTTCTGCTATGAATTGTGTTCGTTGATCATTAGATAACCTATTTGTGTAATATTGGATCATGTGATCTAAATTTGTAAGACAAGTATGGTTTGTAATGAATGATGACTTATGATACCGACTGTTATGTCTCGCAACAACAATATTCCTGGGATTGCGATGGATGGCATAATAGGCATTTGGACTTAAAAATCCGGGTGACAGGGTACCTCTGTTTTGAAGGCGATAAAACTTCGCTGACGAAGTATACCGGCTGCTGCACTCCGTGGAGTTTTCCTTCTTCTTCTCTTTCGACCACCAATACCGTGCTGACCACCTGAGGCGTGGCCGCTATATATAATAGGAGAGACTCCTTCTCCTTAGGTGCCACCAAGATTGGTGGTGTCGAGATTGTGCGCTTGAGATCCTCGAAAGCTCTGTCTGCTTCTTCGTTCCATTGGAATTTGTCGCCTTGTTTGATTAGAGCGTAAAATGGCAATGCCTTTTCTCCTAGCCTAGCGACGAATCTGCTTAGAGCTGCGACTCGCCCAGTTAGCTGTTGTATCTGCTTCAGTTTTGTTGGCTTCCTCATCGTTACGATGGCTTGAATTTTCTCTGGATTAGCTTCAATTCCTCTTGCTGAGACTAGGAAACCGAGAAGTTCTCCCGGAGGAACGCCAAAGGAGCACTTTGTCGGGTTCAACTTGAGACAGAACTTATCAAGGTTGTCGAAAGTTTCCTTCAGGTCTTCGATTAGAGTTATCCCCTTCTTTGTTGTTATGACAACATCGTCGATGTATACTTGTACGTTTTTGCCAATCTGTGTTGCAAGACACTTCTGCATCATCCGCTGGTATGTTGCTCCCGCGTTTTTCAAACCAAAAGGCATTGTTTTGTAACAGAACACGCCATAAGGCGTTATAAAAGTTGTTTTGACCTTGTCAACTTCTTTTAATCTGATCTGGTTATAACCAGAATATGCATCCAAGAAGGAAAGACGTTCACATCCGGCCGTGGAGTCGATAATTTGATCGATCCTTGGGAGGGGAAAGTGATCCTTTGGATAGTGTTTATTGAGACACGTGAAGTCGACGCACATGCGAAGGACTTTTATGTTTTTCTTCGGGACCAGTACGGGGTAGCTACTCACGTGGCCTCTGTATGTAGTTCTTTGATAAAGCCAGCCTCTCTTAGTCTATTGATTTCAGACAGCATGGCCTTGCGGTTTGGTTCCGAAAAACGCCGCAAAGGTTGTTTTATTGGGCTCGCCACTGGATCCAAGTTAAGGTGGTGCTCGGCAAGTTCCCTGGGTACTCCTGGCATGTCAGCTGGACACCATGCGAAGATTTCCCAGCGCTCACGGAGGAACTCGACGAGCGCGCTTTCCTATGCGAGATCCATATTTGCTGCAATGGATGTCGTCTTCTTGGGATCTGTTGGATGGATCTGTACTTCCTTAGAATTCTTGGTGGTGCTAAAGGTTGGTTCCTTGGGTGGCCTCCCCACGTCTGGCAACACATCATAGTCAGTTGTGAGCCTTGATTCCATACACTCTGCTTGCATCCCGGAGGTTTCCGACAGTCGATGAAAGTCCCTGTCGCACTTATCAGCTAGCGCAAAACTGCCTTTTACTGTAATTGGTCCCTTGGGTCCAGGGATCCTCCACAATAAGTATGTGTAATGTGGTACCGCCATAAACCTGGCGTAGGCTGGCCGTCCCAACAAGGCGTGGTATTGTGATGGGAAGTCGACAACCTCAAATTCCAGCCTTTCGATCCTGTAATTTTCTCGGGTTCCAAACTGAACGTCGAGATTGATCTTTCCCAGCGGATAAGTCGGCTTGTCTGGTGTGATACCATGGAAGCGTGTGTCAGTTGGTTTTAAATTTGCTAAGGAGATGTTCATCTTCCTCAATGTATCCGCATACATAAGATTTAAACTGCTGCCTCCATCTATAAATACTCGTGAAACGTCGAATCCTACTATCACTGTTGGCAAAATCAATGCTGATTTCCCTGGTCGAGGAACTTGCTATGGGTGGCTGCTATGGTGAAGCCAATGTCCTGCCCCGACCAATCTAAGTACTCGACTGTTGGTGGGGGCATCTTTTCTGCCATGAACACTTGTCACGAAATTACTTTCTGAGCTCTGTTGGATGGCCTGGCTTTTTGAATCATTGAAACCGCGCCATTGGTGTCGACATAAGGAGGTGGGTTTGGAGCTGCCGCTATTTGTAACTGGTGTCGATTTGCATCTGTAATTGCGGGAGGAGGCGGAAGGTGGATCTCACTCCTTGGCCCTTGGGGGTTTCTGTTCATTGCCTACATATTTGCCTGCCCTGCAAACTTCAGCATTGCTTGAAAATTTCGACAGTCCTTCTGCAGATGTCCAGACTTCCTTCTTCCATTGACGTCGAGATAAAAATGCATTTGGCATGGTCCGTTTAGGAGGTCCTCGGGTGAGACGTATGGTCTCTGAAACCTTGGTCCACTATTTTGTCGGGAATCATCTTTGTAATCGCTGCGCTGCTCACCGCTCCTCTGGTGATTATCTCGATTGTTTCCTCCATTGTTTCCTCGAAAACTAGCCGATATCTGGCTAGGGGCATCGTAATTTGAGAACTGCCGAGGAAATCGTTGCCTATTTTGAAAATTTCGACTACGGTCCTCTTCAGGCGACCTATGCCGTTTGTTGTGAACAGCATCTTCTCCATCTGCCCACCTATTTGCTATCTCCATTAATGCTGATACTGTCTTTGGGTTGGCTCTCCCCAAGTCTTCGACAAAATCTCCTCGTCGAATTCCAGCCACAAACGCATTTATTGCTCTCTCATCAGATATGTTCTCTGCCGAGTTTTTAATGATGTTCCACCTCTGGATGTACTTTCTCATTGATTCATCGTGTTTTTTTCTACACGACCTCAACTCCTCTAGTGATGCGGGTTTTTTGCAGGTGGATCAGAAATTCTTGACGAATACATCCTCAAAACTGTCCCAGCTGTCGATGGAACCTGGAGGCAGCTTCTTTATCCAGAATCGTGCAGCTCCACTCAGATGTACTTGAATGCTCTGCATGGCTGTTGCTCTAGTTCCGCCCATCAACTTCACCGTCTCGACATAATCAACTAACCAATCCTCGGGATCTTGCAAGCCGTCAAATTTTTTGTAGTTATCGGGTAGTTAAAATCCTGATGGAACTCGAGTTTTAAGGACTCGTCTTGTGAAACACGGGAGCCCACACATATCTTCTTCATTGACCTCTAGTGAGTGCCTGCGTTCCCTTCTCTCTTGTCGCGCTCTGTCGACCCTTGCCTGAGTAGCTGCATCTCTTGCACCACTCGTTCTTGCAGGATCTTGCACTGCTGCCGTAGGTCGTGGACTATTTTGCCCTGATGATCCTTCGGGAGGCGTGCCTGCAAATGTTGTGCCCATCACTCCAACTCCTGCCATGGCCATGTTGTACAATGGTTCCCTTGGGTCTCCAGGAGGTGGCCTGGACGCGTGTATAAAAGCTTGCGTTGCCATGTACCCAGCTTCAGGTGTTTTGGGAATAATGTTCCCCCTTGTGTCTATGGACATGAAGGACATGTCGAGGTTTTGAACTAGATGCTCCCTTTCAGCCTCAGGTATGTTCTGCAGTCGAGATCTTGCTCTGTTAAGAGCTGCTCTGTGACTTTCTCCCGAAGTACCTGATTGTCGACTCAAATCCACCCTTCGCCTGCTTGATGCGGAAGCTGCGGCTTGCCTCCTGTCTAGCTCAATTCTCTGTTTTTCGAGTTCCCGTCTAGTACGAGCAAGTCTATATTGGTAAGCTTGTGACTCTTCAGGTGTCGCCGCTATGGTCATTGGCTATGTGCGATCCATGGCTCTTGCAACTCTGTCCCATACTGCCTGCGGAAATTGCACCATCTCTCGTGTTTCAGGCCCGATATATTTGGTCCCCAAACCTCGCGTGAGATCCGCGGGATCGACGTACGGATTTCTCGCGTCGTCGAAGTTCTCTGATGTCTCCTCCTGTGGACGACTTGTCTTTCCAATTGCATAGATTTGATGGTATTTTTAATTTTGAACTTTGTCGGGATTGGTGACACCATCATATAGATTGGTGAAGACCTCTCCAACAATAGTGGATCTGTCGATGAAGTTGAAGTTGTCGATGTTGCTCGAGTCATCTCTTATATCGGAGTCCGCAGATGACTCGAAGGACATGTCGCTGAAGATCTTGGCAAGTTTTTCACTTGCCATAGTGTTGATGAAGCGTGGCGACGAAATCTCCTCATCTCCTGTCTCAGTCCATGACGTGGAGTTCGAAAAATCGGAATCGATCTCCGATAATCCCAACAAGATCGGAATTTCGAGACGATACGATCCTTCCTTCTCGACGCGGAAGTGGAACTTACCAAACGTCATCTCCATAGGCTCCTCCAGATATGCACATGCATCCAAACGGGAGGGCGGGTGAGGAACAAAATCGACTAGAACAGTTTCGATCTGTTTACCTCTATCCATCGCGTTGCTTGCTACCGAGGAAGTCGACGATCTTGAACGTGCCATCGAGATCAGCTCCTTGTCGCCTCTAATTCCCACAGACGGCGCCAATTGACAAGGGATTAACTTATCAATGCCTACAAGTTGTAGACTAGGGTTTAGTTGGAAGTAGAGGGCAAGTAGATCTCTAGGGTTTCAGCCGAAAAGTGCTCGACGATTATGAAGCTAGGGTTGCGTGAAACAATAAGTCGATCATTTCTTTGTCCCTCGACTCCCCCTTATATAGGAGGCGGAGCCGAGAGATTCGTGGTACACAAGTTTACAGAGTCCGGGAGGGTTTCTGAACCGTCCCGTAATAATTACAAGTTGATATTCCTAATACAATTCTATCTTTCCTTAATACTAATTGGGCTTCCGGGCTTCCTATTCTTTGACTCGTGGACCTTCATCAAACCCCGGGTACCATCTTCGGCAGGCCCATTGGGATGCCTATGTCACTACTTGCTAGACACATTGCAGCTCCCACCAAACGTCATTGGTCGGGAGTCAAGAATGTCTTTCGATATCTCCAAGGCACAAAGGATCTTGGCCTATTCTTTCAATTTCAGAGAAATTTGGACACCAATATGATTGGATACACAGATGTTGGTTATTCATCAGATCCCCATAATGCCAGATCGCAGACCGGCTTTGTGTTCCTACATGGTGGAACTGCTATATCATGGAAGTCTTCGAAACAGACCCTGGTTGCAACGTCTACCAATCATTCTGAAATAATTGCATTATATGAGGCATCACGTGAATGCGTGTGCCTTCGCACGATGATAAACCACATACAACAGTCATGTGACATTGGTTCTATCGAATCACCTATCATTATCTATGAAGATAATGCGGCTTGTGTTGCACAAATGCAAACAAGATACATCAAGAGCAATATTACTAAGCATATTGCCCCTAAATTGTTTTACCCCCACGAGCTCCAAAAGAGTGGGGAAATAAACATCTTGCAAGTCAAATCATACGATAACCTCGTTGATCTATTCACGAAGTCTCTACCAACTTCAACATTCCAGAAATATATTCATGGAATTGGTATGCGACGGCTTCGAGATTTGCAAGAGTCAGGGGAGTATCTTCCTGAACTGTTCCTGTTCAAATCATCATATTATACTCTTTTTCGTTTAATGAGTTTACTTTCCAGGTTCTCATTAAGGTTTTTAATGAGGTAATATCAACATAAGATCATATGTCATATTGTCCCTTTTCCCCACCGGGGTTTTTAGGAAATTATACACGACATATTTATTGACCTCTATATTCTATGGATATACTTCATATTGAGTTAACAGAGGCAATAACCATAATATGTTGTATCATTTTCTCCTTATTTTCCCACCGGATTTGAAGGAGTTTTAACAACATATCATGCACTACTCCTCACATTTTTCCCACAGAGTTTTTGGAGGAGACTTGGTCAAGATGGTGAACTTTATGTAATCAAGCGGTGATTAGGGGGAGTGTTAACATAAATAACCTTGACGGTTATTAGGGATAATCCCCGCTCTCTTCTCATCCACGTGCAACCCCACTTTGCGGCAACTGCCATGACGGTTCCGTGGAGAGGCGCCTTACCAAACCGTCGCATCTCTTGAATGCGCTGGTTGCACTTGTATATAGGTTCGAATCATTGATCAATAAAGCACACTTTCAATCACTTGTCGATTGTTCCTTGTTTGTCTACAATCTACTTCTAATAATTGCAACCCAAGAGCAACTCAAAAAATATTAGTTGCAACCCACGCACAACTATAAAGTCCCCTCATCTTAAAAAAAAAACTATAAAGTCCCAGTTGCACCTTATGAGGAATCTCAGTTGCAAACCATGTGCAACTCAAAAATCTCAGTTACAACTCATATGTAAGGGGATATCATATTTAGAACCCATGCTCAACGAGGGAATCGTAGTTACAACCGATGTGCAACCGGAGAAAATCGCGGTTAGAGCACATGTACGGCCGGAGAAATATTAGTTGCAGCCCAATATACATCACGACATAGTCAAACAGTTGAAGAGTTGCAAAGGTCTAACTTAAATATCAGTTAGATGAGAATCAAAAAAATCATTTTACATATAACGCATGATACGTGAGCTCTAGCATCAAATTTTTTTAAAAAAAACCATGACAGAACATATCAGTTTCAATACATACACGGTACAAGTAATAAGAAAAGCAAAAAGAAAGCAAAGAAAAAAGGACACATGCCCACAAAGCCCACTAGTCACGGCAAACCCGGGGCCAGCAGCCCACGGGGCATGCCCCAGGGGAAAGGAAGTCGCGACTAGCGAGCATACCTACACGACACATTAACGCTGAAAAAACATGCGGGTAGCGCAAAGCAACAGCTAGTCTGCACTAATCTTAATGCACCAGATCCGGTGCTGAGCAAAGGTGACGGAGATTTAATAAAAATCAAGCGCCTAATTTTCAGCAAAACAGTAACAATATCAGCTAATATGTATATATAATACCACACCAAAGACAAATGTTACTTCAACGAAAGAAAATAAGTAAATGAATCATAGATATTAACCACAAAGCTTTGCAAAGACAAATTAAAGTTATGGAGTTTAACATTTGCATGGTGAAGATGTCAAAGAACTTGACATTATCTACGAGTAGGACAAGGAAAGAATAATATAGAGTATATTTCACAACATTTTATAAAAATACGTTCTATTAACTCAAAAGTCACCTCACTATTCCTACAAAGCCACGATGCTTAATATATGGCTGCTGCGCCAAAAGTAAATGACATTTTTGTTTAGAAGGAATCCCCCTTAGCCGATTACCAACTATAGTTTAAACAGACCAAGCTGCACGCAAATTTGCATCAAAAATATGCAATTGCCATGGAAAAAGAGCATTCCAAGCTAGGACCCTATTTCTTAAGAAGTCATGCAAAAAAGAGACATTCTAAAAGAAAATAACCATGGCACATCCTTAATTATAACAAGAGAGGTAATTCGCTATTAGAGGCATTAAATTGGTAAAAAAAACTCCTGGTTTACTATGTACATGAAAGATTTTTAAAATACACAACAAAGCTACTGAAATCACATTGCTAAAAGCACACCTCAATAATTTGGATATGGTCAATAAAACAAAATGAAGATTGATACGGGAACATCTGAAGGTGAACATCACCCTTGCAACATTCTTATTCATAAAGTATTGATCCTTTTTTTTTGAGAACGTTCAAATGACTGCATGTCTTTGTATTGAAATTGAAAAAGAGTGCATTTACAAGAAATTGCAGGATTAGGGGCCTTAGCTGCCGCAAAAACAAGACAGAGAGCTACTTCTCACTCGGTCCCTCCCTCTACCATGCTAATCTCCATTGATCAACTTCTACAAGAATGAGATAACTACTACGTCCCAAGACTCTGGATGATTTAAGACCACATAAGTTGACAAAACTAACAGATTTGATGCAAAAATGGCCCTGTAAAAAAACTAGAATAGACAAACACACAGATGATAGATGGAGAAATGGGAATGCTTGAAGAAGCAGCGATGGTAGAGAAAGGGGCTGCACACGCTGGCGGTACTAGCACCAGGTTGTTGCTCGTTGGGCATGAGGTGGTAGACATGGAGGCTGTAGTTTCTGACGATCTGCTGCCTCCATGGGCAGAATTTTCTCAGGGGTAACCGGAATTTCCAGTTTTCGGTCAGTTACCAGAAAATTCGTTCGAGAAAAAAACCAGGTGTCCAGTCACAAGAAAGTTCAAGGGCATAAGATGTTCCACAACGCCACCCTCTTAGTCTTCAATAGAACGTAGCTGTAGCATACGGAGAGGGTGTGCAAATTTTCTTCAGTGTATCTGGATCATCAAGGCCCTAGAGAAGATACACAAGCAAGGAATAAAATCAATGCGATAGTTGGCATAATGTCGCTACAAATTACAGTGTACCCAACGCCATTACCTTGTAAATATGTCTTATTCTATCCTCCTCGTCCTTAAACTGAAAAAGAAAGGAGGGTACACATTTAATTAACAACAAAAAAACAAAAACCCTAAATGCTCAACAGCAAGTAAAGGAAAATAAATGATCATCATACATCCTCAGCATCATCATCCGAGGCATCCCACCCTCCACTATGCCCAAATGGCAAATAACCGTCTGGGTGACCAACATTGTATGCATTAGCTTGGTTCGGATGCTTCATACCAACACTTCCATTATTTGTACAACCATAGCAGCAACCTTTAGAAGGAAGAAAGCGGAGGGGGAAGTTGTCATTTAACTGCAGCATACCAACCAGGGACAAAGAAAAACTTGATAATAATAGTTGAGTAACTGAAGGCAAAAATTCATGTACATGCACACTGGCTGCATCTATGTAAAGCTTGTGGATAACGAACATGATAAAAAAAAAACCCCCAATTTGATCTATGAAATTGTCCCAGATGTGCATTTTGGTCACGAACTTGCAAATCGTAAATTTTGGGTCACGAAGTTGCCCCGCGCGAGTGTTTTAGTCACTCTGTCATGGCATTAGTTTGCTGACGTGGGCAATCATTTTTTTGCAAATTGGCCCTTAAATTTTGATTTTTCTAATTTCCAGTCCTCAGTTTGACTTTTTAGGGGGCAATTTGCAAAAAGACAATCAGCCACGTCAGCAAAATTCATGATTTGCAAGTTCGTGACCAAAGCGCACATCCGGGGCAACTTCATGGACCAAATTGGAGATTTTCTCACAAAAAAACATGACATGACGGGTAAAGAAACAAAATAATACAGTAAAAATAATTAATGCAACCTAAGAAAGGGCAAAACATAATGTATGCTCAAATCCTAACACAACACTCGCCAAAAGTATTCAATCTTTTTTCATGAACTTTGCATAGGTCCAACAAAATATTTATGAAGGAAAACATGACAGGAGGAACAAACAAAACAATACTGTCAAAAATAACGTCATGCATCAAAAGACATTTAAAAAGTAAGTGTACCAGCACCATGAGCCCATGGGCGGATCTAGCCTATTGGCAAGGGGGGCAGCTGCCCCCACTTAAATTTGTAATCTCTCTGTAAAGTCTAGCTTAAATAGAGCTTTGCCCCCACTTAAAAAATATTTTTTCTTCAATAAGCACATTCTTGCCCCCATCTTAATTCTCATCCTGGCTCCGCCCATGCATGAGCCTGTGATAGTTAAACTCTTAAAGTAAGAGATGAGCATGGAGTACCATTAGCATCAGTATTGATCATGCAGCAACAGCTGACCGCCAATTCATCTCCTTCTATACACGTCACTTCAGCAAAAAATAGAATGTCAATGCCATCAGCTCCTTTTGTCTTTGTAATGAAATTGAAATGATAGTACCAAATATTCCTCTTGCCCTCCCACATTATTTGACAATGCAAAGCATCTTTTAGTTCATACGCAAGATCCTAAAATAAAAGGCATGCATAGGATCAGCAATTGTTAAAGGAATAAAAAAAGATATAATCACCGAGGGGGTGACGGAGAGAGCAAACCCCCAAAAGATCGTGATCCTCGTTATACTTGTCCACTAAAGCTTGAAGCAAATGGCCCTTATCTGTAAGAGTATTCTCAGATGCAAATGCTTCTGAACATTTCCTTTTTCTGCCATCAGGCCAGTAAAGAGACTGCCGTATAAGCCGATCCATTGGAGAAAGCTTGTCTAATGATTCCTTGGACCTACTTGCACAACAGCAATGATTAGTATACTGTACTTCCTCAAAGGTGGAGTATACACAGCCATATTAAGTGATTTGTCCCTGTTATCAGCAGGGTTAGGGTGAAACAGCCTCCAAGTTACCTAGAGGCTGTAACATAGCACATGATACTAATGAACACGTGCAAGGCACGGAACTGGACTGCTTACATGCATATAAGTTTCTGATGCAACATTATCTATTACTGTTACAAGGCATCCATAATTCATTTTCAGATCCCCAGCTCAGTTTACTGCACTGTTTTGACTTTTGACCAGTTAATGGTACTTATTGCTGTGGACCAATGTTTAGAAACTGGGGAAACAGAGCTAATACTTAAAAAATCCAATTGAACAAATTACAATTCAGATGATAATATAAATACAAAGTGACAGCATCTATATGTAATTTTGAGCTATGCTTGTGACTTATGCACTACTTCAACAACACTTACAAGTTACAAATACGGTAACTGTTTAGTAAAATTTAAAAGGTTCTACGACAGGAATTGCAGAAGAAGACCAAATTTAGGCTAGGGTTTTTGTGGTCAACTTCACAGCTTTTCTATAGCCCAACTCAGGGCCATATGCTGTAAAAAATGTGAACATCTTATGGACAATGGAATCATGTTTGTATGTAGCGGGGTTTGAAAATAAAAAATGCCAAAAAAATGCTGGGAAAACTTACATCATTTCATGCTGGAGGCCATGAAGATGGCAGTCAATAGCATTTTCAGCTGCTTGTAAGCTCTCGAATGGTCCACCCACATCAGGATATGTGTGGAAAGATTTTGAGTGATCGATCCTGATGTAAAATTTCAAATACCAATCAGGATGTCCGCGGCTCAAAATGTTTGGACCAGGAGATGAGGAAAGGCAGCGCCCTGATGATGCCGATATCTCTGTGGTGCCACGAAGTGGATCCTGCGGAGAGGACGAGGAAGTGGTAGTGGTGGATGATTCCTTCAATGTGCCCATCAACTTGCTCGAGCTCGACACAGGTCTTTGTCCAGCAGCATGATCCTGACACCTGAATTAATGAATTATATAAGTGAGACGCAATTGGGCAGGATCGATGAACAGAATTAAGAGCGACTTATCTTAATAGATCAATGTGTAAACCATATTGACTGTGCTATGGAGGAAATAAACTATTTATTGTTGTTGCTTAATATATAGAAAATTCGAGTTGATAGGTGTTTCTACCTGTAACTTGCAATCTACCAGACAAAATCTATATCTAAAGGAAAATCCTCCGTCGATGAACAGCAATTCGATCAACGCCTTTTCTGTTGACTATATCAGAAATTGAGAGCATAAAAGGGACATACGATGGAGAGTGCGGCCGACCCCCGGAGCGATCCCGGCGGGAGTTGCGAGCGCGAGCGCGACCGCGGCGGGAGTTGGAAGCGCGACCACGACCGCGGCGCGAGTTGAGAGCTTTGAAGTGGACGGCTTGGTGGCGGCGGGAGAAGGGAACTCTGAAGGTGGCGCTGCCGCCACCACGCCCGAGTCCGCGACCGCCAGGGGGTGGCATTGCGGTGCGGAACGAAGATTGGGGTCTTCCTTCCGGGAGAGCTTTGGAGTTAGGAGGGGAACATAGAAACAGGCACGGCGCGCGCCTAACCTTTGATCATACCTCTCCAACATATGACGTATTTTAGGCATCGAACTTATCTAGATTATTATATATAGGTTCAACTTTTTTTTTGTGTGTTTTACCATTTTTTCAGCACGAATATTAGAGCATCTTCAACACGCGCGCTAAAAGGCACTTACCTCGCGGTTTCACACTTCACCGAGCTTCACCATGCGCACGATAATGCAGCTTGCAAAGCAATATTTTGTGAAAATCACATAGAATCGAAAGCAAATAAAACTAAGAACTACTTGTTGTTGTCTTCCGAGACGGTGTCCTCGCTCTCCGCCCACATGTCGTCCCAGTGCACTTGACGTACAACTGGTCGTTGATAAACTGCTTGCGCTGGCAACGATCCTCGCGGTAGCGCTGGCGCTCGGCCTTCTTCTGCGCCTAGAACTCGGCGTCAGCGACGATGTCCTCGGGGAAAGCCTTCTTCCAGGCTTACATGGCATGCTTGCTCTTCTTGGCGACGATGAGGCGGCGCTGTGCTTGGCGGTTGCGGTGGCGCTGCTCACGCGTCACGAGTTGTGGCTCGCCGGCGACCATTTCCACCTCCTCGCAACATGAAACATCGTCGAAGTTCATGTCGCGGAGGGGCCGGCACAAGCGCCATGCCTCAGCATCGTATGCTCGCGCCGCTTGGTGCACGCTAGCCTAACTCCTGAGCGGCACGCGGTATCCTCCAGTGCGGATCTCGGCGGTGAAGGTGTCGTTTCCACGAACACGGCGGAAGCCGGATGAGCTCACTCGGCGCGACGGCATGGCGTGGTGGCGAGGGCGCGCAGACGTGTGGTGGAGGCGAAGATGTGGGGAAGACGTGGCGAGCGAGGGGGGAGGCCGTGCGCGCCCACCTTGCATATATAGCGCGTGGGATGCAGCTTTTTCCCGCCTCTGTTGGAGCGCGCATGGTGAAATACATATGTTGTTGGAGATGCTCTTAGGCATCAGTTTCAAACGATGTAAAATAAGACACATGGTAAATTTCAGATGATGTAAAATAGGGCCCACACATCATTTCGATTTCATGCAAACTTCGAAACAATGGCACATTTCAAATGTAAATCAACTTTGACACATAGTTGGGCTATTCGAAACATTTCCATTACGAATATATAATAGTTCGATATATAGAAACTTTAATAATTTCATTTGGACACTACATAGACACTTCAACGCTAGGTAGACATCATAACCTTGACTCTTCGACCTCGACACATCTGGAAATCATCGTCATCATTGGAGGATTGGGCAAGTGACTAAAAAAATGCATCTTCCGTCTCCGACTACGACGACTCGATGGTGATGGTGGAGGGGCCGACTTGTGTGCTCTGAACTACCATTCGTGCTTAGTTTGAGCATATATTATTGTATTAAAATGCTATTTAGAAGTAGCTACGACTGAAAGACGTTATAATAGTTTTGCTTGTTAGTTTGATTCGTTGTTATGCTGCCTCTTTATTCTAACTGGTGAGGGGTAATGTCACCACTTGGAATGAATGGTAACTAGAACTAGATCTAGTAGATTACCAATCAGACCAACATACGTAGTTTACACGCACATTGCAGCTTAGTTAGCAACCAAACAAGACGCACAAACGGGCTGAAAATTTTTTGTTAGGAACCAAACAAACTTTTATTCAGATATATAAATTTAGCCCAGTTAAACATAGCTCATAGCTCTGGGAAGAAGATCTGCCCAATGCTGGGAAGAAGATCTGCCCAATGCAGGAAAATGCTACCGCCAACCAATCGGGCCCCTACTGATTTGTGTATGTGAATGAGTGAGGGTGCGGACGACGTCTGTGTCACAGAAAAGCATATTTATGCTTTTTAACGCCGATGGGCACATGTACTCTTTTTTGGCGAATTTTGCAGTTCCAGCGTTCAATTTCATGAGTATCTATCCCACATGGTCCATCTTTGTCAAGACAACATCAAATCCTCAGCGTAACCAGGAGTAATATTTTCCTGGTTCTTTCACCAATAAAGTAAAACTTCTTCAATAATCCTTTAGTTTCAAATTTCGTTGACAGGCAAGGATCAAGTGTGACCCACTTCATTCACAGCTTTTAATAATACAAAACACAACTGGAAACCAGAAACTAGTGGCTAATTACTTGTTACAAATAAGTCCAGCCCAAACCAAATGGTTTCTCAGAATGTCAATCTAAGATGTCTTTTTTGTGAATGCTTAGCAAAAGAAAATAGCAAATATGTTTCAGAGAGTTAACATCAAACTTCAAGGGGATATGACGTTCCACTATGCCACACCCTCTTAGTCTTCAATGAAAGTAGCTGTTGCATACGGAGATGTGGAAATTTTCTTCAGGTAAAGTGGATCATCAAGGCCCTAAAGAAGATACACAAGCAACAAATAAAATCAATGCAATAACAAGCATTATTCACTACAAATTATACTATACAAAACATATTTACAAGCCTAAAGAAGATACACAAGCAAAAAATAAAATCAATGCAATAACAAGCATTATTCACTACAAATCATACTATACAAAACATATTTACCTTGTAAATATGTCTCAGTCTATCCACCTCAGCCTTCACCTGAAAAAGAAGGGAGGGTACCCACGTAATTAATAAGAAATAAACAAAAAACCCAAATGCTCGTCAGCAAATAAATAAAGGAAAATAAAGGATCATACATCTTCCTCGTCCTCCTCCTCCTCATCATCATCATCATCATCACCACCTGAGACATCCCTCTCTCCAGTACATTCAGATAGCAAATAAGCGTCCAGGTGACCAGCATTGTATGTGTTAGCTTCCTTGGGGTGCTTCATACCAAAACTTCCATTATTTATACAACCATAGCAGCGACCTTTAATAGAAATAGAGGGGAGAGGGAACTTGTCATTCACCATCCAGGAACAAAGAAAAACATGATAATAATCGTTGAGTAACTGAAGGCAAAAAAAAATCATGCACATGCACACAGGTAATCATAAATGCTAAGCTTGTGGATAACGAACATGATAAAGGGAAAAATGGCATGATGGGCAAACAAACAAAACAATACAGTAAAAATTACTACCACCAGAAAATCAACCAAACAAATCTATACATCAAGTATACACAAACCATACTAACAACCATTAACTGCTATATTGATACCCTTAGGGCATGTATAGTGATATCTAGTCAGCTGTCTGTAAGGGTTGACATCTAGGATTTTTGGTGATGTGGCGCTAAGAGAAAATGGAGAGAGAAGAAGGCCGTCGGCAAGATAACAGATGGTCTGCAGCGCTGAAATTTCGGACGCTATCGACTGGTTTTTACCATTGTACGAAGGGTGTCTGCAAGTTCCGTATTTTCCCCATCCTAGCAGCTTTGCCGACGAAGGAACCGCCAGAGTTCCAATGATTCCCTGCGCCATGGTGGAGATCCACGTGCGCGGTTGAGCACAATGTTTATCCAAGATTTCCAGCCCTCGCGCAGATACTTCAAAGCCGGGGTGGTCGTGTTGCGTGATTTTTCTATTTGAAGAATGGATACGAACTGTTGATCCCTGATGGCTTGTGACGAATCGGAATCGACGTTACTCTCTGCTAGAGCATGGTCGCCTTCTCCACTGATCTAGCGCCGTCGAAACCCCCCGGTCCACATGTCCTCCTCCTCCGCTGGCTCTCCTCCCACTGACCCCCTTTTGCTTCAGTCCCCTTGCTATGGGTATGGGCTACAACATTATCTACGTATCGATATTTGCAGTATCAACAGTGATATAAATTGAAAAGCTCAGATAGTGATTTAGTTCTTAGTATCCCAATACACTTCTCTGGTATTTGTAGATCTGTGCTATGACTTCGGTGCGCTATTGGTTCTGTAGTTTTATAACTAACTCGTTTCTGAAATGATATGATTTATTGTTCATAGATGCCTTTTCTGTTACCTTTTTGAGCACGTAATTCAGCAACAGCATACCCACCAAGTGTTTGCAAAAATGATAAACCACCAAAAGTGTTAATACATTGTATCATGATAGTATGATTCATAAAACTGGATACTCACAAGAATTTATGAGAAGATAGATATCATTCGATGAAAAATACATTGGATAAACGTGCATGGCGAAGGTAAATCATGCTTAACGTTGCCGTATTTCCATTAACTATGATTTGATTCATATGTGCTTGTGGTATCTGGTATGCTTTACTGCTACAAAAAAAAGTTTGCATCATGACTCAAAATTGGTTTATCTTTTCTTCTATCATAAATTGTGTGCACAAAGATGCCCCAGTATTGGTTTGCATACAACAAATCGTGTTTTGAACTATAGACACTAATTAGTTGTTCTCTATTTACAATGATAGGAATAATTATCAGAGAAACATAATGTCTGTTCAAATCCTAACATAACACTCACCAAAAAAATATTTCTGTTTCTTCAGTAAACTTTGCATGTCTCCAACAAAGAATTTATGAGATAAGTGTAATGTTGTTTGATCCAGGTATAATGCCTTCTTATTGTTTGCTTCCAGCAGCCCAGCTGATATTTTATTTTAGGCTTGCATCAGAAGTAATAATAACATGGAAAGATAAAATTGCCAAAGCTCCTCTTGAAAAGTTGAGCTCATCTATAAGTTTATATGACAAAATAATTTGTTTTATGTGACTTTAGACCCTGTTATATAGAGCATAATTTACTCTCGCTGTAGCGAGTCTAGTGCTAATAAATAATTGTAACTCAAAAATCATGTGCATGCAATCATTCTCATCAAACATTGATAGTTCATTAACCTTGAGCTTAACATTGATAGTTCAAAACATCTTTTAGTTCATAAATCATTATCAAGCTCAAAAATCATGTGCATGCAGTCATTGCTCATCAAATACTGTATAAATGTTAAGCTCAAGGTTAATGGACATGATGAAGGAAAACATGACATGAGGAATAAACAAAACAATACAGTAAAAAAATAACATACTGCAGCCAGGGACATTTAAACAGTAAGTGTACATGCACCATGAGCCTGTGATATTTAAACTCTTAAAGTAAGAGATGCGCATATAATACCATTAGCATCAGTATTGATCATGCAGAAACAGGTGACCACCATTTCATCTCCTTGCACCACTTCAGCAAAAAATAGATTGTCGACAACACCAGCTCCTTTTGCCTTTGTAGTGAAGTTGAAATGACTGTACCAAATATTCCCCTCCCGCATTGTTTGATAGTTCAAAACATCTTTTAGTTCATATGCACAATCCTAAAACCAAAGACATGCATAAGATCAGCAATTATTAAATGATTAAAAAATAAGATATATCCAAGGAGGCAATGAGGGAGAGAGCAAACCCCAGAAAGTTTGTGATCGTCGTTGTACTTGTCCACTACAGCTTTAAGCAAATGTCCCGTTTGTGTAAGAGTATTCTTAGAAGCAGCTGCATCTGAATATTTTCTCCTGCTGCCATCAGGCCAGTAAAGAGACCGCTGTATAAGCCCATCCATTGGAGAAAGCTTGTCTAATGATTCCTTGCGCCTAATTACACAACAGCTATGATTAGCATATACTGTACTTCTTCAAATGTGTCTAGATACATGTGATTCAGTGACAAGTATTATGGATCAGAAGAAGTAGGAGATTTTTCTATGTTATCAGCCTGAAATAGGGCTAGGGCTAGGCAGTAACATAATAAACATGATAGTAAGAGCAAGTACAATAAGGGGCTTATAGCCCGCTTACGTGGCACTTTTGCACATGTGGAGGAGAGAGACATGAAAAATGAGGGGAGTGTGCTCTCATGCAAGAGCCCGCCTCTATGTGTGCTCCCTTGCAATTGTAAATTATATTAAATGTGAAGAAAAAGATAGAGAAAAGGTTGTAAATAGCAATTGTCTAATAGACAGCCGTATAGCCTACCTTACTACAAATGATGGCTCTAGATGACATGCTGTAATGAATACATGCAACACACTCAACTGAACTGCTTACATGCATATAAGTTCAAGATGCAACCCTATCTATTCTTGTTAACAAGCATCCGTAATTCATCTTTGGATCCCAGCGCAGTGTGCTTTTACTGCACTGTTTTGACTAGTTAATGGTACTTATTGCGATGGACTATTCTTTAGTACCTGGGGAAACAGAGCTAAGTGGGTATACAGAGCTAATAGTTTAACCAATCCAACTGTACAAATTACAGTTCAGATAATAATACTACATATAAAGCGGCAGCATCTATATGTACTTTGTTAGTTGTAAGCTATGCTTGTGACTTATGCACTACTTCAACAACACTTACCAATAGGGTAACTGTATAGTTAACTTTAAGGGGTACCACCGCAGAAATTTCAAAAGAAGAGCAAATTTTGGCTAGTTTCAACTTGACAGCTTTTCTATTGTCTAAGTCAGGTCCATACGCTGTAAAAACTGTAAGCGAATTGTGGATCATGGAAGCATGTTTTGTATGTAGATTGTAGCGTGTTTTGAAAATAATCAAGTGCTAATGCAAATGCGCACAGGAGAAATGAATGAACTAATGAAAAATACAAAAAAAAAGTTGGGAAAACTTACATCGTCTCATGCTGGAGGCCATGAAGATGGCAGTCAATAGCATTTTGAGCTGCTTGTAAGCTCTCGAATGGTCCACCCACATCAGGATATGTGTGGCAAGATCTTGAGCGATCGATCCTGATGTAAAATTTCAAATACCAATCAGGATGTTGGTGGAACAGGATGGTTGGACCAGGAGATGAGGAAAGGCAGCGCCCTGGTGATGCCGATGTCTCTGTGGTGTCACGAAGTAGAGCCTGTGGAGTGGACGAGGAAGTGGTAGTGGTGGACGATTCCTTCAATGTGCCAAGCAACTTGCTCGAGCTCGACACAGGTGTTTGTTCAGCGACATGATCCTGACACCTGAATTATATAAGTGAGACGGTTGAGCAGTATCGATGAGCAGAAGTACGAGCAACTTATCTTAACAGATCAACGTGTAACCCTGTAACCCATATTATGACCGTGCTATGGAGGAAATAAACTAGAAATTCGAGTTGATAGGTTTCTACCTCCTTTATCTAAAAAAGAAACTTGCAATCTACCAGACAAAATCGTAATGCAACGAATATGTATCTAAAGGAGAATCCTCCGTCGATGAACAGCAATTCGATCAACGCCCTTTCTGTTGAATATATCAGAAACAGAAAGCATATGATGGAGCATAAAAGGGACATACGATGGAGACTGCGGCCAACCCCCGGAGCGATCCCGGCGGGAGTTGCGAGCGCGACCGCGGCGGGAGTTGGAAGCGCGACCACGACCGCGGCGCGAGTTGAGAGCTTTGAAGTGGACGGCTTGGTGGCGGTGGGAGAAGGGAACTCTGAAGGTGGCGCTGCCGCCACCACGTCCGAGTGCGCGACCGCCAGGGGGTGGCATTGCGGTGCGGAACGAAGATTCGGGTTTTCCTTCGTGGGGAGCTTTGGAGTTGGGAGGGGAAGAAGGCACGGCGCGCTTAACCTTTGATCATACCTCTCCAACATAACTCCTCCGGTTCTTTTTTAATTTAGTATAAAATAATACTAAATCTAAATTAAATAAAAAATACCGAAGAGAGTATATATGTTAGGCATCAAATTTACTTAGATTACCTGGTTGGATGGTTAGAGGGTAGTGGTACCTCCATCATATGAATTTAAATTTTAGATTTGACACTTTGGTGTCTTACTAAAAGATTAGTGGGAGGCGATGTTCTTCTCGACAGCGATGCGTTCGTGGTGACTTCGTTAATGTTAAAACCTGCCGGATCAGTTTTTTGGGCTCAGTCTTTCGGAGGTGCTCATAGGGGTAGGTTATGCGTGCGTACATTCATAGGAGTGACTGTATGTACGTATGTGTGAGCATCTACGATTGCGTTTCAAAGTTCAAACACTTATTTAGATTATATATAGGTGCCACTTTTTGTGTTTTACCACTTTTTATAGAACGAATATTAGGCATCAAGTTCAGACGATGTAAAATAAGACGCACGATAAATTTTAGACGATAACCTAACAAGTGGCTCTCCACTTTTTGAAGCTTCCATGATGCTAACCTAACAAGTGGCTCTCCATGACCTAACCCTCGTGGTGTGGCGCCCGCCGTATCGGGGCTCCCCATCCCAGTGCTCAAGGGTTCCTTCCCTCACCTTTTCCCCTTCCTCCGCCATCGTCAAAGGTGCCACTGGGAAAAGTCGGTGTGGCGCGGCGCGGTGCCAAGGCCATGCTCGATGCTGCTAGGCATGGTGGCAACGGCGCACGCTACTCCTCCTCAGTTGTGATGGTGCTTGGCATCGGTGGCCGGAGGCGGTAGGGAGGTTGGGTCCGATCCATATCAGCATGGGCCTAGAGGCCCCCAAACTCCTCCGCCTTGTTGTTCCTGCGCGTGGCATCGATGGCTTGTTGCTCTACCCGCATCACCTAGGCGCCGAGGTGGCCTCCTTCCGCCAGAGGTGGGCAACGAGATATGGTGGATCATGAGATCTCATGCCTTGCATAATAAAGGAGGCGGGCGGTCATAGGGTACCTTCAGCGCGAAGATGAAGATCTGCTTCATGCCTGCCCTTGCTAATCTGGCCTAGAGTGGCGAGTTCCGAAAGGCTCCGCAGGCAAACTCCCATGGGCGCCTCCTGCCTAGAGATTGCTATATCGAATTGAATTCGGTCATGCGCGTCCGTGTTTTTTCTGGCTGTTTAGTTTTTGAGGGAGCGTTGCGAAGCTCTGTTGTCTGTTACCATCAAAGGACACATCTTTGGTGTTTCATGGTGAAGTTAGAAGCGAAGAATGTTAGGATAACCATGATATGAGGACTATCAATGGTGATTTTTGTCTTTGTGGTGTTGAGGACTAGCTTCGTGATTCATGACTTGGAGCAGCAGAATTGGAAGTGGGGCGAAAGCACAAGAGAAGTTCGAAATCTTATCTTGCAGGGTGAAGGTCTAGTTCGAAATCTTATCTTGCGGGGTGAAGGTTTGGCCTTAACTGGTTACGCCTAACAATGACCTTGTTGAATGCATTGTTTTGTGAGAAAGGGCTTTCTCTAGGATGAAAACCTATGTTTTTTGACCGGTCGACGACAACACTTGTGCATTGTTTCCTTCTTGGAGACGTCACTTTTAGAGAAGATGAACTTCCGGTGATGTCTTGGTGGTGTTACGTTTGGTGCTACAAGGAATTGATCGATATAGTGGGGCTTTCCTTTTTTTTCGTAATTCTTCTTGTTTTTCTAGGTTGTGTGCATATGCAAGGCCGTTAGGGCGTTGTTGCCGAGGCTAGATATAATTGGTATCTTCGTGCTCCTTATCGAAAAATGATAATTTTCAGATGATGTAAAATAGGGTACACACATCATCTCAATTTCATACAAACTTGGAAACATTGGCACATTTCACTCAAATCTCGATTTTTTTTTGCTACCTGTATGCCTATATAATACTTTATTTTTTTGGCATCTGTTAGAGATGTTGTTAATTTATGGATTTTCACCCAAATTAACCGAGGAAAATATAGTTGGTGAAAAGCAATCTTATGGCTGAGACGGTGGCATCTGCCGTAACTATTTGCCTTGTGCTCTGGTTCGTCGGATCAACGATCTGTTCTCCCCTCAAACGAGCGAGCGAGTCGGTTGGGCTTTCCTGGGAAAAGCTAGCCCGGTGGACGGGCTCGATTCCAAGTCCCACCAATCCACCCCCGAATAGCTCCGTGGCCGACCACCAAACCCTAGCTCCACATCCACCCATGGCGCCAGCGGCGGCGCCGCCGGCGGGTCCCGCCGACGACGGGCTCCGGAAGCTGGAGTACCTATCGCTCGTCTCCAAGGTGTGCTCGGAGCTGGAGACCCACATCGGCGTCGGCGACAAGGTGCTGGCCGAGTTCATCACCGAGCTCGGCCGCGACGCCCCCGACGTCTCCGACTTCGACGCCAAGCTCAAGGCCAACGGCGCCGACCTCCCCGACTACTTCGTCCGCACGCTCCTCACCATCATCCACGCCATCCTCCCGCCGCCCGCCCACAACCCTAGCTCCGCCGCCTCCCAGTCCGGCGCCGGGAGCTCAAAGTACCGCGCGCTCACCCGCCCCGACGACCCAGATCGCGCCAGAGATCTCCGCCTCGAGCTTGAGCGCGACGCCGCGGCCGCCGCCCCTGCCCCCGCCCCCGCTAGGGACCGCCCCCGCGACGATGACCGATCTCGGGACCGCGACCATGACCGCAGGCGCGACGACCGTGGGCACCATGACCGCAGTCGTGACAGAGACCATGGCCGCGGGCGTGGTGACCGCGACCGTGCCCATGATGACCGCGGCCATGATCGAGGCGACCGAGACAGTGACCGTGGCCGTGACAGGGATCGAGACCGTGGCCGCCGCGACAGAGACCGGGAGGGAGATCGAGATGGTAACTGGCGGAGGGACCAGGACCGCCCCCAGGAAAGGGACAGGGACGCAGACCAGGCCCAAGGAAGGAGTAGGAGGTATGGGGGTGAGGAGGGAGAGCAGGAGAGGGGTGGAGGAAGGAATGCGGGGAATGCTCTTACAAATTCGAGCGGTGACCCGGAGCTTTACCAGGTGTACCGGGGGAGGGTGACCCGTGTGATGGACACTGGCTGCTTTGTCAGGCTTGAGGATGTACGTGGCGGCCGTGAGGGGCTTGTTCACGTATCGCAGATGGCAAGCAGGCGGGTTGCCAATGCGAAGGAGGTGGTGAAGCGTGATCAGGAGGTGTTCGTGAAGGTCGTTTCTGTGAAGGGGGATAAGTTAAGTCTCTCGCTGAGAGATGTCGATCAGGATACGGGAAAGGACCTCCTGCCAATGCAGCGTGGTGCGGAGGATGCACCGAGGACGAACCCATCTGTTGGTACCGGTGGTGCTCTCGGGTCTGGCAGGAGGTTGGGCCTATCAGGGATTGTGATTACGGAGGAGGATGAGGTTGCACCCATCTCACGGCGCCCCCTCAAACGGATGAGCTCACCAGAGAGGTGGGAGGCCAAGCAGCTAATTGCTTCGGGTGTTCTGGATGTCAGGGATTACCCACAGTTCGATGAGGATGGTGATGGTATGCTGTATCAGGAGGAGGGGGCAGAGGAGGAGCTGGAGATTGAGCTTAACGAGGACGAACCAGAGTTCTTGCAGGGACAGAGCAGATTCTCAATTGACATGTCACCCGTTAAGATTTTCAAGAATCCAGAGGGTTCATTAAGTCGAGCAGCAGCTCTCCAGACTGCCCTCATCAAGGAGCGGCGTGAGGTTCGAGAGCAGGAGCAGAGAGCAATGCTGGACTCCATACCCAAGGATCTGAACAGGCCATGGGAGGACCCAATGCCTGATACAGGTGAGCGACACCTTGCACAGGAGCTGAGAGGTGTTGGGCTATCAGCTTATGACATGCCAGAATGGAAGAAGGAAGCCTATGGAAAAGCTTTAACTTTTGGGCAGAGGTCAAAGCTTTCGATCCAAGAGCAGAGGCAGACTCTTCCCATATACAAGCTGAAGAAAGAGCTGATTCAAGCTGTCCATGATAATCAAGTTTTGGTTGTTATTGGAGAAACTGGCTCCGGAAAGACAACTCAGGTGACACAATATTTGGCCGAAGCAGGTTATACCACAAGAGGTAAAATTGGTTGTACTCAACCTCGTAGGGTGGCTGCCATGTCTGTTGCCAAGAGAGTGGCAGAAGAATTCGGTTGTCGACTCGGAGAGGAAGTTGGTTATGCCATTCGTTTTGAAGATTGCACTGGGCCAGAAACTGTGATAAAATACATGACTGATGGAATGCTTCTGCGTGAAATTTTAGTTGATGAGAACCTTTCCCAGTATTCAGTAGTCATGCTTGATGAAGCTCATGAAAGGACCATCCACACAGATGTCCTCTTTGGTTTGCTGAAGCAGCTTATTAAGCGTAGATCTGACATGAGGCTTATCGTTACTTCTGCTACCCTTGATGCTGAAAAGTTTTCCGGGTATTTCTTTAACTGCAACATCTTCACAATCCCGGGAAGAACATTCCCAGTGGAGATACTCTACACCAAACAACCAGAAAGTGACTACTTGGATGCTGCATTAATTACCGTGCTCCAGATTCACTTGACAGAGCCTGAGGGTGATATCCTTGTTTTCTTGACCGGACAAGAGGAGATTGATCATGCCTGTCAATGTCTATATGAGAGGATGAAGGGGCTGGGAAAGGATGTTCCTGAGCTTATAATTTTGCCTGTGTATAGTGCTCTTCCTAGTGAAATGCAGTCAAAGATCTTTGAGCCAGCTCCACCAGGGAAGAGGAAGGTTGTTGTTGCCACCAATATTGCTGAAGCTTCTTTGACCATTGATGGCATATTTTATGTCATCGACCCTGGTTTCGCCAAGATCAATGTTTATAATTCAAAACAAGGCCTCGATTCGTTGGTCATCACTCCAATCTCACAAGCATCAGCGAAGCAAAGAGCAGGGCGTGCTGGCCGTACTGGACCTGGCAAATGTTATCGTCTATACACTGAAAGTGCTTACCGCAATGAAATGTCTCCCACGACGATTCCAGAAATTCAGAGGATCAATTTGGGATCTACAGTTCTTAATATGAAGGCAATGGGGATAAATGACTTGTTATCCTTCGACTTTATGGACCCCCCAGCACCCCAAGCACTCATCTCAGCTATGGAACAGCTTTACAGCCTTGGCGCTCTTGATGAGGAGGGGCTTCTTACCAAATTGGGTAGAAAAATGGCTGAATTCCCACTGGATCCACCACTTTCAAAGATGCTACTAGCTAGCGTCGACCTTGGCTGCAGTGATGAGATACTGACTATCATAGCTATGATTCAAACAGGGAATATTTTCTATAGGCCTAGAGAAAAGCAAGCTCAAGCTGATCAGAAAAGGGCCAAATTTTTCCAGCCCGAGGGGGATCATCTTACTCTTCTTGCTGTATACGAGGCTTGGAAGGCAAAGAACTTTTCAGGGCCCTGGTGCTTTGAGAATTTTGTTCAGTCAAGATCACTAAGGAGGGCGCAAGATGTGAGGAAACAGCTTCTCACTATTATGGATAGGTAACTACTTGAATCTTAATCAATTGAATCAAAAGCCTTTATGTTTGAATATTCATTGTCTGTTTCCCGTAATATAGCAACATTTTCATTCTGTCTTGAATGGATATATGGTTTTGTTCTGAGTTTATTTTTGTTCATAACTACAGCAGCAGTTAGTACGACTAAATGGCACACTGCAATCTTAATCTTGAGTTTGCGGTCTACGCCGCGCATTAGCATTAAGTCATCACATCAAATCCAGCTAATATGCCCAATTAATATGCACAAATTATGAAGAGACGTACTGAAGACATGGATAAACACCATAGATGCATAATGCGGATTCAAAAGATTATGAAAATAAACATACTTACAACAGGGCAAAAACCACCCATGCAGTGTATTTGGTCCACTAAACTGCATAGATTCTGGTGTGCCTGGATATTGAACTGACATTATTTCCTTATTTATGCGGATGCATACTGAAGACAAGGATAAAAAAACAGTATGTGCGGATGCTATTTCTCTTATATTTCTCTTATATCCTTTCTGTTATCTTAAACTTGTTTTGGACATCCCTGAAGTCAGATATTCGAAACTGTGTTTAAGGATATTTTGAAAATGACGATATGAACATGATTGTTCTTTGGAGACATCATCATTTTACAAATTAACTGATTTCAGAGTCCACCTTTTTGTTCTTGGCTTCTAGTTTTGTTTAATTCTTGTCTCTGTTCAGACAACTTACCGTCACTGCCAGTCCCATGCTAAAGTTGTTTGGGCATGCCTTCTAGATCTAGTCTATATTGGCATACAACTTGCTGTGAGTTAAGTGATTCCATCTATGCCCTAACATATTTGCTGTTGTCTCTGCAGATATAAATTGGATATTGTTGCTGCTGGGAAGAACTTTACGAAAATAAGGAAAGCGATCACAGCGGGCTTCTTTTTCCATGCGGCCAGGAAGGATCCCCAGGAAGGCTACAGAACCTTGGTGGAAAACCAGCCAGTGTACATCCACCCCAGCAGCGCACTGTTCCAGAGGCAGCCGGACTGGGTCATTTACCACGAGCTCGTGATGACAACGAAGGAGTACATGAGGGAGGTGACGGTGGTCGACCCGAAATGGTTAGTGGAGTTGGCGCCGAGGTTCTACAAGGGTGCAGACCCAACCAAGATGAGCAAGAGGAAGCGGCAGGAGAGGATCGAGCCTCTGTACGACAGGTACCACGAGCCCAATTCATGGCGTCTCAGCAAGCGCCGAGCTTGATTGTCCAACAAGAGTGAAATTTTGGCGAACTGTAAATACTTATGGTCTGCTTGTAGACACTGTTACAGTAGGTATTTTGACCTACGTAATGTTACCATGAGACTAGTTGTATGGATAATAGTTCCACCTCTCTGGGTGATTCAGTTTTCCCTTGTTGAGATAATTTAGATACTAATATGTTCTAATTGACTTCTTGTCGCTTGTGAAGCCAGAGTGGAAAATTCAGCTGTAATCTCCTTTACCCTACCCTTCATAGACCAGCCTGTTGTTATTTTGTTTGTACTTTCTTTTTTCGAGGAATGTTTGAAGTTTATGATACTCCAGTTATAGACCAGCCTGCAGGGGTCCTAAAGGGATTCATGATAAGCTTGCATTATTGAACTCTCGTTGCTTTGACAATTTCCTGTATGGTATGGAGCCTAATTTGTTTTACCTCTACTCAACAATTGCTGTCAATGATCCTTGATGTTCTATACTGAACAAGTGCATGGAGTATTATTGTTCTGCTTGAACAACTGGTTTGGGTTTTCCTTTGGCTTGGAATTCATGCTGACGCTTGTCAACTAGTCCTTGTTTCATTTTTCATGAAGTGGTTGCAAATTTCCTTATGCAACTGTGTTCCTACTTCTAATATTTTCCATTACTCTTGGAATTACGTGGCAAGAATGCAATGGAGTATTCAATAGCTTCAAATATTGTACTCCATCCGTTTCACCAAAAATGTCTTAACTTCAAATAAATAAAAAGTGTTTTAACATTATTAAAATTTAGATAATCTAGTAGGTAGATACATCCAAATTTTGATAAAGTTGAGACACTTTTGGTAGGTCAGAGAGAGTAGTTCATCTACTCCTTGGCTGCTGAACCTGGTAAATGCGAACAGTTTGTCTGTTGAGAAAAATGCTAGCTGGCCATGGTCAGTCAGCACAGAGAAAAGTAATATCCATGCTTGTAAATATGCGAGGCGTAAAGGGTGGGCACTTATATTCCAACATTTCTGCCACTTAGATTGGTCATGTAAAAATACCATCATATGGGCATTATATTTTCAAGGTCACATGTGTTTACGACATTTAAACGCAACACCTTCGCGGCCCTGAGCTCCAGGCGGGGAGGTTTTTCATGGAGACCGTCCCAGCAAACGCCGGCTCTTTTGTAGTTTCCAGCCCATCTTTCTAAAGTTTGTCCGTGGAACAAACGTTTGGATCTGAAGGAGCTCTAGTGATACAATCTAGTCTAATATACATCGAGTCACAATAGACATTAGTGGTATATTCTGAAGAGAGAAAAATGAAGTCTTTCTTTTTGCTAACTTGAAGTGTGCTGTGATAGAGTTAAATAAGCTGGAGCATATGAAAATCTATCTACAAGATAAAGAAGTGTTCATTACATTACTTTTTGTATCGCTGCAGTAGCACTGAAATTTCTAAGGTCAAATCCTACAGAAAAACTTTAGTATGTACAACCTCCATTCCAAATAGGCTGTCTTACATCCGTATCTACAAATCCGCAACACTCAATTTGGAAAGGAGGAAATAGATTGTCTTCAAGAAAGAAAGAAAAAACTTGCTTAAACACATCATTTACCCATTTCCTTATTCAAACACAAGTTTCTGATCTTTCATGGGGACAGTGTATTTTCTGATCATTTATATGTTCCAAGCAGACTCTTAAGCATACAGATCTGGCACCTCTGCCGTGCACTGGGCACAAAAATGTCGTATCTATACCAGATTTAGCACAACATGCAGTTTTTTGTTTTTTTGTTTGAAAGGGTAAAACCAGAGCGAGCCATGGAAGTTTCATAGGCAAAAAAGAAAACGAATACATGAACATTATGCTGATAGTCACTCTGAGGTAAACCGGAGTTTTACAGAGCACAGATACTAGTATAGGTGGCTAGTCAATAGTCGTAGTCAGAATCTGGGTCAGCATCGACTATGTCTGGCATTGAGTCTTCAGACTCTCCGTCAGAGAAGGCTGGCTGAATGGGCAGCGTGAAGCGGGTTGGAGAGCTCTCTGTATGGCTTGGAGCGAGGCTTGGGACCGATGGTGTTTGATATGAGGTTCCCAAGTTGCCAGACGGTACATCTGAGGTTTTGTTCTGAAGAACGGCTGAGCTTCTATTCTGAAGACGCTCAACAAGATCAGCAGGAAGGGTAGTAACTGCAGGTTTCTGCGTTTCAGTTGGCCTTGAGTAGATTGGGTTTGAAACAGCAGTGGAGCTAGAAGGATTATACACTGGAGCAACTGCAGGTATCTGTGTTCCAAGTGGCCTTGAGTAGATCGGATTTGGAACAGCATTGGAGCTTGTAGGATTATCCACTGTCTTTAGCTTGTGGGTTTCCTCTGTAGCCGCATCCACCATATTATTGACATCGCTCTTGTTGTGCGTGGGAACAGCTTGTACTGCCTCAGGAACTGTACGTGAATCAGTTTGCGGATCTTCTTTGACAAGAGTGAGCTCTTCTGTTGGCTCATTATCCTTGGTGGATGGCAACCAGTCATCGTCACTATCTTCATCCTCAATAACCTGAAGCTGGCCTTCAGATTGTGAAAACTTGGATCTGCCAGCACCAAAAACTATCTTTTCTGGTCCACTGCGGTTGAGTCCATGAACTAAAGGATCTGCCCTTTCTAGAGAAAGGGCTCGAGGGTGAGTAAGAACGTCCAAAGCCAGCAAAGCATGCGAACAAAACTCTGCAAGCCTAGTGCCTCTCTCGAGCTTCCCTGTAACGAAACAAGAGATAATAGTTGTTATTTTCATGGATATATCTGCAACCCCCACCCTGATATATGAAACCACTCTAACTCATTCCATTTACCAAATCCACACACCAAAAAAGAAAAATCAAGCTTACCTAAATTTTCATGTCATAAAGCTAATAGTACAAGGTCTGCTTTTGTCAGTAAGCATGCCAAGGCAGTTCAAGCAAAACCCACATTATTTCCTTTCAATTAACCATCTCTTTCATTGTTTTGTTCTTGATGCAGGTTGTATCATGTCATAAAGCTAATAGTACAAGGACTGTTTTTGTCAGTAAGCATGCCAAGGCAGTTCAAGCAAAACCCACATTATTTTCTTTCAATTAACCAGCTATTAATTACAAGAAACAAAAATATCTACATCTGTAGACAATGTTATAGACACGAGAGATTTTACCTCTTCTGAAGAGTTCAATTCCTTGGGCTAAATAAGGCGGGCGGGCATAAGGAGAAGAAAGGAATGATGCCAGCAATGCCTTCAACGAAGCAAGTCGGAAATCTGATATGCTTGTCTCCCCAGCTGTCAATGTTGATCGCTCATACCCCACTCCTGAGTCAAGAGCACTCCTAGCTATGTTAATTAGCAGCAAGTCCACTGGAGCAACTGCAGGTATCTGTGTTCCAGGTGGCCTTGAGTAAATTGGATTTGGAACAGCATTGGAGCTTGTAGGATTATCCACTGTCTTTAGCTTGTGGGTTTCCTCTGTAGCCGCATCCACCATATTATTGACATCGCTCTTGTTGTGCGTGGGAACAGCTTGTACTGCCTCAGGAACTGTACGTGAATCAGTTTGCGGATCTTCTTTGACAAGAGTGAGCTCTTCTGTTGGCTCATTATCCTTGGTGGATGGCAACCAGTCATCATCACTATCTTCATTCTCAATAACCTGAAACTGACCTTCAGATTGTGAAAACTTGGATCTGCCAGCACCAAAAACTATCTTTTCTGGTCCACTGTGGTTGAGTCCAGGAACTAAAGGACCTGCCCTTTCTAGAGAAAGGGCTCGAGGGTGAGTAAGAACGTCCAAAGCCAGCAAAGCATGAGAACAAAACTCTGCAAGGTTAGTGCCTATCTCTAGCTTCCCTGTAATGAAACAAGAGATAATAGTTGTTATTTTCATGGATATATCTGCAACCCCCACCCTGATATATAAAACCACCCTAGCCAGCTCTAACTCATTCCATTTACAAAATCCACACCAAAAAAGGAAAATCAAGCTTAGCTACATTTCATTGTTTTGTTCTTGCTGCAGGTTGTATCATGTCATAAAGCTAATAGTACAAGGTCTGCTTTTGTCAGTAAGCATGCCAAGGCAGTTCAAGCAAAACCCACATTATTTCCTTACAATTAACCATCTATTAATTACAAGAAACAAAAATATGTACATCTGTAGACAAGTATGTTATAGACACGCTAAGAGATTTTACCTCTTCTGAAGAGTTCAATTCCTTGGGCTAAATAAGGCGGTCGGGCATAAGGAGAAGAAAGGAAAGATGCCAGCAATGCCTTGAATGAAGCAAGTCGGAAATCTGATATGCTTGTCTCCCCAGTTGTCGATGTTGATTGCTCATACCCCGCTCCTGAGTCACAAGCACTCCTAGCTATGTTAATTAGCAGCAAGTCCACTTTTGCCCTCCAGTGATCTGTCCTCAATGACCCTCCCTGATCGAGGAAATAAAATGTATATTACATCTACTTGTTGCAATTATAAAGTATATACATCAGACTGTAACCCCAAAGAATTGAGACCCAAGCAACATTGTAATAATTACAAAACATGGCAATGACTAGAAACAGTATTGAAAGGAAGTGCGTAGTGTCAATATTTCATGATAAAAGTTATAATCATTCAAAAGAGAGTAGATTTTAGCATGACAATCAAGAACATTACTTTTACAACCTAACATTTAGTGTTATAGAAATCAAAATACATAAGTACCAATTTATTCCCCAAATTGATATGATGAAAACAAGGGAATTTATTTACCATACTCTACCCATAAATATTAGTACATATCCTAAACCTGAAGCTGTCATTAGGGAGTAAGGGCAAATCTATGTGCGTGGAAATAGTTTGATCCCTAGCTCAAATCTGCCTCTCAATCAAGGTCTATTCTATCTAGAATTCCTCATCAATATCAAAAGGGTAAAATTGATGTCTGGTCATTGTTATTGTCCTCCTGATCGATTTGATGTTTGAATAACTCCACCATCCCCTAATGGTAGTAGGAACAAAGGAATCATCTGTAGGAGATCAAGATTATCCAAACCAGGCTAGACTTGTTATGGTGGCCACGTAGGGTTGACTTATATCGCAATGTAGTGTTCCCATCAAGGAACAGAAGGAAACAGATTGGTTTGATCATCTGTGCTAGCGATAGTGAACAGAAATAAAGGGTGAACAGGAGATGAATCATGTGCTGCATCAAATGATCATGTCTATCCCATCCCTAGAGAAGAACCTGCAGTGTGAGGAGTGATGAGGTTTACTCGGGAGCATGTTGGCTTCTTATGTGATCGACTACTTTGGCTACAACGATCTTCCTTCGCATGCAATTATATGCTCACTACCATGCAAACCTTCATTACAGGTGGTTTGGAACCACCATCCCGCTAAGACAACATGCTCTCTGTGTATTAGAGTTTGTGAACTCAAAATAAGATAGCAGACAGCTCACAGCTCCTCTAAACCATCTACAGCAAAAAAGATCAAATATATAAAAAGCAGCTGGGGACAACTAGGAAAGATAATGCCATAAGCACCCTCACATGCAATGTCTATTCGATCATCACATTTTATACATGAATGCATTAGGATTTAGGAGTTCCCACCCTTATGCATAAGGCTGTAGTGTACCGTAAGATGCAGTATATAGTTCCTACTAAATTTAATTCCATATTTAACTAATACTAAATATCATATCAGCAAGTTATACATATACTTCAAAAAAGTAGGAAATAAGTGAATGCTTTTGCCAAATTCATACTGTGTAGGGTGAATGGTAAACACACTGATACCCGAGTGATATAATATGGGAATGCATGGTTTTAGTCCAGGGAGACAAGAGGCTGGTGAAAAGACACGGGCCACCTAAAGTAACACCAGTAAAAAACAAAACTACATGGCCCATAAACTAGAACTAGAAGGTCGGAGAACAGAGAATTGGGCAATCTGTTTCTGTCAAGTCCCTAGCTTTGTAATGCATTGACCTGTGATGATTGTCTTCTATCCTCTATTGGTAATACAAAAAATCTCTGGGAAAAAGAACATATTTCCAGAAAATACTACTAGCCCTAAAACCTGAAATAGGCTGGTTTAATATTTTGGCTGATAGGCAGTTTATATCCTTAAATCCAGATAAATATTATTTCTCAAATCCTAGATCACATCTAACAAGCAAAAATACAGTCTGCACTAAGTAGGGATCAGCAGTAGTTTAGACTTTAGAGTATGAACTATGAACTTGCCAAACCCTGCTAAAAACAATATAGCAGATGAAAGTGATTTTGGTTCTCTTGGATATCTAGATATGCAAAGAGGAAAGAACAACAAGAAAAGTAATAAGAGAAGAATTGAGAATAATATGCAGGTGAAAAGGAAGATAAATTTTGGGCATACCACATTCAGAAGAATTTCCAAGGTTTCTAGTGCAGCTATTTTGATGCAGAGGGGTGTAACATACGATGCAGTTTCAGGGGTCATTCCCTTCGACGCGGTTGGCGTGGAAGAAGTTTTCCTTTTCTTTGGGCTGACTGCTGCTTTCTCCAAACCTGAAGCATGTGAATTTTGTATTTGTGGTTCCTGCTTCCTCTTCTTGGAGTAACTTTTTGATGAAGATTCAAAAGTCACTTTTGTTGGATTTGTGCTTAATAAAGTCATTTCGTTTACACAACTATCATCCAGATCACCAACTGCATTGCTGACTATTACCTCTAGCAAGTGCAGAGACATTCCTGGTAACAAAAGCCATCATTTATTCAGTCAGCAGTGGGTGCAACTCGCAATCGACTAAAAGACGACCAAAGCTATGAACCAAACATTTATATGGGTGCAACCGGAAGTATGACAGTCATTCAACAAAGAAAAACATGACATGGACTGATGCAGGGAACTGTATGTAAAATTAGGCTTCTAAATTTTGAAGACATGGAATATTGGTTCGACCATAGCGTGCGCAGCAGTGTCATAACTCAGAAATCCAGCCTGTTGTTAGATACGCTCCAACAAACACCGCAAGGATGCTAAAAATCTGAGTTCTGTGTGAGCATCATTACCAAAGATTGTAAACAGATAAAAGTATATTCCTTGAACCAATGATTTCCGAATGAGCAAACCAAACATGCCACGGAGAAAGTATTAGAAGAATGATGTATTGCAAAATTATATCTCCATAGTGGCAGCAAAGAAAGGGAAAAAATCAGTTTTGTATGACCACGCTGAGATATGCACAACCATGTTGATTGTTAATTTGTTACTAATTCTGAAAACAGGCAGTTCTGAAATTAACATAATTATGGCCACACCAACTTACTCTCAAAAATTATCTTAAAAGATACCAGCAGGCAACTGTGAACAAATAAACAAAAAATCACCTACCAACACCCATGGAGGTCAGCAACAGCTGCACAATGCTGTAAACCTTTGTCCTCATAGCAGGCAACTTTGCAATTTTGAAGTAATCAGCTATAAGCCGTACAGTATTAGCAGCATGTGGTAGAAGTTGGCTGCAATATGACAAGTATATAATTTAGACATTGCTTTCCCAGTATAGGCTCAGGTCCAAACCAATAATAAATAGAACTTGTATAAAATCCAGTTCCAAAATTACTTAAAATTCAATGTTATGATCACTTGTTGTCTATATGTCTGTATTCAATCTATGCTTAAAACTTGTGGAAAATATACATGGGATGTCTTAAATAATAGCAATAAGAGGTAGTACACATGGTACCTTCGCATTCCTTTAATAGTTGCATGGAGCAAATCCAAGAAAGATGAATGCAATGACGGAAGCTCAAAACAAATAAGCTCTTGGTGCAAGGAAGTGGTTGAAGGGAACTTCTTGTTATGCAATGATCCATCAACTAAGAGCACTCTCCGCAACAGAGCTAATAAAGCGCGCACAGGAACATTGACCTTTTGAGAAATGACAAGTAAAACAATATAGTTTAAAACAAAACGCTAATGCTTTATAGCAGCTTATTAGCGCCATTAGGTAACAAATAATGACAATGTACCAAAAGATGCAGCTTTGGACGAACCTGAACCGGGTAATAACTAGTCAGCATCACACAACAGCAATGGGCAAGGGCTGAAATGGTTGGGACAGTGAAGACACGAAATTTCTTTGTTACATGCAAATTGCCTCCCAACTTTATTTGATCTCCCAAGACTGGTGGAGGATCATTTCCAGGTGGAACTAGTAGCATCATAATCTCACGCCCTTTCTTTTCTGCAAATATAATTGTTAGAAGACACTCTAAATTGGTACAACTGAAAATAAGAATTGCTCATGCCATACATTACCTTCTTCCAGCCCGACAAAAGCATCGTTCAAAAGATTGTTTACCCCAATCAGTATCTTCTGGATCATCAGTGACCAACTGCCCTCAGATACTCGGACAGAAGGTAACATTGCTAGGACTCGCGCAAATTTCTGGAGGATTGGAAGATGCAAAGAGTAGAGGTTGGTCAACACAAAGGGAAAATTCATGGCAAGGAGCGACAAAGGGAAGAAACTAAAAAATGGAGAATGAAACGAATGTGTCACCTTTGATGAGTTTACATTGACTTCTGCACTCATAACCTTTGCTGCAATGGCGGATTCAACCTGAAATTTGTAAAGTACAGAATAATATATTAATGAAAAGTAAGAATAGTAGGAAGCTGTAAACTGGATGTAGTTTCAGAGGTATGCACTAAAAACTAGCGAGACCTCAAAGGAACATATTACAAAAGAGAACACTTGCGTCCCTGCTCACTCAGCATTTAAATTACAATTAAATGATAAGAGTAGCTCATGTACATTATAAAGATATTTCAAATTTTGAACTCCTATGACCCTACATCAAACATCAAGTTTGTTGTTAACAGGAGTACATAGCTACTCCCAATAGGAAATGAACTACAACATAAGTGTAAGCATACTTTATTATAGTGCCGATTTAGAGATGAGGGATACAATTTAATAACTGTCCTCAGCAAATCAATCGCTTCATCCTGCAAAAACAGACACAAATTATACATCTATACTCTTGAATGCTTGAAATCAAACAGATAAGCCTGTGGATAAGAACAGCATACCACCACTGGACCATTTTCATTTAAAAGCAGCAGTAATGGTTCGACAACTCTTCCAGCAAAGGATGATGCCTCTTTCTTCAAGTTCAAAAATTTCGCCAATCTAATCAAAGAACAAGTTATGTTTCTCACATCTGAACAAAATAGTAGCACACAGAAGAAAGTGCAATGGATAAATTATCAAGCTTTAGCATTTCAAACAATCGCATTCAGTCATTTACAATACTATAGTAAACAAGCTAAATTTACAATACTATAATAAACAAGCTAAAATGCAGCTACGCAAAGCAATTGATACAGACTGATATAGTATATCTGTTGAAGTATATTATTATTGGCATATACGAGATTGTAGGAGGATTTGCAATCCATGATTCTTGCCTTATCTCTAGGAGAGCTTCTTACACTCATGTACTACATAATGGCCGAGGCTCAATGCACCCAACATATTGCATGTTATGTGGGAGCCTCTGAGCCCCTCCTATAGCCGCAGGAGGCACAAAACGAGGGAACCGGCCCCAGTAGAAGCAGGTGGTAAGTTGTTAGGAAGACCTCTTTCAGCTTTGGCAAAGAATTTATCTCTTAGAGCTTTTTCCGAGTTTACTTAGATTCTGCCTTAGGAGTTAGGACTCCAGTTGATGTAACATGGGTTACGTAATGCCTGCCTCTAGCTCCTTACGAGAAAGCAATGCGCATATCGCAACTACCCCTCTCTCATCTCTTCATCCCTGACTTTCACGTGCAGCAGCCCCGTCATGGTTGTGTAATGCTGCAGTGGTCCAGAGCCATTTCATCCTGCTTCCTATGGTCATCCTCTCCACTCTAATCTTCCCACAGATCACTCAGACACATTAGGATCGTCCATACCTACCATGTCTTCAATCACCAATAAACTGATGAGCCGATAACCCTTGAGCAGAAGCTAGAGAAAATTCAGGAGTCCCTGGTTTCTCTGTGACACAGAAAATCGTGACCAACAAGCAGAAGAACCTCAGCACCAAGTTAGACCGTCAGTCTAATTCCATCTTCCGGGAGCAATCTCCACTGGCAGCAGCGTGAGCACAATTTGGCAAATAAGGGGAGCTTCCAGAGGGCACTGCTGCCAGTGGTTGTATCTAGCCAACCGACAGGCTGTCGGTGCTCCCATCAAACAAATCGAAGGGCGACAACCCATGACGCTTCTTCAAGATGGCCCCTACCTAGAACAGTGAGGTGGGCCTGCTGGCATGGCTTACCCACTGCGATCTCCTCTTTGAGTCGCGGCGCACGTCTGAGCCAGAGAAGGTTGGCACCATCTCCTTCCATCTGGCAGGCAACTTCAAGGTGTGGTACCACAGCCACTGATGCTTATGGCCCTTCACCATGGCCTCAGATCACCGAACTTGTTAACACCCCTGGCTGGACCTCCGTCACACTGCAATGTGCTAAGCGAGCGCATCTCTCTCAAATGAACCAGCACTGGTTGAGTTCGACAAGCAGTTCACCGCCCTCCTCCAACACACACCGCGGCTTCAACCGCGTCATAGGATTATGCTCCATGAAAAATTAACAACCAGAGTACAGGATTCCACGTGAGTCTTTTTTTTTTTTTTTTTTTGAGAACGGATTCCACGTGAGTCATGATGGCATGAATGTCGCAGAGCAAAGTTTTCTCCCAGTATCATCAGGAGTGGGGTATGAAGTGAGAAAAAGAATATTTATTGTTCAAATATATAAAATAATTAGATATATCTTTAATGCTGCTCAAACATGGTTAACATTAACAGAGAAAGGAGTAGTTACTTATCGTTTAAACCAAATGCACATTTTTAAAAAAATCATGCAAGACATTCATTTCACATAAATATTTGCTACTCAAGAAAGTCATATGAAGGGCCAAGGAGGGGAAGCACGTTCGTCATCTTTAGGGAATGCCAGGGTTGCTGCCACAGAGTGTCAATCTGGACTTTACGCATACCTGCCATGCTATCCACCAAGTATGATAAGTTCTCAAGAACAATCCACACTGAATTGAGCACATGGTGTTAGCAGGACAATTGAGCTTTTATTTAATTATCCGTCACAATATTAGCCTATGAAATAAAATCAGTACAAGTTACATGATAGAAACAAGAATTTAGTTTGCTCACTTAAATAAGTACCAGCACATGAGGCATGGCAATAAATGATATGCAATCATGTACTTGTTAAAATAACAGACAAAATACTGGCAATCCAACTATTTGCTTGACATCAAGTAACAGGACACAGCTTTCCATGACATACCTCACAAATAGATCAGACATAGAAGTACAAGAGACCACGGTAGCAAGTTGCCAGCTAGATGGTTCCTGCTAGGTGGCAAAGAAGACATATCAGCTAACTAATAATGTTCGACGATGTGCATTCGTGTAAAGAAAACTAGAAAGAGAATTAACTCTTCAGGGATGTGAAGAATATTGGATAAATGAACTACTGAGAAGCATTATTCAAGATCTTCAAATTTTATTCTAGAATGGATTTTGCTTTTCTTTTTTGTGGGAATGTCGTTTGTTGACATGGATCATACAAATCTCAATCAGATTTATTACTGTATAAAACCACACCAACGAGCTCAGTAAAGCCATAAAGTTGTCTAGTGGAGTGTTCTACACATATCAAATTATAAATGTACAGAACAGGTAAAATAATGAGAAAAATGGCATCTGCAAGTCAAGTTCTGATATATTGTTTCAAACACGAGCCTAGGTTTAGATCAATACGGAATGACATGAATGGTGTTACATACCATAATTTCAGACTGATTGCTTAACATGCATCATACATTCATACATATGATAAATTAGGAGACAAATGAGGTAGCGAACAAATAAATAATTTAACAGACTGAACTCCTATGATTTGACTCTAGAAGAAAGAAAATGTGGGCTGGCATTTCATTCTTCGGTTCAAATTTGAGTTCAAAACAAGCACAATATAGCCCAAAAAATATAGCAACATCCAGTTCTGAACAACTACAAACCCAGGCAGTCAGAAGGTGCCAAGAGAACAGGTAGCCCAAGAGATAAAATTTAGATGAATATCACGCCCAAGGAGAGCAAAACAAATGCCAGGGACAGACTTCTTCATCGGCTTGCTCCTAGGTACTCCCTCCGTCCCATGAAGGTTGTCTGAGATTTAGTAGAATTTGAATGTACCTAGACACTATTTAGCATCTAGATACATCCAAATTATGACAAATCTCAGACAACCTTCGTGTGACGGAGGGAGTAGTAAATATCAACATTTTATTTCATTGAAGCTATCCCATTCCTGGAACAGGTCAACCAACTAGTCTGACGTCGAATATAATTCCAGCAAAGGGCGGTCACAACGGGAATATTGCTATACTTCATGACAACTTTTGAATTACCTTCATGCCTATAATCTGGTAGGAAATTAATTAGATCAAGTAATTCAAATAACCTAAACTAGAACACGCTATTGATTAAATAAACAGTGGGATTTTCTAGACATTAAAACACTGAAATATGGAGGGGGGAAGAGGCTACACGCTAGCTAGGAATAAATAATAAAGAAATAAATAAAAACAAGAAGATGAAATTCCAAGTAAAACTGAAGGAAACTATGTGCATTACCTGCAAGTTGTTTAGAATTTTGTCAAACCAATCAGAGTATGATTCCAGAAAACGCTCGTTGCTGATATCTTGGAAAGTGACGCCGAGAAAGCAAGTACCCAACCAACGACTCTGTGGCTAAAGATTTAACAAAAAGAAGGAAGGCAATGTTAGTAAACCCTGTCTAGTATATTTTATTTTGCATCGGAGATTTAACGATTGTTAAAGCTGGCAGGAAAAGCAATTACAGATGTTGAGATTTCATGCTTAGAATCTGGTGTACATTGTTCAATCCTGCACCATTCTGCAGCACAGAACAACAAAATATGACTCTGACGAATATAAAACTATCTCACCAGACGCCATAATTCAGTATAAAACTCTGGTAACAAGGGGCACTGAGGAAACTAGTTTCAGTGATGTACAGCAACAAGTAGCTCAAAACTGCACACCTTGCTGCAATGGGTTTGGTGCAGGTGCAACACAAGTTCAGTATTATGACAGAGAGAAGAGAAGTCCCCCAAATCCTTGGAGCAGGAGTTGGCACTTCGACCCAGATTAGACCAAATTAACAACGGAGTGGGGTGCAGGTGGACCAGAGACGGCAAGCAGCATACCGAGTCGCTCTGCAGGAGCTCGCCGACGCGCTGGACCCAGGCGTCCACCGCGGCGCGCCACGCCTCGGCGAGCTTCCGGTCCGGCGGGCCCTGGACGGCCTCGGTGAGGAGGCCGTGCGTGCGCACCGCGTCGAGGATGGAGGCGAGCTCCGACGGCGGGACGGTGCTCCCCGGCTGTGGCAGCTGCTCGCCGACCACCACGCGGAGCAGACGTGGCTTGAGCCATTGGTCGTTCAGGTCCGCGAGGAAGCCGACGGCGCCGGCCATCGCTTGCTGGTGGTGGGGGGCGGTGGGTTTTGGAGGCGGCGCGGCCGGAGTTGGGGTGGAGGTGGAGGTGGAGCGCGCGGTCCGTTAGAAGAAGGTGGCGGCTGCGGGCTGCGGGGCGGGGTTGGGCCGCGCTAAACCCTAGCGGGGGGACGGGATGGATACGTCATGCGGTCAGGGTGTAAGTGGGACCAAACGCGGGTGCCCGCTTATTTGCCGCATAAGCCCGCGATAGATAAGTGGGACGCCATCCGTTTTTGCTCTTTTTCAGTTTTTGCATCACCTAAAAAAATTCTCTGAATTCCAGATGATGTAAAATACATGACATGTGCTTGGAATGTGCTCGAGCACATGATGTATTTTACATCACCATCTGTAAAGGTATTTTACTCTTAACCATTATTTTGGTTAACAATGACACTGTTGCTATTGTGTGGACTAATGTTATCTATGAGTATCTAAAGGTATAAACGATGCCCCCCATAGGGGACCTCACAGCGATCTGCGATTCTTGACCGTTGGATCTTTCCAGCAGCTGTCAAACAGTGGATCTCGTCCATTCAATCTGGGCAGCAAGGGGTCTCCCGATTGGCTGTGTGGGCGCGTGGGCAAATTTTTCATTGGCCTCCCGCTAGAGAAAGCCATGGAACGGCAGTGTTTTACCCACCTCTGCCTGCGCGCGGGTCCCACGTTTGGCCGGGTCCGCTAGTCAGTCGCTGCGGGTGGGTTGTGGGTTGGTCCTGCGTCGCTTCGGCCCGTGAAAAATATCTTCTCGCGATAGGGGTAGTTTGGGTTATTTCCTGTACGCCCAATCCACACCTCCGATGGACTCACCAATCCCCACTTCCCGCAGCTCCCCAATGCCCCGCCTCCTCCGATCCAATCCCCTTGCGCTGCCAGCACCACTCCGTCGCGCCGCCATCGCCGGGAGGAGACGCTAGACTACATTTCCCCCAACTCGCAGCCGCCACCATGCCCTCCGGCATTCATCCCCTCCCCTGATTTCTTCCTCCTCCTAGCCCCCAGCATCCACGTTGCTGCTTCCCTCATCCCGATCGAGGTCCGCCTCCTCCTTCTTGGTGCCATGGCTGCCCAACGTTCCTCTCCCTCCGCCTCCCCCCGAGCTTGTGTCGCTGCCCATAGCACCGCACCAAATCGGTGATGTTGATGCCCAGATGGGGAAGCGGCTGACTGGTAAGGAGATCGGTCGTTGGAGAAGGATTCGGCGGCGCCACAGTGGACGGATTCATGGCGAGTTGCAACGGCTGCAGATTCACGGCGAGGTGGAGCTCCACTGGCTATGGCCTGTTCCCACTGTTAGCACCAGGTTCGTCTCTCTCTCTCTCTCTCTCAGATCCCGTTTACCCTGCAGTGGTGGAGGAGCTCCCTCCGCCTTTCACCGGCGCCAAGGACGACGACCACCATCGTAGGGAAATACCCTCCTTCACCTCTTATTTGAAGGGGACCTACACGGCCGCTGCACGCGCCTCCACGGCCGCCGTCGCGCCGCCGCGCCCCCTCGCCGGGCCAGTAGGGGCAAGGAACATCATGGGGACTCGCGTGCCTTCTCCTTTCTGCCTGCTTCTCCCCCTCCCTCAGTCCTTCCATTCGCGGCGGTTCCTCTGCCGCCCTCGTCTCCGCTAACGCCGCCGTCACCGGCCATGGTGCCACCGCTGTTTTCATCTCAAGAATACGTCTACAGGTATGTAGCACACGCCTCTCTCTTCCTCTCCCTCTCAAATCCCCACAGATTCTCACCTTTCTCTGTGCAGTAATTTCTGTTTTGTTTATGCCTACAAGGTGTTTGACAAAAATCCTACAGGTAAGATGAATCCACGTCTCATCTTTACTCTATTGTTTACTTTTAATAATTTTGTTTTTCCTGAAATTTGGCGTCTGGCAATTTGCAATAGATTTGAAAATATGGATTCTAATAAACATATTTGGATCGGACAAGAACTGAACTGTATTTGTTTTGGATTCTGCCACTAGACGGTACTGCACAGTTCATGGTGTTCGCGTTGTGTCGTGCTGCCTCGCGGACGCTGCAGTCGCCCAAAGCAGCACCGCTTCATGCCGCTGATGTCGTCGCCGCCTCATCATCACCATCATTGGGAGCAGCGCCACCTCGTCATCGCTGTCTCTGGGAGCAGCGCCACCTCGCGCCATCGATGCTGACACCGCCATCGCCCGAAGCATCGCCGTTTCATTCCATTGATGTCGTCGTCGCTTGGAGCACCACCACATCGTTGAGCCCTGATCACAGTAAAAGATGCAAGTCGCGAATTAAGAAATCTACCATGGAGGCGCTGCAAAATTATGTTGGTGTCCACCATTTTTGGGTAATTCTATCATGAGGTAATTTAGGCCTCCCAAAACCTCTATTATTGTTAGTCCTTGCTGCCCGTGACTAAATCATTCATTATAATTTTGCCATCATCTTTCAACTGGATTTGTGCTGGTTAGATACGTGGGTGTTTGGGCAGATATATATGTCACGTACACACACTGTACTAACAAAATGTACTTGATCTTCCTCGAACTTATGGATTAAACATGTAACTTATGGATCATTAAAATTTTGTTCAAATACATGTATTCCTTAAATTTTTGCGGGCTTTTTGGTATGCTATGTCATTGAATCAAACACTCCAAGAGAGAGCAAGGAAGAAGAGATAGCAAGGACACACAACAATTAATCGTGAAACTGCACGTATGTGGAAAACATAAAAGGGTGTATTATCTGGTTGAGTGTCGCTCGAGCTGCAGGGGGCACACACGCTGGATGTCGCTCACTACTCAACCTCGGTGACAGTAGCGAATGCCTAGATTAGTTGTACAAATGATTAAGAAGATAACAACCGAGGCTCTGTGGTATGCAATGCAGAAATTTAATCAGAAGGAAGAGCTATTTTCTTACATGGGGAGGTAGAACCTGGAGGGAGCAGAGTGGATTGTTGTTCTCTGCCTGAGGAGATGGGACAACCACATGCGCTGCTTAGGGAGGTGTGGGTGTCGAGCGATGGAAGCGCGACCAATGTAGATGATGTCAAGGTGAGGCTTCTCTCGATCCTTTCCGCTGGATCGTTTGTACATCCAAAAGAGGCCAATGAAAGCTATAGTTCAAGAAAAACTCTTATTCTACAAATATCTAAATATGTACTTGTATGCTCGATTGCTAATTTGATACACATGACTAATGAGTGGATACTGCTAAGTTGCTAACGACCAGTTTTGAACTTTATTGGTGCAGCATCAGAGCTTCAATTAAGTTGTGCACAATTTGTTGTCCAGTATACCATGGGAAGATCCTTATTCTATGCCCTTCATCTTTTCGATGTTACGGAGGAAAATCTATTTATCTTTTGTATTTAACCTCGGTAACTTTTGATCTCTTGTGTAAAAATATGCCTACATCAGCAATCGCACGACTGATATAGTAACATGATATAGCAACAGTACAGTTGTACATATATTCTTCATTTATTATATTTTACTCCTTTATGATTGCCAGAAAACAAATCGGTTTTTTATATATTACATTATGGCTATATTCCCTTTGTAAGTGATAAAAAATTCTGATAACATGCACACTTACACAAGGAAACTGAAGAATTGTTCAACATGGCCAAAATAAAGGTGCAGATGTGCTACAGTATCTACTTGATAAATGTGGTAGCAGAGGGCATACTTGTAGAAGCACAGTCTGTTTTTTTAGGAAGCCGTTGTTGTTTGCTGAAACTAGCAAAGAATGATTCAAGTGCAAAACGACATGCCAAAGATCTTCCGTCGACAATATACTGATAAAGAACGTTTTCTGATTGGTAGCTCCAGGTGGATTATGGTACTCTAGCTTTTTATATTTCCAAAAATCAATTTAGTAGAGTTATGTTACTGTCAATAGCGATCATATCATTTGAACGTCAGATAGAAATCTCACCTGAAATTCATGCCTGTAGATAGACCAACTGGTAGCTGATTCATCAAGAAAGGGTTGCATTTTAGTGACCTGAATCAATGCTCGTCTTTCTTTACCTCATATTTTTTGACATATATAAATAGATAAGGAAAATGCATTGTTAAATCCTGAGCGATTCAAAAAGGGATTTTATTTTATTGTCTACCTTCCCTCAGATCTGTGCATGCTAACTGCGATTCTAACAAAAATAACTACAGGTACACTGTTCTTTTTTCAAGATATTGAGCATTGGCCAAGGTAGAACATGCGGCTAAATTTGGTGAAGCAGCTTGACAGCAGATATGACATCATATCGATCTTTCGGTTTTCCTTTTTTTCATGATCTGCTCCCTTTATCTGAAACAGGGGGCATACGTGGACTGGATGGTGGCTTAGGTGTCAAAAAGGTGCAGATGTGCCACAGTATCTACTTGATCAAAACTGGTTGCTCTATTTTGGATTTAATCCTGTTGGCATACTCTTTCTCCTACTTGAAATCACTATGTGAGTCGTGAGTAGTATGGCGCTGTTATGTGGCTGCTAGGGTTTGGGAGGGAGAGAGAGGGCTGCGAGGGCGCGAGAAGGCCGGCCGGGGGCCTTTTGCCCACGGCCGGGCAAGAGGGAAGGGATTTCCTTCTTAATTCTTGCTTGAATAGATTGATACATCTCTTCTCCATATATAGAGAGGTTTACTTGACTCCCAAGCAAGGCTTACTTGATCCCTAAGCAAACCATAAGACTAACGGGCCAGGCCCATGACGTACTCTAACACTACACCCCACCTGGACATGCAGCTCGTCCTCGAGCTGCAACCTAATAAAAACCATGACTCGAAGCAACACAACCCTAACACCTAAAAACGAGCCTTTTACATCTCGGCTTGTTTTATTACTCTCAACCTGAAATAGACTGGGACGCTTTATTGTTGACCCCTGCAAAAAAAAGTGGACACCATCGGCCATCGGACGTGCACTTGAACAGCCACCTGGATCCCATGGAAACCAGCGGGACAAAAGGAGCCCGCACGGCGGCCGGCGGCGGAATGCAGTGGTGCTACGTGGTGCGCTCCTGTCGGTGACACCATGCCTTCTCCCCGCCGGATGACTGTCGATGGTGCAGACTTTGAGGTCACTGCCCGCGGGAGAAACAACATGTCCGCTGCCCGTGGGGGAAACCGCCAGCCCAAGATCCCCGACGCAGCGGCCGAGATTGAGGTCTGTTGCGCAACGAAGCGCAACTTGGAGGAGCTGCAGCTGCAGATCACGCATCTCCCGCACACGCCGACGCACTAGGAGGCCGCGCGCAGCAGCCTGCAGCCTCACCGCCGCCGATACGTGGCGGATAGCGATCCAAGCCGGAAGCGGTGATGGCGACGGAGGGAAACGGACCTGGTGGAAGGGCATCCCGGGCGGTTTCGATGTAGAGCCCGGGGCCAAGGTCGCTCCCACACCGCCGAAAGGCAGGGACGGCGTCGGTGGCGGCAGCAGCCGCTGTTGCGGTGTTGGTGGCGACAGCTGTTGTTGCAGCTGCCCACCGAATGGCGGGGACAACGTCGGTGAGGATAGCAATGCGACGGCGTTGGTGGCGGCGGCTGCCGTCGTAGCGTCCCGGTGGGGATGAAGGTGGCCGGCTGGCGGAGAAGAGGGACCCCGGCGCCGAGGTAGGGCCCGGCCAGAGATGGTGGACAGCGGCAGCGAGGACTGCAGCAGCCTAGCGTCGGGTGGCGGCGATGACAGCTGCAGCGTCGGCTGCAGCGGCCCGGCGATCGCGGCGGAGGCCGCCTGGTGCGTCGGCTGCCACGGCAGCAGCACCGGCGGCGGCCCGTAGGGACCGGCCAGGAAGAGGCAGATCTCCTGTACAGCAGTGGTGAGATCGCGGAGGGCTGCGGTGATCTCCACCGGGGAGAGAACGGCGGGGACGTCGGAGTGCGGCGGCAGCGGGTGGGAAGAACTCGGTGGAGGGCTGGACATGATCGAACCCGGGAAAGCTGATACCAAGTGTTATGTGGCTGCTAGGGTTTGGGAGGGAGAGAGAGGGCTGCGAGGGCGCGAGAAGGCCGGCCGGGGGCCTTTTGCCCACGGCCGGGCAAGAGGGAAGGGATTTCCTTCTTAATTCTTGCTTGAATAGATTGATACATCTCTTCTCCATATATAGAGAGGTTTACTTGACTCCCAAGCAAGGCTTACTTGATCCCTAAGCAAACCATAAGACTAACGGGCCAGGCCCATGACGTACTCTAACAGGCGCGGTTTATAATGCAGAGCTGATGAAGATTATGTTCACCTATTTATGTATGAATTAGTCAATGGGCAAACCATTCTGATAATTGTTGGCGGTAGGATGCATATATTACATACCCTTTAGTCGGCTATACTAATCCTCAGTTTTATCCTTTTCTTCAGTTCCTATATATGGTGTAGATATGCGTGAATGTTTTGCAATCTTCGTGCTCCTGGCAGTGCCCACTTTTTATTGTGTAATTTAGTCCCATGAGAGCCTAGCTGCACTTATGGATCTTTATTATCAACCACAAAGAAACTGATGCACAGATTAGTTGAGCATGTCTACTAAGGATTTTCTCTTCTTTTTTCATAGATTTTAAAAAGTACAGGTTAGCCTTGAATGATTCATGGATTACTAGATTATACCTAAATTTAATTAATTATTATTAACCTTGTTTTCAAATATCATTGGTATGTGCAATTTTAGATCATAATGTTGTGCAGACTCATTATAGGTATTTGTTTTAGATCTTCAATAATGGAAGTATCTGATATTTCCAGATTTTTAACATTCACGTGTTTATTAACCTATGAACCAGGGCCTAAAAAAATAAAATCACTAGAGGATTGGAGCTCAAATATGCAAGGAGAAGTTTCTTTCCATGTTGGAGATCAGTGTTGGAACCCCAGTCTTCCGCGAAGATGTCCTTCATAAAACCAAAGCTAACTGTTGAGCAGATCAATCATGATAGATGTTTGAGTAAATAAACCAGCATAGGATCTACTTTTGGTGGAATGATGGGCAGAGTTCAGCAACCAATAGCTAATCATCAACATAGAAGGCTCTTTGGTACATCGGCATTAACACTCTTGAAAGTGATAAAGAATGCATGAGCACAAAGGTATGTATGACTTCCATATTTCTAATTCATGTTTCTGAAATGTCATGATGATGAAAGGATAGACATTTTCTGATGAATCTAAGGACTGAACGAAAAAGACAACTGGAGAATATAGTTTTTTTATTAGGGCTACATATAGATAAGTAGTGTTCGCTCCTGCCAACCTAATTTTGAAGCAATGAAAAATTCTCGGCTATAGTTCGTCGCGTCATTGTCTCCTTTTTTTGTTGCGCAGGTGCTGCTTATTAAGTTGTGATATATAATGATTGTAATGCAAGCAAGTTGGTCACTCCGTACTGATGTTTTGGTTAGTGCACATGACATAAACTTATTCAGATCATGGACTTACTGGCAAAATGTGTGATGCCAGTTAATGTATGTGTTTTTATACGTGTGATGTCTACTACCCTGCACACATCTAAATAACGACTTTGCATGCCTATTTCCTGATAACTCTGATATCAATGTGCAATGCCCCGCTACTATTCAGTTCAGCTAATAGATTCAACAATGGGGAAATCTTAACACAAGTAATTTAGTTACATCTCAAATAATATTAGGTCATGGAGCATAGTAAACGAACATGAGTTTTTTCTTATTTGTCAAAATGATATTGAGTTTAAAGTGCTTCTCCTAAAGTTATGTTCCTTGTTTCCTTGATGTGTATTTGCAGTCATGGATTTCATTTTCATGATGCAAATACACACATGATTAATGGTCCACCCATTCTCGAGTCAGTAGTCAAGCATAAACTTGTAGTCGAGTGTGGTCTGTATCTTTGAAGATAGCATTCCCCATCCTTACTTTTGAGTGGTTCCTAATTAATCCTAGATTGTAACTATTGTTTTCTGTAGGAATCGTAGTCCAAAAGTGCAGATTGGCTGTGATGTAAAGCTATACGTGGTGAATCAGGTGTGCAAAACCGTGTATCACATACCAGCAAAGCATCACTGATTATGTCTAGTGCATATAATCAATGGACAATGAAAACACTTTTCATCACAGTCCTACAGAAGTACTCAGTATTTCTTGCTCTGTTTTAGCTAAGGTTCCTCTGGAGCTAACAGGTATACTTACCAAAGGGGTGGGCACATAGCTAATTACATGATAGCTAGGCGATGGGGTGCACAAATTTTTTTCCCTTTCAAAGATGTTGTGGTGTTACAGCCGAGGTAGCTATCAGCCTAACGACGCTCTGTTTTATTGGTTTGAGCATCATATCTCAAACTCTTTTAGTAGCTGAAAGAAAAGACAATGTAATTAACAAAACTGCCATGGAGTATGATGCATTATCTATTTATTAAATTTAATGGAGGATTTACCTGGTTGTGTTTTACTCTATTCAGGCGGAAACAGTTCTTTGGTGCCCTGTGCTTTTTTTCTTCACATGCCTCTCTCGGTTTTGGTCAGATATACTAATATGTCAGGTTCTGTTTCTCAAGTAATTTTTTTTTAATTCTATCAAGATTTTTTGAGAGAGATACACAAGGTCACGGAGCCAAGGAGAGGCATTGCCGATTAAGCATGCGTTTCTGCTGGAGAAATGTGTGTGGGTTGTGGACCTGTGTTCTATTTTCTACCATATTACCATATGATATGTCCTTTTCACTAAACATGTTAATCATGATATTGTTATCCTAACTTTATAAACTCAAATGAATGTATTTCTGTTTTGTGACATATGCAGAATTTTAAAACAATTTGACTCCAACATGTTGGCTAACCTGCCGCAAACCATGTTAGTTCTTTTTCTTTATGGCCTGGTTAGGTTTTGCTTGAATGTTCTTTGGACTTGCAATTATTATCTGAAGCATGAAATTGAGTAGAAAATTGCATGTTTGACACTCTTTGCAATATTGTGAGGTGCATCTCACCCTCTTTCACGAATGATGGTTAGCTTGCACTCCCTGGTCCTTGCTCCTTCTTTTGGTTCAGACATTCAGTTATCTCCTGAACCTTCTCTGTCAGTAGTAAGGCAATGGGGTTAAAGTGTCGTAGGAGTGCTTGCCACTTCTTTGCATTGGTTGGTCACATTGTTTCCACAACTTCCGGCTAACATAGGTTAACCCAAATTGAACCACAGATGAGAGTAATATGCATTTATATGGTGATAAACTACTAGAACTAGAATGTTCATGCATAGAAAGAACTGAACTTTTCTGTATATGGCTTTCTATCATTGTTATGGAAATTTAATGTCTACAAATTCAATAGCATTAATATAATTTGGAATGGATAAAAAAGTGGAAGAGGAGGTGTCATCTATACATTAATTAAAGAAAGTAAAGTGTTGCAATTGATAACTTTTTTGTGTGCCTAACCTTTATTCATTTCGACCATTCTCCCCTCTTATTGTCTAGGTTATGCTTGCAGAAAGCGAAACTTTAGTATACATAACAGATGATGGTTATGTATGCTTGAGAGTTTGTGTTGACACAGCCTTAGTACATATATATATTGGTTTGGATGTTCTCACATACTTGTGTTTTTTCTTATCTTGCCTCTACAGACACACTTCAGAGACAAACAACTTACCGAGTAACATTTGTAGTATGAACAAAATTCATTTTGTGCTCTGGTCCATCTAACACATATATTGTCGGTTTAGGTTCTGTTCCCTGAATTATTTTTTCCCCACAACAAATAAAGTGATGGTCTTTGCTATATGACATCATATTTGTTTGCTTTTGCATAGTATATTTTTTACGATGCTACTCATTTGTTTGCCTAGCACCTGCTGCTGAATTATTAAATCATTTGATTGTTTTTGTTCTCTTTTTAGGTTTATACCTAGAATTAAAGATGAATGCATTTAGACCTGGGAAGTTATGGTTGCTTATTTAGCTAACATAAGTTGTATTTGTTAACCACTTAGTTTAGGACAAACATACTATCTAGAAGGCACATGTTTTATGTATCTATGTGTAACACTGTAGGATTTTAAAGAATTTCAGCGATGATCATGACAACCTGCGTACTATAGGCTCGTGCGGCAAGCCGTGGTTTTTGTAGTTTGGTTGTATGTATGAAGTATGTTCAAGCTGCAATTGATCCTTTGTGTGTTACTTTTTGTGCTTCCTTCTGAAACGACGCAAGTCATGTGTGTTCTTCAATTACTGCTTTCTCAAAACAAAATTTCATGCATTACTAATATGGTGTTTGCTGAATCATTTAACAACGAGGAAGTTGCGGAAGGCCTGTCAAGAGGCTCCATGTGAGTAGTCATGTTCACCAGGGAGCACAAGTTGGGGAGGAAAAAGGAAACACATCTATCCATCAGCGCTGGTGCAGGGTCGAGTTGCAGGCGAACATCAAGAAGCATATAAGAAGGTGACAGTTCGCTAGAGCATACCATACAACGGAGCATTACCACAAGAACTTGAGTTTGAGACCTTGAAGCAAACTAGGTAAATGTTCTCTGAATAAAAGTATTAATCTGTTTGGTTCTGTATTGTCTCTGATGTGTGGGTGAAGCAAATTAGGTAAATGTTCTCTGAATAAAAGTAGTAATCTGCTTGTTTCTGATGTGTGGGTGAGCGAAAAGAGAGCATATTCTTAATGGGAATGGAAAATTATTTTCCCATGTTCTATTTTCCTTAGGTATTCAAAGGATATCTTCGTTATTTCTCAGCTTTCATATATGTATGCCCACATAACCGCAGAGTATTCAGTTCTGTCTTATCGCAAACAGGAACGGTTCTGTTGATGCTATTTGATGTTATGGATGCCTTCATCTCATATTTATATTTACGAGAAAATCACAAGTTTTTCAGATTTTGTGCCACCATGTAGATATTATCTTAGAAGGAGTTCTTAAAGAAAATAATATTTTTCCACTTGATTTTTATCTTCTTACAAACTGTAAATTTGTGTGAATTTCACGGGATCGTGCGCCAAGGCGCACATTTAAATCTAGTATACATAGGTTTTAGTCCATATATGAGAATGCAAGGCGGCGACAAAGGTTTCACTCTGGATACAAGGATATGAGGTGATGAGAGACCCCCAATTGTTGTTCTTAACTTGTGACGTTGTGTTGGCCATTTGTCTCTAAAGAGGAGTTCGCCAAAATCACATGTACACATAATCTTCACACCAAAAATGCTGACAGGAAGAAATACCGAGGAGAAGAGGATATCCCGAAGCTCCAGGAAAAATCGGCACACAGCCCGGCAGACCGAGTGCTGCTGCCGGGCAGCTCGCCAGCCAGCCCGGTCCACCGGGTGTTGCTGCCAGGAAAGTCGGCAGCCAGCTTGGTCCACCGGGTGCTGCTGCCGGACTGCCGAAACCAGCCGAAGCTCAGAAGAACCCGGCACACAGCCCGGTCCACCGGGTGCTATTGCCGGAAAGGTCGTCAGCCAGCCCGGTGTACCGGGTGCTGCTACCGGACTGCGAAGAGGAACCACAGCACAGGAGCTTCCGGCAGTCAGCCCGGTCCACCGGGTGCTGCTGTCGGGCTGTCCGGTATGTGGCCCGGTACCACCGTGTCAGCTACCGGGTGGCTCGACTCTGAAGTGAAAAACGGCTGCTTTTCCGGGACGACTATATAAGCCCATTCTTCTTCCTTGAAGGGGTAAGGAGACCAGTGCAAAAGCTCAAGCCATTTCTCTCTCATACTCCATTGTTGAGCTCCAAATCCTTCGGATCTCCCTCCTCCTTCACCCAAACTCAAATCCCTCCGGGGAAAAGCTAGAGGAGGTCTTGATCTATAGTTCCACCAAGCAAAATCTCGTTCCCCCTTGTATTCATCAAGATACTTGCTCTCTAGGGTTCCTTGAAAAGCCTAGGTGGGTAAGAGTGGTCCGGAAGCATCCGTGGTGTGGATTTGCTCCTGACAAGATTGTGAAGGTTTTGTAATATCCCAGGATTGGGGGTTACAAAAAGAGAGGAAACAGATGTGTGCATTGCATTCATGCATAGAAAATCCGGGAAATTTTCGCGCTTTTGTTTAAAACCTCCAAAGGGATCGAGGTTTCTCTTACATCGGTGGAATTGAGTTAGTCTTCGATGTGGGTGCGATAAATTTCGACATGACTTTTCTGAACTCATGTGTTTTGGGGGAAATAATTTGAATTCAAATTCAAATATGGAAAACAGAAATTCAAATGAGAATTTGAATTGGAATTTGAAATTTCAACAAGTATATAAACATTATAGGTAAAAGTACACACATTTGCTAATCCAAATGAATAAATGATTTAAACTTTACTACAAATATCATTATCAATTATTTACAAGTCACATAAATATAAATAAGAATCAAATATTACTAATAAGAATTCACATAAGTATTATTACAACACTTATTGAAATATTACAAGTTACATAAGAAATATGAGATTACAAAATGGAACTAAAAGAAATTCTAAATCTAATCTAAATCTTCTCAACATTTCTTATTCTTCTTTTCCTGCAATAAGAAAAATAACAATAGACAAAGAAATGTTGTGTTAAGGTTAAAATGTTTGTCTCCGAATTTTGGGAGACATTTTAGTTTTGGAAACTAGCTAATGGGAGTCAAGAACTAGTCTTGATTCCCAAATGGTGATTAGAGGGAATTCTTTCTTAGGCAACATCATGAATAAATGGATCATGTAAAGGGACAGATGGGTCATTCGGATCATGAGAAAATAAATCAAGTAGGCAACCAGGGACAAAGAGCAACACTGAAATGATCCATTACTATAGGCAACAAACCAACAATGTTCTTCCCTCTAATCTCGCTAGAATCCTCTAAAAGCCCACAAAGCTAGTTATTTGAATCAGTATTGGCATGGAGAGGTCAACATGATTCTAGTCCACATATTATAAGCCACTTGCTAATTAAGCAAAGTCTTAATTAACATAATAGTTACACTTGATCTTATTTAGCTCACATAAGATTATTAGCCAATTAGGATTAACCACTTGGTAATACCAAAAAAATAAAGGTCAATACAAGATAACTACAAGCACCAGCCGTGCCTTGCACATGAGGCAAAGCAAACATCTACTTGACCACATACAACTGTACCAGGGACACAGGCAGCATAGTCACCGCATGCAACCATGTGCTGTCAGCAGCACAAGCAACAACCAACCATATAAAAGAAGGAGCCAGCCGTACCAACATTCTTTTGCCTCACTAGTTAGCACCCTTAGCACACACATTTTTCTCACATTAGCTAAACCAACCAGCAACAAGTTTAGCAACCATTTGCACAAGCTAAACCGCCAGATCATCTAGCAGTCCTCCATCCATCAGATACAACAAGAACACCACCCAGTTAGTCTGGAAACCAGCAGAAGCAGCGAGGAGGAGAAGGAATGTCACAAGAAGAAGAGTACCACAGTAGCAAGAAGAACCAGCTACCAAGCTACAAAGTGCATCAGGTAGAAATCCAAGGATAAGATAAATAGATCATGTAGTATCTGTTCTTAGCTTTCCCATGATCACACGAGGGGAAAATAAAAGGGTAATATGCAAAACCAGTAGATCCATCTACCCTTCCAATAGATTTTTATCTAGGTGGATTGGAAGAATCTATTTCTCTCAGACTTGGCATAGAAGTGCTATGCCCAGTTCATCACCGAGAATCTTATAAAATCGTAAATAGTATATCTGTTCTTATCAAAAGGAAGTGCCTCAGCCTTTGCATCATAGGCTGGGCCAAGATATCAAGCTCAACATCTGTTCTTATCAGTAATAGATAGAAAGAAATATGCATGAGAGAGGGGAGCTAGATCACCTAGCTTTAGCTAGTGATCCCTGGTAGAACCAGGAGCTTATAACCTAACCACATACAGAGAGGATAGCAAGGTCCCTGTGAGTAAGCCAACAAATAAATCATGTGCAGGAATAATCAAGTATCTACTTTGCTTAGCACATAAAAGTATCTGTTACATAACACATGGTAATAATCAGTGGATCAATGAAGCATCTTGATCCAATAGCCAAGCCATTTTGAATCAGCATACTAGCCACAAGCATACATCAAGTAAATTATTCAGCAACACATAAATTAGATGAACATTTAACAAGCTTCGAAGGAATTGCTTGGGGTCCAGGAAATGCTCCGAGGCCAACCAAGTAATCTCCAAGAAGAGCCATAATCAAATCAATCATTCATTTGCCACCCAGCCAACCAGCATCATATTATTGCCAAGCAACACAAGTACTAACCATAACTTGCTTTTATAGCATATTTGAGCTCAATAGGGATTTAACAACAGTAGAACTGAACTTCTTCAGTTAACAATACAGTGTATACGCAGTAGATAAGAGCTATATCATTATCACAACAAGCCAACTGTGTCTAGATGATTAAATCATCCAAAGTGGGGTACCAACATAGTACAGGCAGCTAGTAGCCAATTGAATCAGACAGGCTAATTTAGCTCCAGTACAACATCACCAGAGGCAGTATATACTGAACAATATTGCAACAAATAGCACTATGACCATAGGCAGAGGAGTAAGGAAGGAGATAGCTCACGGTGCCGTACGGGAGGTAGCGAGGTAGGCGACGCCGGGTTGCGTCCGCGGCACCGTCCAGCCGGCGTCGAGGAGGAAGTAGTCACCACATCGTCACACCGCCCCACCGGTACATACACCACCCTAAGCGAGAACCAACGCTAGCGGACGAGAGATCGACGCACAGGGTTGCAGTCCTGTACTGCCGTCCTACTGGCGTTGAAAAGGAAATCAGAGGGGAGGCGCAGAAGGTGGCGCATGGAGTGGATACCAATGGGGGAGTACCGGAGCTCGAGCCGGCACCAAGTAGGCCGGAGGTTCCAGTAACGGTTCTCCTCAACCAGTGCTATGAGGGGAGGCGATTAGGAGGAAGGTTACAGAGATTGTGCGGGAATTGAGGAGGAGGAGAGGTCCACGCGAGAGAAGTGCGGCTGCGCAGAAACCATCGTCGACCAAGCCCGAACAAGGCTAGGGTTTCGGGGTCGAGGCGACCGCAAGAGATAACGGAAATCAAATCGATCCGGGACAGAGGGGTAGAGCACGACGAGGCGGTCCATAACCCCACCACGCCGGCGTCGGGGAGGATCGAATCGGACAGAGCGAGCGGCGGCGCGGCGGACCCAGGGTCGCCCGGGCTGGTGCACGAGAAGCAGAGGGGAACGACGGAGGGCAAGAGCGACGGAAGGTTGACGGGCTGGGTCGGCTCGGGGTTCACCCGACCCAATCTGGGCTGACTCGGTCGGGCCGGGTTGGGCCATCAGCCATGTCATTGGGCCAGCCCAGAGACCACTTGGTCTATTTTTATTTTTAGGAAAATCTTTTAAACATTTAAGAAAAATTTAAAAGAACAACAATATGAATTTTCTCTAAAATTTTAGTAAACCAATTTTAAATCTTAAACTAGTAAGACCTAATATTAAAAACAAAATATAATTTCCTGGTTTCTATTTTTCACCTCGAGAAAGTAGTAAATATTATTTTGTAGTATAATTACATATACTACAACAATTGTTTCTTTTATGGTTATGTTTAATCACATGAAAATCCTAATTGACCATTACTTAAATTAAAAGCCTAAACCCTAATAGTATTTATCCTTTTAAGTCTTTAAAAAATATATATATAGTGTTAAATCCATTATTACTTCTATCTCCAAATCAATAATAATTTCAACTTTACTACCAATTATCATTCTAATAATGAAATCACAATTTAGAAACCCTAATTCTAATATAAACAAATACCTTGGTCTCCTCATTTTATGTGATCACTCTAAAATAGTTTCAATCCTAAAACCCTAGGGGTTTAGCCCATGTGAATCTATAAGCTTCACTTACACCTATAGAACCCTAATAAGAAACAAATTAATACATGCTCATGATCTACTAAAATAAAACAACACCACTTCACATGAAGTCATAATTTCATGTCTTCGTTTTTGAATAAACCTTGTATGATCCACTAGTGCCACTTAATTGCAAACCCTAGCTTGCTAATCTCACATTGACACCATTGATCATCATACCACACCATTGAAATCAACCTCAATCATCAAACCCTAGTAGAACCATAAGATAAACCCTAGTACCAACCTTGTGTAACAATTCACATCACATGCTCCTATTCCACTAAACCGTACTTAGGAAATGATAAGCCACTTAGCTTAGAAACCATTAGAGATTATTTAGTAAACCCTAGAAGCCCATAGCACCTATTTATAGTAGTTCTTATTTGAAATACTTACTATTTCTTAATTAACATGTTCTTCAAAAGTTATTCTTTTGAAGTGGGATATAAGTAATCATCAACCTTGTCCTGTAGAACTTAAAACTGACAAATACTCTTAACTTATTATGCAACCACCATTCCTTTGGGTGTATGAATGTTATAATGCATTATATCACTTGTTTATACTATACTATAACCAATCCTTAATAAGAACCATGTTTGTGAATCACTCTAAAAGTGCAACACACTTTGAACTAATCATTATAACTCACTAATCCTAAATCATCGGGGTTAGGACACGTTTAGAACGATTGCATCTCATACTTATGCATTATTGCATCCTTGACAATCTTTTAAACATCGTCCTTACCGGACGATGATGTTATTTCAGAATTTGGAGTTATTACGTATCGAAGACCTTGACTGCATAATCTTGCAGTCAAGAAAGGCAAGTTCATCACTTGCTCATGTCATTTGAGTATCTTTATCAAATTACTTGCAAAGTACTATGATTATCACTATTGCATAAAAACCAAAACCACTATTTTCATAACTATGAATATGACTATGTGGTGGGCAATGGAACCATGGATTGTGTGGATATGGTGGAGGTTCCATTGCAAGGGTTTATATCCATCTAGGATTAACAACAAATGTCGTCCAGTGATTCTTGTGCCGTAATACCCGTGTTAACCATAAGATCTGGAGTGGGACGGAATAGTCAATTGTATTTCCACCTCTTGTACATCAACGGACGCGCTTTACCGTAGACACTTGTATTCCAAGGGGGCAAGCGGTGGGCTGGGGAAGCCTTAAGTCCCCACGGTAGAGACCGTAGACACTTGTCGCCCGAGGAGCAAGCGGTGGGCTGGGGAAGCCTTAAGTCCCCACGGTTATTGCGGTCTATGATGGGTTGCATCTCCCGGCGAAGGAGTTCATGGTAGAGACCTGAACTGTTGTCGTGGTCGGGGCCGTCCTTAATTGGTATAAGAGCACGGCGAGGACCCAGGGTCGGAGTTTGCATCAACGGGTGGGTGTATGAGGTAGCGGAGGAATATGATTGGCTATGACCTTATACCGGGCCTCACACCAAAGGAAGTGTGGACGAGAACTATAGACTCGGTTGGCACCAAGGTTAAGATCTCTTATGGGTAAAGCAACACACCTCTGCAGAGTGTAATGAATCGTGACCTGTCACTCCCTGTTCCGGGATATGGAACTGCGAACGTGGCCGGAAAGGAGCTCCATGAAGTTCTAGTAAACCGGTGAAGGCTGACGGACATAGTTCTTCTGAATAAAAGCAACCTTTTGAAGAAATGGTTATGAAAACCTGCATTGGTATTAGACTTTATGGTCTAATTATGTAGCTAGTGCATTAAACACCTCTTTCCTATAATGAACTTGTTGAGTACGCTCGTACTCATCCCACTCTTAAATCCCCTCCTTAGATATGGAGGCATCGAAGGAGGATCTACCGTGCAACTCGAAGACCGAGGAGTCTACAGATACTTCAAGAGGACAGGAACCTGCCAAAAGAGTCAAACACCACAACTACCATGGAGAAAACCTAGATTAAGTAGTAGAAGGGAACTAGCTTCCTAAACCTAGCTCCTATTTAGCTAGAATCTAGTCATAGCCTCTTTAGCTAGTCAAATACTCTATAATTAGAGTCCGTGATAAGATTAGATCACGAGTCGTTCTTCTGGAGTTTATTTGCAGTTTTACCTCATTGTAAAGTAGGAGGCCGTGTGGATCTTTTGTAAAGAGTCAGTGTTGTAATTCTATAGACATGCCTTGGACCCGCATATGTTTCTGTTGTACCACTCTGAGCGATATAATACGAGTGGAACGGTGTTTCATTGGTGTTATATCAGACTTGCATACTACACCATGCAGTGGTATGCCGGGTCACCACAGTTGGTATCAGAGCAAATGCTTTGACCCTAGGATTAAAACCCTTTAAATGAGACCTATAGGATTGGTAGTGTCTATAGGAAGTTGTCTTAGCTAAAACAAATACTTCTTATGACTTGAGATGGATATTCACTGGAGAATAATCCTGACACACTTGAGTCAACATTTCTTACCTAACTTACCAAGATAAAGTAAATTTAGTCAGCTAATCCCAAACATGTAGTGCACAATTAAGTTCCTAAACAATAGATGAGTAGATCACAGTTGGTATACAATGCTTGGTAGTCCAAAGAGAGGATACAACCATAAGGAAGATATCCTATTGGAAGATGTGTACCAACACATGTTATAATTAAAGAAAATTATCCAGACTTGTGAAACAATTGATAGTAAGTGAAAAATATAAGTTATATAAAGTAGTATAGACCATGATGAGTCAATCATGGAATGTAAGGAGGAGTGATAGAAATAAAATTTGTCTACTTACATGGTAGAGTTGTTAATTATACATGATTCACCTGAGAATCGTTATGTAAGGGACTAGAACATCATACATACTTAGGAGGAGTACAATAAGAAGTCAGGTGTTCACCAATAGTGCAAGAGTTGTGTTCCAAAACCATGGGAAGTGTGCCAAGCACATCATGACCATATGTTTATGGGAGAACCATTTGGAAGTATCGGAGCTATATTCCAATAGTTATGTATTTAGATTAGCCATGTTAGAACTTAGACATATCATGTGAAGTAGTCCTCAACAAAATGGAAGCTAAGTTAATACTTCCAAAGAACTTTAGGTCAACCACAACTATTCTAGACCACTTTGTTTCAAGTTTATCTCATTGCAAATGTGCAATTAAGGTAAATGTTGAGACAAATAGTAGAAATCCACATATTCGTGCTAAGTATCACGATCTAAACCTGTATCATGTGGTGTTATATACTACACATCTCAGCCTGATGTTTAGGGATGTCTTACCCAACTACTACATTCAGGCATAAAATGATGTGTATTATGAGCACAAAGCTGAATCTTCTTGGATTTTATTGGATTTTCATTGATTGACTAGATCTGTGCATGAAGTTTGACCTTGGTGTGCAAATGCATGTTGCATCATTGAGTTGTTTCTTGATGTTACAGGTCTAGAGGGTAAATGGGATCGCGTGAGGGAGAGACGAGTTACCAACCAACTGAGGAAATAGTAACGACTCATGAAGAGAGGGAGGCAAAAGAAGGTCAGGAAAGAGAAGCTAAGCGGATGGAAGAGGCATTCTCCGCCACTAGATCGTCAACATCAACCCCTGTCCTGCTTGAGCAAGAATTCTTTGAGCACATGGAAAGGATGGCTGAGGATAGAGCAGCAAATTTAGCACAACAAAATGAGTTTTTCAGTCGTTTGATATGTGAGAATAATGGAGGTATCAGAAATGGAGGGCCAAAAGGAGTGAGTCTTACGGAATTCCTACAAACCAATCCACTGACTTTTGCTACCGCACCAGAACCTATGGATGCGGATGATTGGTTGAGGGACACTGAGCGGAAATTAAAGACAGTTCGGTGTAATGACGAAGAGAAGGTTAGATATGCCACCTATCTACTATCAGGACTAGCAGCGTCATGGTGGGATAACGTGATTCTAGTTCAACCTTCGGGACATGTTTTCACGTGGGACGAGTTTAAGAAGAAGTTCCGAGAAGCCCAGGTTCCTGAAAGTATCATGGAGCTAAAGAGAAGAGAGTTCGAGACCTTGAAGCAGAATGACTTGTCGGTATGGAAATATCTAGGAGAGTTTGATCGTTTATCACGTTATGCAGCAGAGGATGTGAACACAGAGGAGAAAAGGATAAAAAGGTTCTTAAAAGGGATGAATCCATTCCTGAAAATGCAGTTGAATCTAACCAAATGCACAAGGTTCCACGAGCTAGTGGATACTGATGCGTGTAGTTGACACATCCGTTGGGAACCCCAAGAGGAAGGTGTGATGCGCACAGCGGCAAGTTTCCCTCAGTAAGAAACCAAGGTTGAATCGAACCAGTAGGAGTCAAGAAGCACGTTGAAGGTTGATGGCGGCGGGATGTAGTGCGGCGCAACACCAGAGATTCCGGCGCCAACGTGGAACCTGCACAACACAACCAAAGTACTTTGCCCCAACGAAACAGTGAGGTTGTCAATCTCACCGGCTTGCTGTAACAAAGGATTAACCGTATTGTGTGGAAGATGATTGTTTGCAGAAAACAGTAGAACAGTATTGCAGTAGATTGTATTTCAGTATAGAGAATTGGACCGGGGTCCACAGTTCACTAGAGGTGTCTCTCCCATAAGATAAACAGCATGTTGGGTGAACAAATTACAGTTGGGCAATTGACAAATAGAGAGGGCATAACAATGCACATACATGTCATGATAAGTATAGTGAGATTTAATTGGGCATTACGACAAAGTACATAGACCGCTATCCAGCATGCATCTATGCCTAAAAAGTCCACCTTCAGGTTATCATCCGAACCCCCTCCAGTATTAAGTTGCTAACAACAGACAATTGCATTAAGTATTGCGCGTAATGTAATCGTGGCCCCACTTCGTCTCCTCTTCGGTCTTCTGGAAGCTTCGTGGCAAAATAGGACCCTGGGCGTTGATTTCGTCCAATTCCGAGAATATTTCTTTACTAGGATTTCTGAAACCAAAAACAGCAGAAACAAGAATCGGCACTTCGGCATCTTGTTAATAGGTTAGTTCCAGAAAATGCACGAATATGACATAAAGTGTGCATAAAACATGTAGATATCATCAATAATGTGGCATGGAACACAAGAAATTATCGATACGTCGGAGACGTATCAGCATCCCCAAGCTTAGTTACGCTCGTCCGAAGCGGTAAAACGATAACAAAGATAATTTCTGGAGTGACATGCCATCATAACCTTGATCATACTATTTGTAAACATATGTAATGAATGCAGCGATCAAAACAATGTATATGACATGAGTAAACAAGTGAATCATATAGCAAAGACTTTTCATGAATAGTACTTCAAGACAAGCATCAATAAGTCTTGTATAAGAGTTAACTCATAAAGCAATAAATCAAAGTAAAGGTATTGAAGCAACACAAAGGGAGATGAAGTTTCAGCGGTTGCTTTCAACTTGTAACATGTATATCTCATGGATATTGTCAACATAGAGTAATATAATAAGTGCAATATGCAAGTATGTAGGAATCAATGCACAGTTCACACAAGTGTTTGCTTCTTGAGGTGGAGAGAAATAGGTGAACTGACTCAACATTAAAAGTAAAAGAAAGGTCCTTCAAAGAGGAAAGCATCTATTGCTATATTTGTGCTAGAGCTTTTATTTTGAAAACATGAAACAATTTTGTCAACGGTAGTAATAAAGCATATGTATCATGTAAATTATATCTTACAAGTTGCAAGCCTCATGCATAGTATACTAATAGTGCCCGCACCTTGTCCTAATTAGCTTGGACTACTGGATCATCGCAATACACATGTTTTAACCAAGTGTCACAAAGGGATACCTCCATGCCGCCTGTACAAAGGTCTAAGGAGAAAGCTCGCATTTTGGATTTCTCGCTTTTGATTATTCTCAACTTAGACATCCATACCGGGACAACATGGATGACAGATAATGGACTCCTCTTTAATGCATAAGCATGTGACAACAATTATTATTCTCATATGAGATTGAGGATATATGTCCAAAACTGAAACTTCCACCATGAATCATGGCTTTAGTTAGCGGCCCAATGTTCTTCTCTAACAATATGTATGCTCCAACCATAAGGTGGTAGATCGCTCTTACTTCAGACAAGACGAACATGCATAGCAACTCACATGAAATTCAACAAAGAGTAGTTGATGGCGTCCCCAGTGAACATGGTTATCGCACAACAAGCAACTTAATAAGAGATAAAGTGCATAAGTACATATTCAATACCACAATAGTTTTTAAGCTATTTGTCCCATGAGCTATATATTGCAAAGGTGAATGATGGAATTTAAAGGTAGCACTCAAGCAATTTACTTTGGAATGGCGGAGAAATACCATGTAGTAGGTAGGTATGGTGGACACAAATGGCATAGTGGTTGGCTCAAGGATTTTGGATGCATGAGAAGTAATCCCTCTCGATACAAGGTTTAGGCTAGCAAGGTTATTTGAAACAAACACAAGGATGAACCGGTGCAGCAAAACTCACATAAAAGACATATTGAAAACATTATAAGAATCTACACCGTCTTCCTTGTTGTTCAAAACTCAATACTAGATATTATCTAGACTTTAGAGAGACCAAATATGCAAACCAAATTTTAGCATGCTCTATGTATTTCTTCATTAATGGGTGCAAAGTATATGATGCAAGAGCTTAAACATGAGCACAACAATTGCCAAGTATCACATTATCCAAGACATTATAGCAATTACTACATGTATCATTTTCCAATTCCAACCATATAACAATTTAACGAAGAAGAAACTTCGCCATGAATACTATGAGTAGAGCCTAAGGACATACTTGTCCATATGCTACAGCGGAGCGTGTCTCTCTCCCACAAAGTGAATGCTAGGATCCATTTTATTCAAACAAAACAAAAACAAAAACAAACCGACGCTCCAAGAAAAGCACATAAGATGTGACGGAATAAAAATATAGTTTCAGGGGAGGAACCTGATAATGTTGTCGAAGAAGAAGGGGATGCCTTGGGCATCCCCAAGCTTAGACGCTTGAGTCTTCTTAGAATATGCAGGGGTGAACCACCGGGGCATCCCCAAGCTTAGAGCTTTCACTCTCCTTGATCATATTGCATCATACTCCTCTCTTGATCCTTGAAAACTTCCTCCACACCAAACTCGAAACAACTCATTAGAGGGTTAGTGGACAATAAAAATTAACATGTTCAGAGGTGACACAATCATTCTTAACACTTCTGGACATTGCATAAAGCTACTGGACATTAATGGATCAAAGAAATTCATCCAACATAGCAAAAGAGGCAATGCGAAATAAAAGGCAGAATCTGTCAAAACAGAACAGTTCGTATTGACGAATTTTATCGAGGCACCAGACTTGCTCAAATGAAAATGCTCAAATTGAATGAAAGTTGCGTACATATCTGAGGATCACTCACGTAAATTGGCATAATTTTCTGAGTTACCTACAGAGAATTTTGCCCAGATTCGTGACAGCAAAGAAATCTGTTTCTGCGCAGTAATCCAAATCTAGTATGAACTTTACTATCAACGACTTTACTTGGCACAATAAAACACTAAACTAAGATAAGAAGAGGTTTCTACAGTAGTAAACAACTTCCAAGACACAAAATAAAAACAAAGTACTGTAGTAAAAACATGGGTTGTCTCCCATAAGCGCTTTTCTTTAACGCCTTTCAGCTAGGCGCAGAAAGTGTAAATCAAGTAACATCAAGAGACGAAGTGTCAACATCATAATTTGTTCTAATAATAGAATCAAAAGGTAACTTCATTATCTTTCTAGGAAAGTGTTCCATACCTTTCTTGAGAGGAAATTGATATTTTATATTACCTTCCTTCATATCAATGATAGCACCAACAGTTCGAAGAAAAGGTCTTCCCAATATAATGGGACAAGATGCATTGCATTCAATATCCAAGACAACAAAATCAACGGGGACAAGGTTATTGTTAACCATAATATGAACATTATCAACTCTCCCCAAAGGTTTCTTTTTAGTATTATCAGCGAGATTAACATCCAAATAACAATTTTTCAATGGTGGCAAGTCAAGCATATCATAGATTTTCTTAGGCATAACGGAAATACTTGCACCAAGATCACATAAAGCATTACAATCAAAATCATTGACCCTCATTTTAATGATGGGTTCCCAACCATCCTCTAGCTTTCTAGGAATAGAAGTTTCAAGTTTTAGTTTCTCTTCTCGAGCTTTTATGAGAGCATTTGTAATATGTTTTGTGAAAGCCAAGTTTATAGCACTAGCATTAGGACTTTTAGCAAGTTTTTGTAAGAACTTTATAACTTCAGAGATGTGGCAATCATCAAAATCTAAATCATTATGAGCTACAGCAATGGGATCATCATCCCCAAGGTTGGAAAAAATTTCAGCAGCTTTATCACGGGCGGTTTAAATGAGTTTTAGCAATTTCAGGCAATTTTGTACGCTTTGCACTAGGAGTAGAAACATTGCCAACACCAATTATTTTACCATTAATAGTAGGAGGTGCAGCAACATGTGAAGAATCAACATTACTTGTGGTGGTAATAGTCCAAACTTTAGCTACATTTTTCTCTTTAGCTAGTTTTTCATTTTCTTCTCTATCCCACCTAGCACGCAATTCAGCCATTAATCTTATATTCTCATTAATTCTAACTTGGATGGCATTTGCTGTAGTAACAATTTTATTTTCAATATCCCTATTAGGCATAACTTTCGATTTCAAAAGATCAACATCAACATCAAGACTATCGACTTTAGAAGCAAGTATATCAATTTTCCCAAGCTTTTCTTCAACAGATTTGTTAAAAGCAGTTTGTGTACTAATAAATTCTTTAAGCATGGCTTCAAGTCCAGGGGGTGTGTTCCTATTATTATTGTAAGAATTCCCATAAGAATTAGCATAACCGTTACCATTATTATAAGGATATGGCCTATAGTTATTACTAGAATTGTTCCGATAAGCATTGTTGTTGAAATTATTATTTTTAATGAAGTTTACATCAACATGTTCTTCTTGTGCAACCAATGAAGCTAATGGAACATTATTAGGATCAATATTAGTCCTATCATTCACAAGCATAGACATAATAGCATCAATCTTATCACTCAAGGAAGAGGTTTCTTCGACAGAATTTACCTTCTTACCTTGTGGAGCTCTTTCCGTGTGCCATTCAGAGTAGTTGATCATCATATTATCAAGAAGCTTTGTTGCTTCACCAAGAGTGATGAACATAAAGGTACCTCCAGCAGCTGAATCCAATGGGTTCCGCGAAGAAAAATTCAGTCCTGCATAAAAGGTTTGGATGATCATCCAAGTAGTCAGTCCATGGGTTGGGCAATTTTTAACCAAAGATTTCATTCTTTCCCATGCTTGTGCAACATGCTCAGTATCTAATTGTTTAAAATTCATTATGCTACTCCTCAAAGATATAATTTTAGCAGGGGGATAATATCTACCAATAAAAGCATCCTTGCATTTAGTCCATGAATCAATACTATTCTTAGGCAGAGATAGCAACCAATCTTTAGCTCTTCCTCTTAATGAGAAAGGAAACAATTTCAATTTAATAATATCACCATCTACATCCTTATTTTTTTGCATTTCACATAGTTCAACAAAATTATTGAGATGGGCAGCAGCATCATCAGAACTAACACCAGAAAATTGCTCTCGCATAACAAGATTCAGTAAAGCAGGTTTAATTTCAAAGAATTCTGCTGTAGTAGCAGGTGGAGCAATAGGTGTGCATAAGAAATCATTATTATTTGTGGTTGTGAAGTCACACAACTTAGTATTTTCAGGAGTACCCATTTTAGCAATAGTAAATAAAGCAACCTAGATAAAGTAAATGCAAGTAACTAATTTTTTTGTGTTTTTGATATAGCAAATAAGATAGCAAATAAAGTAAAACTAGCAACTAATTTTTTTGTATTTTGATTTAGTGCAGCAAACAAAGTAGTAAATAAAACTAAGCAAGACAAAAACAAAGTAAAGAGGTTGGGAAGTGGAGACTCCCCTTGCAGCGTGTCTTGATCTCCCCGGCAACGGCGCCAGAAATTTGCTTGATGCGTGTAGTTGACACGTCCGTTGGGAACCCCAAGAGGAAGGTGTGATGCGCACAGCGGCAAGTTTCCCTCAGTAAGAAACCAAGGTTGAATCGAACCAGTAGGAGTCAAGAAGCACGTTGAAGGTTGATGGCGGCGGGATGTAGTGCGGCGCAACACCAGAGATTCCGGCGCCAACGTGGAACCTGCACAACACAACCAAAGTACTTTGCCCCAACGACACAGTGCGGTTGTCAATGTCACCGGCTTGTCTGTAACAAAGGATTAACCGTATTGTGTGGAAGATGATTATTTGCAGAAAACAGAGAACAAGATTGCAGATGATTGTATTTCAGTATAGAGAATTGGACCGGGGTCCACAGTTCACTAGAGGTGTCTCTCCCATAAGATAAACAGCATGTTGGGTGAACAAATTACAGTTGGGCAATTGACAAATAGAGAGGGCATAACAATGCACATACATGTCATGATAAGTATAGTGAGATTTAATTGGGCATTACGACAAAGTACATAGACCGCTATCCAGCATGCATCTATGCCTAAAAAGTCCACCTTCAGGTTATCATCCGAACCCCCTCCAGTATTAAGTTGCTAACAACAGACAATTGCATTAAGTATTGCGCGTAATGTAATCAGTGACTACATCCTTGAACATAGCACCAATGTTTTATCCCTAGTGGCAACAGCACATCCATAATCTTAGAGGTTTCTGTCACTCCCCCAGATTCACAGAGACATGAACCCACTATCGAGCATAAATACTCCCTCTTGGAGTTACAAGCATCTACTTGGCCAGAGCATCTACTAGTAACGGAGAGCATGCAAGATCATAAACAACACATAGACATGAATTGATAATCAACATAACATAGTATTCTCTATTCATCGGATCCCAACAAACGCAACATATAGAATTACAGATAGATGATCTTGATCATGTTAGGCAGCTCACAAGACCCGACAATTAATCACAATGGGGAGAAGACAACCATCTAGCTACTGCTATGGACCCATAGTCCAGGGGTAGACTACTCACTCATCACTCCGGAGGCGACCATGGCGGCGTAGAGTCCTCCGGGAGATGATTCCCCTCTCCGGCAGGGTGCCGGAGGCGATCTCCTGAATCCCCCGAGATGGGATTGGCGGCGTCTCTGGAAGGTTTTCCGTATCGTGGCTCTCGATACTGGGGGTTTCGCGACGGAGGCTTTAAGTAGGCGGAAGGGCAGGTCAGGGGGCCACACGAGGGCCCCACACCACAGGTCGGCGCGGCCAAGGGCCAGGCCGCGCCGCCCTAGGGTTTGGCCGCCTCGTGGCCCCACTTCGTCTCCTCTTCGGTCTTCTGGAAGCTTCGTGGCAAAATAGGACCCTGGGCGTTGATTTCGTCCAATTCCGAGAATATTTCTTTACTAGGATTTCTGAAACCAAAAACAGCAGAAAACAGCAACTGGCACTTCGGCATCTTGTTAATAGGTTAGTTCCAGAAAATGCACAAATATGACATAAAGTGTGCATAAAACATGTAGATATCATCAATAATGTGGCATGGAACACAAGAAATTATCGATACGTCGGAGACGTATCAGATACTGCAATTACTTTGGAGAATGATTATGAAGAAGTGCAGAATGAAAGAAAACGGAAGGCAAGGTTGGAACCACAACCAATTCAGGTACAACAAACTCAGTCAGAGATGATTTTTCAAACTAGAAATGAGACAATCACACCATCTTATAGTCGAGTTCGATGCCATAACTGTGCAAGAAAAGGTCACTATGCCAAGGATTGCACGCAACAGGATATTACCTGTTTTGGATGTGGACAACTAGGTCATATGAAATCAGAATGCCCGGATCCATAGCTGGTACGAAGATCAAATGAAGCACTGAACTAATTTTCAAATCATCGGGGGAGCTCATCATCTAAGAAGTTCGAACAAGGAAGTGGATGGAGCACAGGGACGGATGCATAGGACTTTGACCATACTTATTCTGACCCAATCAGTTTGTTGAACACAACTTCTTCATGTAGCACAATATTAGTTGCAGAATAATATCTTTAAATTGCTCAAGCTTTCATGGGCAACACACTTGTCCCGTGTAAAGTTGGAATAACCATAGTTGCATAACCAACTAACATATCGTACTGGTATTCACAGCCATGTGGGTACACCACCAACCCAAATAGGATACCCTAGAAAAGTACAATAGAAAGCCCAGGAAAAGACATATAGCCTAACCTAGGAGCTAGTTGGTTGGGGAAGATAAGCTTAGCAACCATTAGGACATCCCTAAGGGGGAGAGCGAGGGATCAGTTGGATCCAATATGACTCAATACTTTGAGCAAGATAGTTGATGAAGGTCTGAACTGAGAGAAAGTTCGCTCTTATTTTTATAAGATTATCGAACACTACTTTCAGAAGGATGTCAGACCAGAAGCCGAGGTTTATACCTCGAGGAAGTAAGAAGTGGACTATAACTTGAGAAAGTGAGTAATATTTACTCAGAAGTATGAAAGCTCAAGTAAGACAAAACCTAATGGATTCAAGGAAGAATCTGGACAAGGGATATATTCAATTATATCTAGTGAGATCACCACGGTGTTCGAGAGAAGTCGTAGTCTGCATAAGTCAGATCCACACCCCGGAACGTGAGAGAGTTCAAACTTCGAGGACGAAGTTTAGTTTAAGGGGGAGAGACTTGATACGTCTCCGACGTATCGATAATTTCTTATGTTCCATGCCACATTATTGATGTTATCTACATGTTTTATGCACACTTTATGTCATATTCGTGCATTTTCTGGAACTAACCTATTAACAAGATGCCGAAGTGCCAGTTCCTGTTTTCTGCTGTTTTTGGTTTCAGAAATCCTAGTAACGAAATATTCTCGGAATCGGACGAAATCAACGCCCAAGTTCCTATTTTCACCGGAAGCATCCAGAATACCGGGAAGGACCGGAGGGGGCATCGGGCCCCTGCACCATAGGCCGGCGCGGCCCAGGCCCTGGCCGCGCCGCCCTATGGTGTCGTCGCCCCTTCGACCCTCCTGCGCCGCCTATTCGCCTATATAAAGCCCCTGGATCGAAAACCCTGAGGCGTTCGACGAAACCCACAGAAACCTTCCAGAGCCGCCGCCATTGCGAGGCCAAGATCTGGGGGACAGGAGTCTCTGTTCCGGCACGCTGCCGGAGCGGGGAAGTGCCCCCGGAAGGCTTCTCCATCGACACCGCTGCCATCTCCACCGCCATCTTCATCACCGCTGCTGCTCCCATGAGGAGGGAGTAGTTCTCCATCGAGGCTCGGGGCTGTACCGGTAGCTATGTGGTTAATCTCTCTCCATGTACTTCAATACAATGATCTCATGAGCTGCTTTACATGATTGAGATTCATATGAGTTTTGTATCACAATTCATCTATGTGCTACTCTAGTGATGTTATTAAAGTAGTTCTATTCCTCCTGCACGTGTGTAAAGGTGACTAGTGTGTGCACCGTGTGGTTCTTGTCGTAGGCTATGATCATGATCTCTTGTAGATTGTGGAGTTAATTATCATTATGATGGTATTGATGTGATCTATTTGGTTATGTTGATCTATCTTACACTATAAGGTTACTTAAATATGAACAGATTGTGGAGCTTGTTAACTCCGGCCTTGAGGGTTCGTGTAATCCTACGCAATGCGTTCATCATCCAACAAGAGTGTAGAGTATGCATTTATCTATTCTGTTATGTGATCAACGTTGAGAGTGTCCACTAGTGAAAGTGTAATCCCTAGGCCTTGTTCCTAAATACTGCTGAGTTACTACTGCTTGTTTACTGTTTTACTGCGTTACTACTGCTGCAATACTACCACCATCAACTACACGCCAGCAAGCTATTTTCTGGCACCGTTGCTACTGCTCATACATATTCATACCACCTGTATTTCACTATCTCTTCGCCGAACTAGTGCACCTATTAGGTGTGTTGGGGACACAAGAGACTTCTTGCTTTGTGGTTGCAGGGTTGCATGAGAGGGATATCTTTGACCTCTTCCTCCCTGAGTTCGATAAACCTTGGGTATCCACTTAAGGGAAAACTTGCTGCTGTTCTACAAACCTCTGCTCTTGGAGGCCCAACACTGTCTACAGGAAAGGAGGGGGAACGTAGACATCAAGCACTTTTCTGGCGCCGTTGCCGGGGAGGAAAGGTAAAAGGTACTCACACTCCGGACCTCGGCTACCAAGCTATTTTCCGCCATTGTAAGTACTCGAAACTATTTCCTTTAGATCCTGCAATTGCATCTTTTTGTTTCTTGTTTACACTAGTTTGGCATGATGGACAACAATGAGCTTTTTATTCTATTTCCTGAGTCAAGACATGAATGGTTTAATGCGAAAATTAAAAAACCCATGGAACATGTTAGCATGAATACTTTGAACACCATTTTTGCTAATAATATGGAAAATTCTAAGCTTGGGGAAGCTGGTTTTGATGAGCATGATCTTTTTAGTCCCCCAAGCATTGAGGAGAAAATTTTCTTTGATGATACTTTGCCTCCTATTTATGATGATTATAATGATAGTGGTCTTTTGGTGCCACCTACTATGGAGAGTAAAATTTGTTGTGATTATACTATGCCTCTTACACTTGATGAGAATAATAATGATAGCTACTTTGTTGAATTTGCTCCCACTACAACTAATAAAATTGATTATGCCTATGTGGAGAGTAATAATTTTATGCATGAGACTCATGATAAGAATGCTTTATGTGATAGTTATATTGTTGAGTTTGCTCATGATGCTACTGAAAGTTATTATGAGAGAGGAAAATATGGTTGTAGAAATTTGCATGTTACTAAAACACCTCTCTATGTGCTGAAATTTTTGAAGCTACACTTGTTTTATCTTCCTATGCTTGCTACTTTGCTCTTCATGAACTTGTTTATTTACAAGATTCCTTTGCATAGGAAGCATGTTAGACTTAAATGTGTTTTGAATTTGCCTCTGGATGCTCTCTTTTGCTTCGAATACTATTTCTTACGAGTGCATCATTAAAACTGCTGAGCCCATCTTAATGGCTATAAAGAAAAGAACTTCTTGGGAGATAACCCATGTGTTATTTTGCTACAGTACTTTGTTTTATATTTGTGTCTTGGAAGTTGTTTACTACTGTAGCAACCTCTCCTTATCTTAGTTTTGTGTTTTGTTGTGCCAAGTGAAGCCTCTAATCGAAGGTTGATACTAGATTTGGATTTCTGCGCAGAAACAGATTTCTATCTGTCACGAATCTGGGCTGTTTTCTCTGTAAAAAAATCAGAAAAATATGCCAATTTACGTGCGTGTTCCTCAGATATGTACGCAACTTTCATTAGTTTTGAGTTTTCTGATTTGAGCAACGGGAGTATTTATTAGAAATTCGTCTTTACGGACTGTTCTGTTTTGACAGATTCTGCCTTTTATTTCGCATTGCCTCTTTTGCTATGTGGGATGGATTTCTTTGTTCCATTAAACTCCAGTAGCTTTGAGCAATGTCCAGAAGTGTTAAGAATGATTGTGTCACCTCTGAACATGTGAGTTTTTGATTATGTACTAACCCCTCTAATGAAGTTTATGAGAAGTTTGGTGTGAAGGAAGTTTTCAAGGGTCAAGAGAGGAGGATGATATACTATGATCAAGAAGAGTGAAAGCTCTAAGCTTGGGGATGCCCCGGTGGTTCACCCCTGCATATATCAAGAAGACTCAAGCATCTAAGCTTGGGGATGCCCAAGGCATCCTCTTCTTCATCGACAAATTATCAGGTTCCTTCTCTTGAAACTATATTTTTATTCAGTCACATCTTATTTGCTTTACTTGGAGCGTCTGTATGCTTTTATTTTTGTTTGTGTTTGAATAAATTGGATTACATCATGCTTGTGTGGGAGAGAGACACGCTCCGCTGGTTCATATGAACATATGTGTTCTTAGCTTTTAGTATTCGTGGCGAAGTTTCTCCTTCGTTAAATTGTTATATGGTTGGAATTGGAAAATGATACATGTAGTAATTGCTATAAATGTCTTGGATAATGTGATACTTGGCAATTGTTGTGCTCATGTTTAAGCTCTTGCATCATATACTTTGCACCCATTAATGAAGAAATACATAGAGCATGCTAAAATTTGGTTTGCATATTTGGTTTCTCTAAGGTCTAGATAATTTCTAGTATTGAGTTTGAACAACAAGGAAGACGGTGTAGAGTCTTATAATGTTTACAATATGTCTTTTATGTGTGTTTTGCTGCACCGGTTCATCCTTGTGTTTGTTTCAAATAACCTTGCTAGCCTAAACCTTGTATCGAGAGGAAATACTTCTCATGCATCCAAAATACTTGAGCCAACCACTATGCCATTTGTGTCCACCATACCTACCTACTACATGGTATTTCTCCGCCATTCCAAAGTAAATTGCTTGAGTGCTACCTTTAAACAATTCAAAATTTATCACCTCTGATTTGTGTCAATATTTTATAGCTCATGAGGAAGTATGTGGTGTTTATCTTTCAATCTTGTTGGGCAACTTTCACCAATGGACTAGTGGCTACATCCGCTTATCCAATAATTTTGCAAAAAGAGCTGGCAATGGGATTCCCAGTCCCAAATTAATTAACAAAAATAGACACTCCTCCATGGTATGTGATTGTTGGACGGCACCCGAAGATTCGGTTAGCCATGGCTTGTGTAAGCAAAGGTTGGGAGGAGTGTCATCATAATAAAACTAAAATAAAAAGGCACTCCTTCATGGTATGAGATTGTTGGCAGGCACCCGAGGATTCGGTTAGCCATGGTTTGTGAAAGAAAGGTTGGAAGGAGTGCCACTCAAAAACAAAATAAAATGGGAGCCGCTCTTTGAAGGTTTGTCTGGCAAGGGGGTTAGAGTGCCCACTACCATTCGTTGACAACAACAAACACCTCTCAAAACTTTATTTTTATGCTCTCTATATGTTTTCAAAACCAAAGCTCTAGCACAAATATAGCAATCGATGCTTTCCTCTTTGAAGGGCCATTCTTTTACTTTTATTGTTGAGTCAGTTCACCTATTTCTCTCCACCTCAAGAAGCAAACACTTGTGTGAACTGTGCATTGATTCCTACATACTTGCATATTGCATTTGTTATATTACTTTACATTGACAACTATCCATGAGATACACATGTTATAAGTTGAAAGCAACCGCTGAAACTTAATCTTCTTTTGTGTTGCTTCAATGCCTCTACTATAAAAATATTGCTTTATGAGTTAACTCTTATGCAAGACTTATTGATGCTTGTCTTGAAAGTACTATTCATGAAAAGTCTTTGCTTTATGATTCATTTGTTTACTCATGTCATTTACCATTGTTTTGGATTGCTGCATTCACTACATATGCTTACAAATAGTATGATCAAGTTTATGATGGCATGTCACTCCAGAAATTATCCTTGTTATCGTTTTACCTGCTCGGGACGAGCAGAACTAAGCTTGGGGATGCTGATACGTCTCCGACGTATCGATAATTTCTTATGTTCCATGCCACATTATTGATGTTATCTACATGTTTTATGCACACTTTATGTCATATTCGTGCATTTTCTGGAACTAACCTATTAACAAGATGCCGAAGTGCCAGTTCCTGTTTTCTGCTGTTTTTGGTTTCAGAAATCCTAGTAACGAAATATTCTCGGAATCGGACGAAATCAACGCCCAAGTTCCTATTTTCACCGGAAGCATCCAGAATACCCGGGAAGGACCAGAGGGGGGGCACTGGGCCCCCAGACCATAGGCCGGCGCGGCCCAGGCCCTGGCCGCGCCGCCCTATGGTGTCGTCGCCCCTTCGACCCTCCTGCGCCGCCTCTTCGCCTATATAAAGCCCCTGGATCGAAAACCCTGAGGCGTTCGACGAAACCCACAGAAACCTTCCAGAGCCGCCGCCATTGCGAGGCCAAGATCTGGGGGACAGGAGTCTCTGTTCCGGCACGCTGCCGGAGTGGGGAAGTGCCCCCAGAAGGCTTCTCCATCGACACCGCTGCCATCTCCACCGCCATCTTCATCACCGCTGCTGCTCCCATGAGGAGGGAGTAGTTCTCCATCGAGGCTCGGGGCTGTACCGGTAGCTATGTGGTTAATCTCTCTCCATGTACTTCAATACAATGATCTCATGAGCTGCTTTACATGATTGAGATTCATATGAGTTTTGTATCACAATTCATCTATGTGCTACTCTAGTGATGTTATTAAAGTAGTTCTATTCCTCCTGCACGTGTGTAAAGGTGACTAGTGTGTGCACCGTGTGGTTCTTGTCGTAGGCTATGATCATGATCTCTTGTAGATTGTGGAGTTAATTATCATTATGATGGTATTGATGTGATCTATTTGGTTATGTTGATCTATCTTACACTATAAGGTTACTTAAATATGAACAGATTGTGGAGCTTGTTAACTCCGGCCTTGAGGGTTCGTGTAATCCTACGCAATGCGTTCATCATCCAACAAGAGTGTAGAGTATGCATTTATCTATTCTGTTATGTGATCAACGTTGAGAGTGTACACTAGTGAAAGTGTAATCCCTAGGCCTTGTTCCTAAATACTGCTGAGTTACTACTGCTTGTTTCTTGTTTCTTTGCGTTACTACTGCCGCAATACTACCACCATCAACTACACGCCCGACCAAGCTATTTTACGGCACCGTTACTCTTTGCTCATACATATTCATACCACCTGTATTTCACTATCTCTTCGCCGAACTAGTGCACCTATTAGGTGTGTTGGGGACACAAGAGACTTCTTGCTTTGTGGTTGCAGGGTTGCATGAGAGGGATATCTTTGACCTCTTCCTCCCTGAGTTCGATAAACCTTGGGTATCCACTTAAGGGAAAACTTGCTGCTGTTCTACAAACCTCTGCTCTTGGAGGCCCAACACTGTCTACAGGAAAGGAGGGGGAACGTAGACATCAAGACTGTAATATCCCAGGATTGGGGGTTACAAAAAGAGAGGAAACAGATGTGTGCATTGCATTCATGCATAGAAAATCCAGGAAATTTTCGCGCTTTTGTTTAAAACCTCCAAAGGGATCGAGGTTTCTCTTACATCGGTGGAATTGAGTTAGTCTTCGATGTGGGTGCGATAAATTTCGACATGACTTTTCTGAACTCATGTGTTTTGGGGGAAATAATTTGAATTCAAATTCAAATATGGAAAATAGAAATTCAAATAAGAATTTGAATTGGAATTTGAAATTTAAACAAGTATATAAACATTATAGGTAAAAGTACACACATTTGCTAATCCAAATGAATAAATGATTTAAACTTTACTACAAATATCATTATCAATTATCTACAAGTCACATAAATATAAATAAGAATCAAATATTACTAATAAGAATTCACATAAGTATTATTACAACACTTATTGAAATATTACAAGTTACATAAGAAATATGAGATTACAAAATGGAACTAAAAGAAATTCTAAATCTAATCTAAATCTTCTCAACATTTCTTATTCTTCTTTTCCTGCAATAAGAAAAATAACAATAGACAAAGAAATGTTGTGTTAAGGTTAAAATGTTTGTCTCCGAATTTTGGGAGACATTTTAGTTTTGGAAACTAGCTAATGGGAGTCAAGAACTAGTCTTGATTCCCAAATGGTGATTAGAGGGAATTCTTTCTTAGGCAACATCATGAATAAATGGATCATGTAAAGGGACAGATGGGTCATTCGGATCATGAGGAAATAAATCAAGTAGGCAACCAGGGACAAAGAGCAACACTGAAATGATCCATTACTATAGGCAACAAACCAACAATGTTCTTCCCTCTAATCTAGCTAGAATCCTCTAAAAGCCCACAAAGCTAGTTATTTGAATCAGTATTGGCATGGAGAGGTCAACATGATTCTAGTCCACATATTATAAGCCACTTGCTAATTAAGCAAAGTCTTAATTAACATAATAGTTACACTTGATCTTATTTAGCTCACATAAGATTATTAGCCAATTAGGATTAACCACTTGGTAATACCAAAAAAATAAAGGTCAATACAAGATAACTACAAGCACCAGTCGTGCCTTGCACATGAGGCAAAGCAAACATCTACTTGACCACATACAACTGTACCAGGGACACGAGCAAAGATAGTCACCGCATGCAACCATGTCTTTGTCGGCAAGACAAGCAACAACCAACCATATAAAAGAAGGAGCCAGCCGTACCAACATTCTTTTGCCTCACTAGTTAGCACCCTTAGCACACACATTTTTCTCACATTAGCTAAACCAACCAGCAACAAGTTTAGCAACCATTTGCACAAGCTAAACCGCCAGATCATCTAGCAGTCCTCCATCCATCAGATACAACAAGAACACCACCCAGTTAGTCTGGAAACCAGCAGAAGCAGCGAGGAGGAGAAGGAATGTCACAAGAAGAAGAGTACCACAGTAGCAAGAAGAACCAGCTACCAAGCTACAAAGTGCATCAGGTAGAAATCCAAGGATAAGATAAATAGATCATGTAGTATCTGTTCTTAGCTTTCCCATGATCACACGAGGGGAAAATAAAAGGGTAATATGCAAAACCAGTAGATCCATCTACCCTTCCAATAGATTTTTATCTAGGTGGATTGGAAGAATCTATTTCTCTCAGACTTGGCATAGAAGTGCTATGCCCAGTTCATCACCGAGAATCTTATAAAATCGTAAATAGTATATCTGTTCTTATCAAAAGGAAGTGCCTCAGCCTTTGCATCATAGGATGGGCCAAGATATCAAGCTCAACATCTGTTCTTATCAGTAATAGATAGAAAGAAATATGCATGAGAGAGGGGAGCTAGATCACCTAGCTTTAGCTAGTGATCCCTGGTAGAACCAGGAGCTTATAACCTAACCACATACAGAGAGGATAGCAAGGTCCCTGTGAGTAAGCCAACAAATAAATCATGTGCAGGAATAATCAAGTATCTACTTTGCTTAGCACATAAAAGTATCTGTTACATAACACATGGTAATAATCAGTGGATCAATGAAGCATCTTGATCCAATAGCCAAGCCATTTTGAATCAGCATACTAGCCACAAGCATACATCAAGTAAATTATTCAGCAACACATAAATTAGATGAACATTTAACAAGCTTCAGAGAATTGCTTGGGGTCCAGGAAATGCTCCGAGGCCAACCAAGTAATCTCCAAGAAGAGCCATAATCAAATCAATCATTCATTTGCCACCCAGCCAACCAGCATCATATTATTGCCAAGCAACACAAGTACTAACCATAACTTGCTTTTATAGCATATTTGAGCTCAATAGGGATTTAACAACAGTAGAACTGAACTTCTTCAGTTAACAATACAGTGTATACGCAGTAGATAAGAGCTATATCATTATCACAACAAGCCAACTGTGTCTAGATGATTAAATCATCCAAAGTGGGGTACCAACATAGTACAGGCAGCTAGTAGCCAATTGAATCAGACAGGCTAATTTAGCTCCAGTACAACATCACCAGAGGCAGTATATACTGAACAATATTGCAACAAATAGCACTATGACCATAGGCAGAGGAGTAAGGAAGGAGATAGCTCACAGTGCCGTACAGGAGGTAGCGAGGTAGGCGACGCCGGGGTTGCGTCCGCGGCACCGTCCAGCCGGCGTCGAGGAGGAAGTAGTCACCACATCGTCACACTGCCCCACCAGTACATACACCACCCTAAGCAGAACCAACGCTAGCAGCAGCAGATCGACGCACAGGGTTGCAGTCCTGTACTGCCGTCCTACTGGCGTTGAAAAGGAAATCGGAGGGGAGGCGCAGAAGGTGGCGCATGGAGTGGATACCAACGGGGGAGTACCGGAGCTCGAGCCGGCACCAAGTAGGCCGGAGGTTCCAGTAACGGTTCTCCTCAACCAGTGCTATGAGGGGAGGCGATTAGGAGGAAGGTTACAGAGATTGTGCAGGGAATTGAGGAGGAGGAGAGGTCCACGCAGAGAAGTGCGGCTGCGCCGGAAACCATCGTCGACCAAGCCCAGAACAAGGCTAGGGTTTCGGGGTCGAGGCGACCGCAAGAGACAACGGAAATCAAATCGATCTGGACAGAGGGGTAGAGCACGACGAGGCGGTCCATAACCCCACCACGCCGGCGTCAGGGAGGATCAGAATCGGACAGGAGCGAGCGGCGGTGCGGCGGAGCCATGGTCGCCTGGGCAGGTGCACGAGAAGCAGAGGGGAACGAAGGAGGGGAAGAGCGATGGAATGGTGTCGGGCTGGGTCGGATCGGGGTTCACCAGGCCCAATCTGAGGCGACTCGGTCGGGCCGAGGTTGGGCCAACTTCTTGGCCATGTCATTGGGCCAGCCCAGCAGACCACTTAGTCTATTTTTATTTTTAGGAAAATCTTTTAAACATTTAAGAAAAATTTAAAAGAACAACAATATGAATTTTCTCTAAAATTTTAGTAAACCAATTTTAAATCTTAAACTAGTAAGACCTAATATTAAAAACAAAATATAATTTCCTGGTTTCTATTTTTCACCTCGAGAAAGTAGTAAATATTATTTTGTAGTATAATTACATATACTACAACAATTGTTTCTTTTATGGTTATGTTTAATCACATGAAAATCCTAATTGACCATTACTTAAATTAAAAGCCTAAACCCTAATAGTATTTATCCTTTTAAGTCTTTAAAAAATATATATATAGTGTTAAATCCATTATTACTTCTATCTCCAAATCAATAATAATTTCAACTTTACTACCAATTATCATTCTAATAATGAAATCACAATTTAGAAACCCTAATTCTAATATAAACAAATACCTTGGTCTCCTCATTTTATGTGATCACTCTAAAATAGTTTCAATCCTAAAACCCTAGGGGTTTAGCCCATGTGAATCTATAAGCTTCACTTACACCTATAGAACCCTAATAAGAAACAAATTAATACATGCTCATGATCTACTAAAATAAAACAACACCACTTCACATGAAGTCATAATTTCATGTCTTCGTTTTTGAATAAACCTTGTATGATCCACTAGTGCCACTTAATTGCAAACCCTAGCTTGCTAATCTCACATTGACACCATTGATCATCATACCACACCATTGAAATCAACCTCAATCATCAAACCCTAGTAGAACCATAAGATAAACCCTAGTACCAACCTTGTGTAACAATTCACATCACATGCTCCTATTCCACTAAACCGTACTTAGGAAATGATAAGCCACTTAGCTTAGAAACCATTAGAGATTATTTAGTAAACCCTAGAAGCCCATAGCACCTATTTATAGTAGTTCTTATTTGAAATACTTACTATTTCTTAATTAACATGTTCTTCAAAAGTTATTCTTTTGAAGTGGGATATAAGTAATCATCAACCTTGTCCTGTAGAACTTAAAACTGACAAATACTCTTAACTTATTATGCAACCACCATTCCTTTGGGTGTATGAATGTTATAATGCATTATATCACTTGTTTATACTATACTATAACCAATCCTTAATAAGAACCATGTTTGTGAATCACTCTAAAAGTGCAACACACTTTGAACTAATCATTATAACTCACTAATCCTAAATCATCGGGGTTAGGACACGTTTAGAACGATTGCATCTCATACTTATGCATTATTGCATCCTTGACAATCTTTTAAACATCGTCCTTACCGGACGATGATGTTATTTCAGAATTTGGAGTTATTACGTATCGAAGACCTTGACTGCATAATCTTGCAGTCAAGAAAGGCAAGTTCATCACTTGCTCATGTCATTTGAGTATCTTTATCAAATTACTTGCAAAGTACTATGATTATCACTATTGCATAAAAACCAAAACCACTATTTTCATAACTATGAATATGACTATGTGGTGGGCAATGGAACCATGGATTGTGTGGATATGGTGGAGGTTCCATTGCAAGGGTTTATATCCATCTAGGATTAACAACAAATGTCGTCCAGTGATTCTTGTGCCGTAATACCCGTGTTAACCATAAGATCTGGAGTGGGACGGAATAGTCAATTGTATTTCCACCTCTTGTACATCAACGGACGCGCTTTACCGTAGACACTTGTATTCCAAGGGGGCAAGCGGTGGGCTGGGGAAGCCTTAAGTCCCCACGGTAGAGACCGTAGACACTTGTCGCCCGAGGAGCAAGCGGTGGGCTGGGGAAGCCTTAAAGTCCCCACGGTTATTGCGGTCTATGATGGGTTGCATCTCCCGGCGAAGGAGTTCATGGTAGAGACCTGAACTGTTGTCGTGGTCGGGGGCCGTCCTTAATTGGTATAAGAGCACCGGCGAGGACCCAGGGTCGGAGTTTGCATCAACGGGTGGGTGTATGAGGTAGCGGAGGAATATGATTGGCTATGACCTTATACCGGGCCTCACACCAAAGGAAGTGTGGACGAGAACTATAGACTCGGTTGGCACCAAGGTTAAGATCTCTTATGGGTAAAGCAACACACCTCTGCAGAGTGTAATGAATCGTGACCTGTCACTCCCTGTTCCGGGATATGGAACTGCGAACGTGGCCGGAAAGGAGCTCCATGAAGTTCTAGTAAACCGGTGAAGGCTGACGGACATAGTTCTTCTGAATAAAAGCAACCTTTTGAAGAAATGGTTATGAAAACCTGCATTGGTATTAGACTTTCTGGTCTAATGCTGTAGCTAGTGCATTAAACACCTCTTTCCTATAATGAACTTGTTGAGTACGCTCGTACTCATCCCACTCTTAAATCCCCTCCTTAGATATGGAGGCATCGAAGGAGGATCTACCGTGCAACTCGAAGACCGAGGAGTCTACAGATACTTCAAGAGGACAGGAACCTGCCAAAAGAGTCAAACACCACAACTACCATGGAGAAAACCTAGATTAAGTAGTAGAAGGGAACTAGCTTCCTAAACCTAGCTCCTATTTAGCTAGAATCTAGTCATAGCCTCTTTAGCTAGTCAAATACTCTATAATTAGAGTCCGTGATAAGATTAGATCACGAGTCGTTCTTCTGGAGTTTATTTGCAGTTTTACCTCATTGTAAAGTAGGAGGCCGTGTGGATCTTTTGTAAAGAGTCAGTGTTGTAATTCTATAGACATGCCTTGGACCCGCATATGTTTCTGTTGTACCACTATGAGCGATATAATACGAGTGGAACGGTGTTTCATTGGTGTTATATCAGACTTGCATACTACACCATGCAGTGGTATGCCGGGTCACCACAGTTGGTATCAGAGCAAATGCTTTGACCCTAGGATTAAAACCCTTTAAATGAGACCTATAGGATTGGTAGTGTCTATAGGAAGTTGTCTTAGCTAAAACAAATACTTCTTATGACTTGAGATGGATATTCACTGGAGAATAATCCTGACACACTTGAGTCAACATTTCTTACCTAACTTACCAAGATAAAGTAAATTTAGTCAGCTAATCCCAAACATGTAGTGCACAATTAAGTTCCTAAACAATAGATGAGTAGATCACAGTTGGTATACAATGCTTGGTAGTCCAAAGAGAGGATACAACCATAAGGAAGATATCCTATTGGAAGATGTGTACCAACACATGTTATAATTAAAGAAAATTATCCAGACTTGTGAAACAATTGATAGTAAGTGAAAAATATAAGTTATATAAAGTAGTATAGACCATGATGAGTCAATCATGGAATGTAAGGAGGAGTGATAGAAATAAAATTTGTCTACTTACATGGTAGAGTTGTTAATTATACATGATTCACCTGAGAATCGTTATGTAAGGGACTAGAACATCATACATACTTAGGAGGAGTACAATAAGAAGTCAGGTGTTCACCAATAGTGCAAGAGTTGTGTTCCAAAACCATGGGAAGTGTGCCAAGCACATCATGACCATATGTTTATGGGAGAACCATTTGGAAGTATCGGAGCTATATTCCAATAGTTATGTATTTAGATTAGCCATGTTAGAACTTAGACATATCATGTGAAGTAGTCCTCAACAAAATGGAAGCTAAGTTAATACTTCCAAAGAACTTTAGGTCAACCACAACTATTCTAGACCACTTTGTTTCAAGTTTATCTCATTGCAAATGTGCAATTAAGGTAAATGTTGAGACAAATAGTAGAAATCCACATATTCGTGCTAAGTATCACGATCTAAACCTGTATCATGTGGTGTTATATACTACACATCTCAGCCTGATGTTTAGGGATGTCTTACCCAACTACTACATTCAGGCATAAAATGATGTGTATTATGAGCACAAAGCTGAATCTTCTTGGATTTTATTGGATTTTCATTGATTGACTAGATCTGTGCATGAAGTTTGACCTTGGTGTGCAAATGCATGTTGCATCATTGAGTTGTTTCTTGATGTTACAGGTCTAGAGGGTAAATGGGATCGCGTGAGGGAGAGACGAGTTACCAACCAACTGAGGAAATAGTAACGACTCATGAAGAGAGGGAGGCAAAAGAAGGTCAGGAAAGAGAAGCTAAGCGGATGGAAGAGGCATTCTCCGCCACTAGATCGTCAACATCAACCCCTGTCCTGCTTGAGCAAGAATTCTTTGAGCACATGGAAAGGATGGCTGAGGATAGAGCAGCAAATTTAGCACAACAAAATGAGTTTTTCAGTCGTTTGATATGTGAGAATAATGGAGGTATCAGAAATGGAGGGCCAAAAGGAGTGAGTCTTACGGAATTCCTACAAACCAATCCACTGACTTTTGCTACCGCACCAGAACCTATGGATGCGGATGATTGGTTGAGGGACACTGAGCGGAAATTAAAGACAGTTCGGTGTAATGACGAAGAGAAGGTTAGATATGCCACCTATCTACTATCAGGACTAGCAGCGTCATGGTGGGATAACGTGATTCTAGTTCAACCTTCGGGACATGTTTTCACGTGGGACGAGTTTAAGAAGAAGTTCTGAGAAGCCCAGGTTCCTGAAAGTATCATGGAGCTAAAGAGAAGAGAGTTCGAGACCTTGAAGCAGAATGACTTGTCGGTATGGAAATATCTAGGAGAGTTTGATCGTTTATCACGTTATGCAGCAGAGGATGTGAACACAGAGGAGAAAAGGATAAAAAGGTTCTTAAAAGGGATGAATCCATTCCTGAAAATGCAGTTGAATCTAACCAAATGCACAAGGTTCCACGAGCTAGTGGATACTGATGCGTGTAGTTGACACGTCCGTTGGGAACCCCAAGAGGAAGGTGTGATGCGCACAGCGGCAAGTTTCCCTCAGTAAGAAACCAAGGTTGAATCGAACCAGTAGGAGTCAAGAAGCACGTTGAAGGTTGATGGCGGCGGGATGTAGTGCGGCGCAACACCAGAGATTCCGGCGCCAACGTGGAACCTGCACAACACAACCAAAGTACTTTGCCCCAACGAAACAGTGAGGTTGTCAATCTCACCGGCTTGCTGTAACAAAGGATTAACCGTATTGTGTGGAAGATGATTGTTTGCAGAAAACAGAGAACAAGATTGCGAGATTGTATTTCAGTATAGAGAATTGGACCGGGGTCCACAGTTCACTAGAGGTGTCTCTCCCATAAGATAAACAGCATGTTGGGTGAACAAATTACAGTTGGGCAATTGACAAATAGAGAGGGCATAACAATGCACATACATGTCATGATAAGTATAGTGAGATTTAATTGGGCATTACGACAAAGTACATAGACCGCTATCCAGCATGCATCTATGCCTAAAAAGTCCACCTTCGAGTTATCATCCGAACCCTCCGGTATTAAGTTGCTAACAACAGACAATTGCATTAAGTATTGCGCGTAATGTAATCAGTGACTACATCCTTGAACATAGCACCAATGTTTTATCCCTAGTGGCAACAAAGACATCCATAATCTTAGAGGTTTCTGTCACTCCCCAGTTCACGGAGACATGAACCCACTATCGAGCATAAATACTCCCTCTTGGAGTTACAAGCATCTACTTGGCAGAGCATCTACTCGTAACGGAGAGCATTCATGATCATAAACAACACATAGACATTAATTGATAATCAACATAACATAGTATTCTCTATTCATCGGATCCCAACAAACGCAACATATAGAATTACAGATAGATGATCTTGATCATGTTAGGCAGCTCACAAGACCCGACAATTAAGCACAATGGGGAGAAGACAACCATCTAGCTACTGCTATGGACCCATAGTCCAGGGGTAGACTACTCACTCATCACTCCGGAGGCGACCATGGCGGTGTAGAGTCCTCCGGGAGATGATTCCCCTCTCCGGCAGGGTGCCGGAGGCGATCTCTGAATCCCCGAGATGGGATTGGCGGCGGCGGCGTCTCCGGAAGGTTTTCCGTATCGTGGCTCTCGGTACTGGGGGTTTCGCGACGGAGGCTTTAAGTAGGCGGAAGGGCAGGTCAGGGGGCCACACGAGGGCCCCACACCACAGGTCGGCGCGGCCAAGGGCCAGGCCGCGCCGCCCTAGGGTTTGGCCGCCTCGTGGCCCCACTTCGTCTCCTCTTCGGTCTTCTGGAAGCTTCGTGGCAAAATAGGACCCTGGGCGTTGATTTCGTCCAATTCCGAGAGTATTTCTTTACTAGGATTTCTGAAACCAAAAACAGCAGAAAACAAAGAATCGGCACTTCGGCATCTTGTTAATAGGTTAGTTCCAGAAAATGCACGAATATGACATAAAGTGTGCATAAAACATGTAGATATCATCAATAATGTGGCATGGAACACAAGAAATTATCGATACGTCGGAGACGTATCAGCATCCCCAAGCTTAGTTCTGCTCGTCCCGAGCAGGTAAAACGATAACAACGATAATTTCTGGAGTGACATGCCATCATAACCTTGATCATACTATTTGTAAACATATGTAATGAATGCAGCGATCAAAACAATGTATATGACATGAGTAAACAAGTGAATCATATAGCAAAGACTTTTCATGAATAGTACTTCAAGACAAGCATCAATAAGTCTTGTATAAGAGTTAACTCATAAAGCAATAAATCAAAGTAAAGGTATTGAAGCAACACAAAGGGAGATGAAGTTTCAGCGGTTGCTTTCAACTTGTAACATGTATATCTCATGGATATTGTCAACATAGAGTAATATAATAAGTGCAATATGCAAGTATGTAGGAATCAATGCACAGTTCACACAAGTGTTTGCTTCTTGAGGTGGAGAGAAATAGGTGAACTGACTCAACATTAAAAGTAAAAGAAAGGTCCTTCAAAGAGGAAAGCATCTATTGCTATATTTGTGCTAGAGCTTTTATTTTGAAAACATGAAACAATTTTGTCAACGGTAGTAATAAAGCATATGTATCATGTAAATTATATCTTACAAGTTGCAAGCCTCATGCATAGTATACTAATAGTGCCCGCACCTTGTCCTAATTAGCTTGGACTACTGGATCATCGCAATACACATGTTTTAACCAAGTGTCACAAAGGGATACCTCCATGCCGCCTGTACAAAGGTCTAAGGAGAAAGCTCGCATTTTGGATTTCTCGCTTTTGATTATTCTCAACTTAGACATCCATACCGGGACAACATGGACGACAGATAATGGACTCCTCTTTAATGCATAAGCATGTGACAACAATTATTATTCTCATATGAGATTGAGGATATATGTCCAAAACTGAAACTTCCACCATGAATCATGGCTTTAGTTAGCGGCCCAATGTTCTTCTCTAACAATATGTATGCTCCAACCATAAGGTGGTAGATCGCTCTTACTTCAGACAAGACGAACATGCATAGCAACTCACATGAAATTCAACAAAGAGTAGTTGATGGCGTCCCCAAGAACATGGTTATCGCACAACAAGCAACTTAATAAGAGATAAAGTGCATAAGTACATATTCAATACCACAATAGTTTTTAAGCTATTTGTCCCATGAGCTATATATTGCAAAGGCGAATGATGGAATTTAAAGGTAGCACTCAAGCAATTTACTTTGGAATGGCGGAGAAATACCATGTAGTAGGTAGGTATGGTGGACACAAATGGCATAGTGGTTGGCTCAAGGATTTTGGATGCATGAGAAGTAATCCCTCTCGATACAAGGTTTAGGCTAGCAAGGTTATTTGAAACAAACACAAGGATGAACCGGTGCAGCAAAACTCACATAAAAGACATATTGAAAACATTATAAGAATCTACACCGTCTTCCTTGTTGTTCAAAACTCAATACTAGATATTATCTAGACTTTAGAGAGACCAAATATGCAAACCAAATTTTAGCATGCTCTATGTATTTCTTCATTAATGGGTGCAAAGTATATGATGCAAGAGCTTAAACATGAGCACAACAATTGCCAAGTATCACATTATCCAAGACATTATAGCAATTACTACATGTATCATTTTCCAATTCCAACCATATAACAATTTAACGAAGAAGAAACTTCGCCATGAATACTATGAGTAGAGCCTAAGGACATACTTGTCCATATGCTACAGTGGAGCGTGTCTCTCTCCCACAAAGTGAATGCTAGGATCCATTTTATTCAAACAAAACAAAAACAAAAACAAACCGACGCTCCAAGAAAAGCACATAAGATGTGACGGAATAAAAATATAGTTTCAGGGGAGGAACCTGATAATGTTGTCGAAGAAGAAGGGGATGCCTTGGGCATCCCCAAGCTTAGACGCTTGAGTCTTCTTAGAATATGCAGGGGTGAACCACCGGGGCATCCCCAAGCTTAGAGCTTTCACTCTCCTTGATCATATTGCATCATACTCCTCTCTTGATCCTTGAAAACTTCCTCCACACCAAACTCGAAACAACTCATTAGAGGGTTAGTGGACAATAAAAATTAACATGTTCAGAGGTGACACAATCATTCTTAACGCTTCTGGACATTGCATAAAGCTACTGGACATTAATGGATCAAAGAAATTCATCCAACATAGCAAAAGAGGCAATGCGAAATAAAAGGCAGAATCTGTCAAAACAGAACAGTTCATATTGACGAATTTTATCGAGGCACCAGACTTGCTCAAATGAAAATGCTCAAATTGAATGAAAGTTGCGTACATATCTGAGGATCACTCACGTAAATTGGCATAATTTTCTGAGTTACCTACAGAGAATTTTGCCCAGATTCGTGACAGCAAAGAAATCTGTTTCTGCGCAGTAATCCAAATCTAGTATGAACTTTACTATCAACGACTTTACTTGGCACAATAAAACACTAAACTAAGATAAGAAGAGGTTGCTACAGTAGTAAACAACTTCCAAGACACAAAATAAAAACAAAGTACTGTAGTAAAAACATGGGTTGTCTCCCATAAGCGCTTTTCTTTAATGCCTTTCAGCTAGGCGCAGAAAGTGTAAATCAAGTAACTTCAAGAGACGAAGTGTCAACATCATAATTTGTTCTAATAATAGAATCAAAAGGTAACTTCATTATCTTTCTAGGGAAGTGTTCCATACCTTTCTTGAGAGGAAATTGATATTTTATATTACCTTCCTACATATCAATGATAGCACCAACAGTTCGAAGAAAAGGTCTTCCCAATATAATGGGACAAGATGCATTGCATTCAATATCCAAGACAACAAAATCAACGGGGACAAGGTTATTGTTAACCATAATATGAACATTATCAACTCTCCCCAAAGGTTTCTTTTTAGTATTATCAGCGAGATTAACATCCAAATAACAATTTTTCAATGGTGGCAAGTCAAGCATATCATAGATTTTCTTAGGCATAACGGAAATACTTGCACCAAGATCACATAAAGCATTACAATCAAAATCATTGACCCTCATTTTAATGATGGGTTCCCAACCATCCTCTAGCTTTCTAGGAATAGAAGTTTCAAGTTTTAGTTTCTCTTCTCGAGCTTTTATGAGAGCATTTGTAATATGTTTTGTGAAAGCCAAGTTTATAGCAGTAGCATTAGGACTTTTAGCAAGTTTTTGTAAGAACTTTATAACTTCAGAGATGTGGAAATCATCAAAATCTAAATCATTATGAGCTACAGCAATGGGATCATCATCCCCAAGGTTGGAAAAAATTTCAGCAGCTTTATCACGAGCGGTTTAGCAGTTTTAGCAATTTCAGGCAATTTTGTACGCTTTGCACTAGGAGTAGAAACATTGCCAACACCAATTATTTTACCATTAATAGTAGGAGGTGCAGCAACATGTGAAGAATCAACATTACTTGTGGTGGTAATAGTCCAAACTTTAGCTACATTTTTCTCTTTAGCTAGTTTTTCATTTTCTTCTCTATCCCACCTAGCACGCAATTCAGCCATTAATCTTATATTCTCATTAATTCTAACTTGGATGGCATTTGCTGTAGTAACAATTTTATTTTCAATATCCCTATTAGGCATAACTTTCGATTTCAAAAGATCAACATCAGCAGCAAGACTATCGACTTTAGAAGCAAGTATATCAATTTTCCCAAGCTTTTCTTCAACAGATTTGTTAAAAGCAGTGTACTAATAAATTCTTTAAGCATGGCTTCAAGTCCAGGGGGTGTGTTCCTATTATTATTGTAAGAATTCCCATAAGAATTAGCATAACCGTTACCATTATTATAAGGATATGGCCTATAGTTATTACTAGAATTGTTCCGATAAGCATTGTTGTTGAAATTATTATTTTTAATGAAGTTTACATCAACATGTTCTTCTTGTGCAACCAATGAAGCTAATGGAACATTATTAGGATCAATATTAGTCCTATCATTCACAAGCATAGACATAATAGCATCAATCTTATCACTCAAGGAAGAGGTTTCTTCGATAGAATTTACCTTCTTACCTTGTGGAGCTCTTTCCGTGTGCCATTCAGAGTAGTTGATCATCATATTATCAAGAAGCTTTGTTGCTTCACCAAGAGTGATGGACATAAAGGTACCTCCAGCAGCTGAATCCAATGGGTTCCGCGAAGAAAAATTCAGTCCTGCATAAAAGGTTTGGATGATCATCCAAGTAGTCAGTCCATGGGTTGGGCAATTTTTAACCAAAGATTTCATTCTTTCCCATGCTTGTGCAACATGCTCAGTATCTAATTGTTTAAAATTCATTATGCTACTCCTCAAAGATATAATTTTAGCAGGGGGATAATATCTACCAATAAAAGCATCCTTGCATTTAGTCCATGAATCAATACTATTCTTAGGCAGAGATAGCAACCAATCTTTAGCTCTTCCTCTTAATGAGAAAGGAAACAATTTCAATTTAATAATATCACCATCTACATCCTTATTTTTTTGCATTTCACATAGTTCAACAAAATTATTGAGATGGGCAGCAGCATCATCAGAACTAACACCAGAAAATTGCTCTCGCATAACAAGATTCAAGAAAGGTGTTTAATTTCAAAGAATTCTGTTGTAGTAGCAGGTGGAGCAATAGGTGTGCATAAGAAATCATTATTATTTGTGGTTGTGAAGTCACACAACTTAGTATTTTCAGGAGTACCCATTTTAGCAACAGTAAATAAAGCAACCTAGATAAAGTAAATGCAAGTAACTAATTTTTTTGTGTTTTTGATATAGCAAACAAGATAGCAAATAAAGTAAAACTAGCAACTAATTTTTTTGTATTTTGATTTAGTGCAGCAAACAAAGTAGTAAATAAAACTAAGCAAGACAAAAACAAAGTAAAGAGGTTGGGAAGTGGAGACTCCCCTTGCAGCGTGTCTTGATCTCCCCGGCAACGGCGCCAGAAATTTGCTTGATGCGTGTAGTTGACACGTCCGTTGGGAACCCCAAGAGGAAGGTGTGATGCGCACAGCGGCAAGTTTCCCTCAGTAAGAAACCAAGGTTGAATCGAACCAGTAGGAGTCAAGAAGCATGTTGAAGGTTGATGGCGGCGGGATGTAGTGCGGCGCAACACCAGAGATTCCGGCGCCAACGTGGAACCTGCACAACACAACCAAAGTACTTTGCCCCAACGAAACAGTGAGGTTGTCAATCTCACCGGCTTGCTGTAACAAAGGATTAACCGTATTGTGTGGAAGATGATTGTTTGCAGAAAACGAGTAGAAACGATATTGGCAAGAGATTGTATTTCAGTATAGAGAATTGGACCGGGGTCCACAGTTCACTAGAGGTGTATCTCCCATAAGATAAACAGCATGTTGGGTGAACAAATTACAGTTGGGTAATTGACAAATAGAGAGGGCATAACAATGCACATACATGTCATGATAAGTATAGTGAGATTTAATTGGGCATTACGACAAAGTACATAGACCGCTATCCAGCATGCATCTATGCCTAAAAAGTCCACCTTCAGGTTATCATCCGAACCCCCTCCAGTATTAAGTTGCTAACAACAGACAATTGCATTAAGTATTGCGCGTAATGTAATCAGTGACTACATCCTTGAACATAGCACCAATGTTTTATCCCTAGTGGCAACAGCACATCCATAATCTTAGAGGTTTCTGTCACTCCCCCAGATTCACGGAGACATGAACCCACTATCGAGCATAAATACTCCCTCTTGGAGTTACAAGCATCTACTTGGCCAGAGCATCTACTAGTAACGGAGAGCATGCAAGATCATAAACAACACATAGACATGAATTGATAATCAACATAACATAGTATTCTCTATTCATCGGATCCCAACAAACGCAACATATAGAATTACAGATAGATGATCTTGATCATGTTAGGCAGCTCACAAGACCCGACAATTAATCACAATGGGGAGAAGACAACCATCTAGCTACTGCTATGGACCCATAGTCCAGGGGTAGACTACTCACTCATCACTCCGGAGGCGACCATGGCGGCGTAGAGTCCTCCAGGAGATGATTCCCCTCTCCGGCAGGGTGCCGGAGGCGATCTCCTGAATCCCCCGAGATGGGATTGGCGGCGGCGGCGTCTCTGGAAGGTTTTCCGTATCGTGGCTCTCGATCCGGGGTTTCGCGACGGAGGCTTTAAGTAGGCGGAAGGGCAGGTCAGGGGGCACACGAGGGCCCCACACCACAGGTCGGCGCGGCCAAGGGCCAGGCCGCGCCGCCCTAGGGTTTGGCCGCCTCGTGGCCCCACTTCGTCTCCTCTTCGGTCTTCTGGAAGCTTCGTGGCAAAATAGGACCCTGGGCGTTGATTTCGTCCAATTCCGAGAATATTTCTTTACTAGGATTTCTGAAACCAAAAACAGCGTAAAAACAGAATCGGCACTTCGGCATCTTGTTAATAGGTTAGTTCCAGAAAATGCACAAATATGACATAAAGTGTGCATAAAACATGTAGATATCATCAATAATGTGGCATGGAACACAAGAAATTATCGATACGTCGGAGACGTATCAGATACTGCAATTACTTTGGAGAATGATTATGAAGAAGTGCAGAATGAAAGAAAACGGAAGGCAAGGTTGGAACCACAACCAATTCAGGTACAACAAACTCAGTCAGAGATGATTTTTCAAACTAGAAATGAGACAATCACACCGTCTTATAGTCGAGTTCGATGCCATAACTGTGCAAGAAAAGGTCACTATGCCAAGGATTGCACGCAACAGGATATTACCTGTTTTGGATGTGGACAACTAGGTCATATGAAATCAGAATGCCCAGATCCATAGCTGGTACGAAGATCAAATGAAGCACTGAACTAATTTTCAAATCATCGGGGGAGCTCATCATCTAAGAAGTTCGAACAAGGAAGTGGATGGAGCACAGGGACGGATGCATAGGACTTTGACCATACTTATTCTGACCCAATCAGTTTGTTGAACACAACTTCTTCATGTAGCACAATATTAGTTGCAGAATAATATCTTTAAATTGCTCAAGCTTTCATGGGCAACACACTTGTCCCGTGTAAAGTTGGAATAACCATAGTTGCATAACCAACTAACATATCGTACTGGTATTCACAGCCATGTGGGTACACCACCAACCCAAATAGGATACCCTAGAAAAGTACAATAGAAAGCCCAGGAAAAGACATATAGCCTAACCTAGGAGCTAGTTGGTTGGGGAAGATAAGCTTAGCAACCATTAGGACATCCCTAAGGGGGAGAGCGAGGGATCAGTTGGATCCAATATGACTCAATACTTTGAGCAAGATAGTTGATGAAGGTCTGAACTGAGAGAAAGTTCGATCTTATTTTTATAAGATTATCGAACACTACTTTCAGAAGGATGTCAGACCAGAAGCCGAGGTTTATACCTCGAGGAAGTAAGAAGTGGACTATAACTTGAGAAAGTGAGTAATATTTACTCAGAAGTATGAAAGCTCAAGTAAGACAAAACCTAATGGATTCAAGGAAGAATCTGGACAAGGGATATATTCAATTATATCTAGTGAGATCACCACGGTGTTCGAGAGAAGTCGTAGCCTGCATAAGTCAGATCCACACTCCGGAACGTGAGAGAGTTCAAACTTCGAGGACGAAGTTTAGTTTAAGGGGGAGAGACTGTAATATCCCAGGATTGGGGGTTACAAAAAGAGAGGAAACAGATGTGTGCATTGCATTCATGCATAGAAAATCCAGGAAATTTTCGCGCTTTTGTTTAAAACCTCCAAAGGGATCGAGGTTTCTCTTACATCGGTGGAATTGAGTTAGTCTTCGATGTGGGTGCGATAAATTTCGACATGACTTTTCTGAACTCATGTGTTTTGGGGGAAATAATTTGAATTCAAATTCAAATATGGAAAACAGAAATTCAAATAAGAATTTGAATTGGAATTTGAAATTTAAACAAGTATATAAACATTATAGGTAAAAGTACACACATTTGCTAATCCAAATGAATAAATGATTTAAACTTTACTACAAATATCATTATCAATTATCTACAAGTCACATAAATATAAATAAGAATCAAATATTACTAATAAGAATTCACATAAGTATTATTACAACACTTATTGAAATATTACAAGTTACATAAGAAATATGAGATTACAAAATGGAACTAAAAGAAATTCTAAATCTAATCTAAATCTTCTCAACATTTCTTATTCTTCTTTTCCTGCAATAAGAAAAATAACAATAGACAAAGAAATGTTGTGTTAAGGTTAAAATGTTTGTCTCCGAATTTTGGGAGACATTTTAGTTTTGGAAACTAGCTAATGGGAGTCAAGAACTAGTCTTGATTCCCAAATGGTGATTAGAGGGAATTCTTTCTTAGGCAACATCATGAATAAATGGATCATGTAAAGGGACAGATGGGTCATTCGGATCATGAGGAAATAAATCAAGTAGGCAACCAGGGACAAAGAGCAACACTGAAATGATCCATTACTATAGGCAACAAACCAACAATGTTCTTCCCTCTAATCTAGCTAGAATCCTCTAAAAGCCCACAAAGCTAGTTATTTGAATCAGTATTGGCATGGAGAGGTCAACATGATTCTAGTCCACATATTATAAGCCACTTGCTAATTAAGCAAAGTCTTAATTAACATAATAGTTACACTTGATCTTATTTAGCTCACATAAGATTATTAGCCAATTAGGATTAACCACTTGGTAATACCAAAAAAATAAAGGTCAATACAAGATAACTACAAGCACCAGTCGTGCCTTGCACATGAGGCAAAGCAAACATCTACTTGACCACATACAACTGTACCAGGGACACAGGCAGCATAGTCACCGCATGCAACCATGTGCTGTCAGCAGCACAAGCAACAGCCAACCATATAAAAGAAGGAGCCAACCGTACCAACATTCTTTTGCCTCACTAATTAGCACCCTTAGCACACACATTTTTCTCACATTAGCTAAACCAACCAGCAACAAGTTTAGCAACCATTTGCACAAGCTAAACCGCCAGATCATCTAGCAGTCCTCCATCCATCAGATACAACAAGAACACCACCCAGTTAGTCTGGAAACCAGCAGAAGCACGAGGAGGAGAAGGAATGTCACAAGAAGAAGAGTACCACAAAGTAGCAAGAAGAACCAGCGACCAAGCTACAAAGTGCATCAGGTAGAAATCCAAGGATAAGATAAATAGATCATGTAGTATCTGTTCTTAGCTTTCCCATGATCACACGAGGGGAAAATAAAAGGGTAATATGCAAAACCAGTAGATCCATCTACCCTTCCAATAGATTTTTATCTAGGTGGATTGGAAGAATCTATTTCTCTCAGACTTGGCATAGAAGTGCTATGCCCAGTTCATCACCGAGAATCTTATAAAATCGTAAATAGTATATCTGTTCTTATCAAAAGGAAGTGCCTCAGCCTTTGCATCATAGGCTGGGCCAAGATATCAAGCTCAACATCTGTTCTTATCAGTAATAGATAGAAAGAAATATGCATGAGAGAGGGGAGCTAGATCACCTAGCTTTAGCTAGTGATCCCTGGTAGAACCAGGAGCTTATAACCTAACCACATACAGAGAGGATAGCAAGGTCCCTGTGAGTAAGCCAACAAATAAATCATGTGCAGGAATAATCAAGTATCTACTTTGCTTAGCACATAAAAGTATCTGTTACATAACACATGGTAATAATCAGTGGATCAATGAAGCATCTTGATCCAATAGCCAAGCCATTTTGAATCAGCATACTAGCCACAAGCATACATCAAGTAAATTATTCAGCAACACATAAATTAGATGAACATTTAACAAGCTTCAGAGAATTGCTTGGGGTCCAGGAAATGCTCCGAGGCCAACCAAGTAATCTCCAAGAAGAGCCATAATCAAATCAATCATTCATTTGCCACCCAGCCAACCAGCATCATATTATTGCCAAGCAACACAAGTACTAACCATAACTTGCTTTTATAGCATATTTGAGCTCAATAGGGATTTAACAACAGTAGAACTGAACTTCTTCAGTTAACAATACAGTGTATACGCAGTAGATAAGAGCTATATCATTATCACAACAAGCCAACTGTGTCTAGATGATTAAATCATCCAAAGTGGGGTACCAACATAGTACAGGCAGCTAGTAGCCAATTGAATCAGACAGGCTAATTTAGCTCCAGTACAACATCACCAGAGGCAGTATATACTGAACAATATTGCAACAAATAGCACTATGACCATAGGCAGAGGAGTAAGGAAGGAGATAGCTCACAGTGCCGTACAGGAGGTAGCGAGGTAGGCGACGCCGGGGTTGCGTCCGCGGCACCGTCCAGCCGGCGTCGAGGAGGAAGTAGTCACCACATCGTCACACCGCCCCACCAGTACATACACCACCCTAAGCAGAACCAACGCTAGCAGCAGCAGATCGACGCACAGGGTTGCAGTCCTGTACTGCCGTCCTACTGGCGTTGAAAAGGAAATCAGAGGGGAGGCGCAGAAGGTGGCGCATGGAGTGGATACCAACGGGGGAGTACCGGAGCTCGAGCCGGCACCAAGTAGGCCGGAGGTTCCAGTAACGGTTCTCCTCAACCAGTGCTATGAGGGGAGGCGATTAGGAGGAAGGTTACAGAGATTGTGCAGGGAATTGAGGAGGAGGAGAGGTCCACGCAGAGAAGTGCGGCTGCGCCGGAAACCATCGTCGACCAAGCCCAGAACAAGGCTAGGGTTTCGGGGTCGAGGCGACCGCAAGAGACAACGGAAATCAAATCGATCTGGACAGAGGGGTAGAGCACGACGAGGCGGTCCATAACCCCACCACGCCGGCGTCAGGGAGGATCAGAATCGGACAGGAGCGAGCGGCGGTGCGGCGGAGCCATGGTCGCCTGGGCAGGTGCACGAGAAGCAGAGGGGAACGAAGGAGGGGAAGAGCGACGGAATGGTGTCGGGCTGGGTCGGATCGGGGTTCACCCGACCCAATCTGGCTGACTCAGTCGGGCCAGGTTGGGCCACTGCTGGCCATGTCATTGGGCCAGCCCAGCAGACCACTTGGTCTATTTTTATTTTTAGGAAAATCTTTTAAACATTTAAGAAAAATTTAAAAGAACAACAATATGAATTTTCTCTAAAATTTTAGTAAACCAATTTTAAATCTTAAACTAGTAAGACCTAATATTAAAAACAAAATATAATTTCCTGGTTTCTATTTTTCACCTCGAGAAAGTAGTAAATATTATTTTGTAGTATAATTACATATACTACAACAATTGTTTCTTTTATGGTTATGTTTAATCACATGAAAATCCTAATTGACCATTACTTAAATTAAAAGCCTAAACCCTAATAGTATTTATCCTTTTAAGTCTTTAAAAAATATATATATAGTGTTAAATCCATTATTACTTCTATCTCCAAATCAATAATAATTTCAACTTTACTACCAATTATCATTCTAATAATGAAATCACAATTTAGAAACCCTAATTCTAATATAAACAAATACCTTGGTCTCCTCATTTTATGTGATCACTCTAAAATAGTTTCAATCCTAAAACCCTAGGGGTTTAGCCCATGTGAATCTATAAGCTTCACTTACACCTGTAGAACCCTAATAAGAAACAAATTAATACATGCTCATGATCTACTAAAATAAAACAACACCACTTCACATGAAGTCATAATTTCATGTCTTCGTTTTTGAATAAACCTTGTATGATCCACTAGTGCCACTTAATTGCAAACCCTAGCTTGCTAATCTCACATTGACACCATTGATCATCATACCACACCATTGAAATCAACCTCAATCATCAAACCCTAGTAGAACCATAAGATAAACCCTAGTACCAACCTTGTGTAACAATTCACATCACATGCTCCTATTCCACTAAACTGTACTTAAGAAATGATAAGCCACTTAGCTTAGAAACCATTAGAGATTATTTAGTAAACCCTAGAAGCCCATAGCACCTATTTATAGTAGTTCTTATTTGAAATACTTACTATTTCTTAATTAACATGTTCTTCAAAACTTATTCTTTTGAAGTGGGATATAAGTAATCATCAACCTTGTCCTGTAGAACTTAAAACTGACAAATACTCTTAACTTATTATGCAACCACCATTCCTTTGGGTGTATGAATGTTATAATGCATTATATCACTTGTTTATACTATACTATAACCAATCCTTAATAAGAACCATGTTTGTGAATCACTCTAAAAGTGCAACACACTTTGAACTAATCATTATAACTCACTAATCCTAAATCATCGGGGTTAGGACACGTTTAGAACGATTGCATCTCATACTTATGCATTATTGCATCCTTGACAATCTTTTAAACATCGTCCTTACCGGACGATGATGTTATTTCAGAATTTGGAGTTATTACGTATCGAAGACCTTGACTGCATAATCTTGCAGTCAAGAAAGGCAAGTTCATCACTTGCTCATGTCATTTGAGTATCTTTATCAAATTACTTGCAAAGTACTATGATTATCACTATTGCATAAAAACCAAAACCACTATTTTCATAACTATGAATATGACTATGTGGTGGGCAATGGAACCATGGATTGTGTGGATATGGTGGAGGTTCCATTGCAAGGGTTTATATCCATCTAGGATTAACAACAAATGTCGTCCAGTGATTCTTGTGCCGTAATACCCGTGTTAACCATAAGATCTGGAGTGGGACGGAATAGTCAATTGTATTTCCACCTCTTGTACATCAACGAATGCGCTTTACCGTAGACACTTGTATTCCAAGGGGGCAAGCGGTGGGCTGGGGAAGCCTTAAGTCCCCACGGTAGAGACCGTAGACACTTGTCGCCCGAGGAGCAAGCGGTGGGCTGGGGAAGCCTTAAGTCCCCACGGTTATTGCGGTCTATGATGGGTTGCATCTCCCGGCGAAGGAGTTCATGGTAGAGACCTGAACTGTTGTCGTGGTCGGGGGCCGTCCTTAATTGGTATAAGAGCACCGGCGAGGACCCAGGGTCGGAGTTTGCATCAACGGGTGGGTGTATGAGGTAGCGGAGGAATATGATTGGCTATGACCTTATACCGGGCCTCACACCAAAGGAAGTGTGGACGAGAACTATAGACTCGGTTGGCACCAAGGTTAAGATCTCTTATGGGTAAAGCAACACACCTCTGCAGAGTGTAATGAATCGTGACCTGTCACTCCCTATTCCGGGATATGGAACTGCGAACGCGGCCGGAAAGGAGCTCCATGAAGTTCTAGTAAACCGGTGAAGGCTGACGGACATAGTTCTTCTGAATAAAAGCAACCTTTTGAAGAAATGGTTATGAAAACCTGCATTGGTATTAGACTTTCTGGTCTAATGTTGTAGCTAGTGCATTAAACACCTCTTTCCTATAATGAACTTGTTGAGTACGCTCGTACTCATCCCACTCTTAAATCCCCTCCTTAGATATGGAGGCATCGAAGGAGGATCTACCGTGCAACTCGAAGACCGAGGAGTCTACAGATACTTCAAGAGGACAGGAACCTGCCAAAAGAGTCAAACACCACAACTACCATGGAGAAAACCTAGATTAAGTAGTAGAAGGGAACTAGCTTCCTAAACCTAGCTCCTATTTAGCTAGAATCTAGTCATAGCCTCTTTAGCTAGTCAAATACTCTATAATTAGAGTCCGTGATAAGATTAGATCACGAGTCATTCTTCTGGAGTTTATTTGCAGTTTTACCTCATTGTAAAGTAGGAGGCCGTGTGGATCTTTTGTAAAGAGTCAGTGTTGTAATTCTATAGACATGCCTTGGACCCGCATATGTTTCTGTTGTACCACTCTGAGCGATATAATACGAGTGGAACGGTGTTTCATTGGTGTTATATCAGACTTGCATACTACACCATGCAGTGGTATGCCGGGTCACCACAGGTTTGGAGGCTGCCTCAAAGTCTACCACAAGTGAGTGAGCTATTCCTTCGTGGGATAGGCTCCGGAGAATAGGGTGAGCCTTCGTGGCGTTGGGAAATCCTTCGTGGGACCTCCACCCCTCCAAACGTGATGTACCTTCTTCCAAACGAAGGAAACGCGGGAACAAACCCTCGTCTCCGCGTGCTATCGGTTATCTCTAACCGAACTCCTTACTTGTGATATAATTGCCTATGATAGCGTTTGTGCTTGAGTTACTTGTATCATCATATAGGTTGCCTCACCTAGTTTGCATTAGGCTCACCTTTATATTTCGCAAAGCCTAATATTGCAAAGAAAGGATTAAAATTTGTAGAAACCTATTCACCCCCCTCTAGGTTTACCATCTCTGAACTTTCAATTGGTATCAGAGCCTGGACTCTTTTTAAGGGCTTCACAGCCTTAAGAGTGAGATGGATAAACTATTCGAGGGTCTGGATAAAAATTTGAACCTTTCGGTTAAGGAGATGAAATCCAGATTCTTGGCATATGATGATGAGGAAAAAGTTGAAGGAGGATGAAGTCCAAAGCCAAATGGCACAAATGACTGCCATGCTTAAGAACCTGACTAGTGGAACTTCTAGTGGGGCTTCGGTCCCTCCAGAAGGTTTCCATGAAGTCAATCATGACTATCCCAAAAACACTTCACCCATGCCTCATATAAACCATAGTGGGAATGTTTCCCGTTTTGATAGAACTCACTTTCCTTTTTGGAAATCCTCTATGGAGTCTCATATTCGCAGCTGCAGTGTGGTGTTGTGGGAGATCATTGTTAATGGATACCGGAAGCCACAAGATCCTATTTGGTTGACCTCCACCGAATTCTACAACCGTCAACTCAATGTGTTTGCACGTGACAAGATTAGGAGTGGCATCAACAGCAAGCTCCTTGATCAAATCAATGACATTGACTCCGCTAAAGAGTTGTGGGATCGGATTGTAGCACTCCAAGAGGGAACCGATCTGCTCCAATTAGCTCTCTATGAGTCAGCAAAGACTGAGGCAACTATGTTCATGATTAGACAAGGAGAATCCTTGGCCGATGCATATGGAAGGCTTGGTGCTCTTAGAGTGAAGGTTAAGGGCCTTTGATGTGAGAAATACAACGATGGTTTTGAGATGAATGAAGAATTCATAAAGTCCAAGGTCATTGCCATGATTGCAGTCAAGCAAAAGGACACCAACCTTGCACTCAACTTGCAAATCCTTACCAAGAAAGCTGATCTGAACACAGATGATCTAGTCTCCTATGTGGCAGCCAATGACAACATGGCCAAGACAGGAGAAAGGCTCATGGCGATGAACCGTGTTGATGAATCCTCACACAACCTTGCCCTGGAGGCTAGAGCTGACCATGAAAGAGAAGAAATCTATGAAATTGAAGAAGATGAAGAGATGACATCAACTAGTGACATCGCGATAGACTTTTCCTTCTTTGCCAAGAAGTACAAGGTGAAGTTTCCAATGTTCCTCAATGAGAAGAAGAAGAGAATGTGCTACAACTGTGATGAAGATGGTCACTTTGCAAATGAGTGCCAAGATTGAAACCAAACCCAATCAATGATCGATACAAGAAGAACAAGGGAAGAGCCTTTGTTGGGGTTGAGTACACTTCCGATGAAGAAGAGGAAGATGAGGAGAAGGAGGCCGGAGTGCCTGGTTTGGCTTTCTCCAAACTGGGTCACTCTTCACATATGACTACTCCAAGGATTACTCCACGGAGAATGATGTTGGTTCTTCCTTCATGGCAAGAACAACTCATGATGATGACTCTGATGAATCTCCCTCCTCTACGATCGTCGGCTCTTGTCTAATGGCAAGAGAAACAAAGGTAATGGAATCCCCACCTTCTCTATCTAGTGTTCTTGATGATGAAACTAAAAATCAAGAAGAGTTAGCTATGCTTAAGGAACTTTACAAAGTAAGATGCACTCTTCGTGGTGATGCTCTTGTCAAGTTCGATTTCTTGATGGACTCCCTCAAAGAAAAGGACGAGTCCATTGAGGAATTATAATATCATTTGAATGATAAAGAACGGAGATTCAATCTCCTAAGACAAGAGCTAAAAACCGAAAGGTGCATATCTCAAGGCCTTAAGCAACAAATTGAAACCTTTGAACTAGATAAAGTTAAGGACCTTAAAACTATTGAAATGGCTCAATTATTGGCCCAAGAGCTCGATGCTTCAAAGAAGAAGCTTGAAGTTGATCATGCTTCTCTCACTAGGGATATTGACCATCCTGAAAGAGCTAACAAGATTCCTAAGGATGAGCTCAAGAAACTTGGAGAGAACCATGACCTACTTCAAGAAACCTACAAAAAGGCTATTGGATCAGTGAATGATCCCATTATTGCTGAAAATGTTGTTAGTTCCTCCACCTCATTTACTTATGAGCATGTGTTGAGCGTGGAGTTGATGAAGGAGAATTTATGCGCAACGCTGAGTTGATCCCCAAGAGGAAAGTATGATGAGCACAGCAGGAAGTTTTCTCTCAGTAAGAAACCAAGGTTTATTGACCAATAGGAGAAAACGTTCTCTCCCGAGGTGTTGCGAACCAACTCGTGGTAGGGCGCATTGCCGGCGTCAGTAGCAACATGGAGACCTGCACACAAACAACCAAGTACTTTGTCCCCAACTTTCAGCGAGGTTGTCAAGCTCACTGGTTTTGTTGAAAACAAAGGATTAAATGAACCGTGTGGAAGAAGGATTGTTTGCAGAGAACAAAACAGAAAAATGTTGTAGAAGATTGCAATTAAAAGAAGAAGGACCGGGGTCCACAGTTCACTAGAGGCGTCTCCCCAATAAAATAAATATGTTGGGTAAACAAATTACAGATGGACAATTGACAAACAAAGATTCTACTCTAATGGTTGGTGCAGAATACATGCTATGAAAGTATGCGGGCATTACAACAATATACATAGACCGTAATCCAATTGCATCTATGACTAATAATCCACCTTCAGGATTGCATCCTCGATGCCCTCCAGTATTAAGTTGCAAGCAATGGACTATCGCTTTAAGCAATGTGTGTAAAGTAAACGATGAAACTACCCTTGAATAGAACACCGCTGTTTTCTCCCTAGTAGCAACAACACATGTAAAACCGGAACAAGGTCACTTCCCATGGTTAAATAGAGGCTTGAACCCACTATCGAGCATAAATACTCCCTCTTGGAGTCGCTAGCATCTACTTGGCCAGAGCATCTACTAGAAACGGAGAGCATGCAAGATCATAATAACATAATACATAATCTCAACCAATGCAATCTCTCTATAAATCGGATCCACATCAAACCAACATGTAGCAATTACAAATAGATGATCTTGATCATGTTAGGCAGCTCACAAGATCTATACATGAAGCACAACAAGGAGAGGACAGCCATCTAGCTAGTGCTTTGGACCCATGGTCCCGTGGAGGACTACTCACGCATCACCTCGGATGAAGACATGGTGATGTAGAGGCCTCCGGTGGTGATTTCCCTCTCCGGCAGGGTGCCAGGATGGACTGCAAAACCCTCCCGGACTAGGGTTTCGGTTGACGGCACGTCGGAACTTTTCGTGAATGGAGGCTCTGGTCCCTGGGGTTTTCCCGATACGAGGAATAAATAGGCGGAAGGGCGGAGCAAACGAGGCGACGAGGCGCCAGTACATGGGCCATGCGCGGCCAAGGGTGGGGCTACGCCTGCCCTATGTACTGCCACGTGGCAGCTCTCCTGCGCTTGTCCTTCTGGCTCCGTCTTCGTCCCGGAAAAATAAGACTATGGGCTTTTGTTTCGTCCAATTCCGAGAAATTTTCATGTACAACTTTTCTGAAACACAAAAACAGCAGAAAACAGGAACTGACACTGCGGCACTACGTTAATAGGTTAGTCCCAAAAAATGCTAAAAAGTGTGGAAAAGTGCACATAAAACATATAAGAATTGTAACAAAACAAGCATGGAGAATCAAAAATTATAGATACGTTTGGGATGTATCAACATCCCCAAGCTTAACTCCCGCTCGTCCTCGAGTAGGTAAGTGATAACAAACAAATAATTTTTGAGGTGACATGCTGTCACACTACTTTGATCAATCTAAGTGTAAAAGCAAACATAGCTGGAATCATAGAATCCTAACATAAGCATGATAGATATAATCAAACAATAAAACTTAATAACCATGCTAAAACATGAATAGTAATCAAACAAAAGAAAATATATAACATGCATGGAAAGCAATGTGATTGTCAAGAGCATAGCATAGATACATAATAAAGTGGTACTCAGCTTGTCCCATAAGTGGGAGCAAAACATAAATGCTTGGACACCTTTAAAAAATTATAAGGATGACTAGAAACAAAAAGTTTGAACAAGCAATACCATAATTATGAATCAATCAATAAAATATTGGGACCATTGAAAGATCGAGATGTCGCCTAGAGGGGGGGGGGGGTGAATAGGCAATTACAAACTCTTGCGGATTTGTCTTGCATGAATGCGGAATTAAACTATCGTTTAGTTTACAAGCACAAACCCTAAATATGCTAAGCTCAACTAAGTGTAACAATAGCAACTAGAGCTAAGCAAGATAGGCACAAGATATATGTAGCACAAGTGATAGCAAGATATATGTACTTCAAGCGCGATGGCTATCACAAGGAAAGAGAGCTCGGGTATAGAAATAACCGAGGCACGCGGAGACGAGGATGTATTCCCGTGTTCCCTTGCTTTGCAACAAGGTACGTCACGTTTGGAGGAGTGGAGGTCCCACGAAGGATTCCCCGCGCCACGAAGGCTCACCCTATTCTCCGAACCACACTCACGAAGGATAATGGCCCTTTCCTTATGGTTAGCTTTTCCTCCGCTCCGGAGATGGCAAGCTCCACAACCACTTCACAAGCTCCACGAAGGAGAAGCCCGGGCCTCTTCACAATCTTCTTGAAGAGATCACCGGAGCACCAATCACCAAGCCAACTAGGAGGTCACCCTCCAAGAGTAACAAGCTCACGGTCTCTCACTCGAACAAATCGTGGTGGAGAGCTCAACACTATGCAATGATGCAAAGCAAGAACACCGGAGGTGTTCAAGTCCTTCACACTCAAATCCCACCAAAGCAACGAATGCTAGGATGAGATTGGAGAGGAAGAACAAGGGGGAAAGTCAACCAAAGACTCCAAGATCTAGATCCCAAGAGATTCCCTCACTTAGAGAAGAAATGGTTTGGTGGAAGTGTAGATCTAGATCTCCTCTCTCAAATCCTCAAATATGAGCAAGAATGGTTGGAGGAATCAAGGGGGAGAGCAAGTTCTTCAAATAGCAACAATGGAGGTGAGAGAATGGGAAGAACTGGGGTCTAAAGGTGGAAGAAGGCCTATTTATAGTCCAAGAAGCAAAATAACCGTTGGGGGAAAAACCGAGTGAAAATCGCACAAAAAACGGCCCAAAAACGTGCCCCAGCCGGCGGCCCAGCCGGTTGACCGGAGCTGTGGCCGGCCAGGCCGGTCTGGGGTCCGGCCTAGCCGGACCAGCAGCTGGGCGAGGCACGCAGCGCGCGTGGGCGGCGGATAAGGCTGTGGGCGCGCGGTCCGGTCCGAAATCCGGCTGGGCCGGGGTGCAGCCAGGCGGCCGGTAGGAGAACCGCTCGTGGGCCGGGGGAGGCGGCGGCCCGGTTAAAGTCCGATCTGACCGGAGGGGGAGCTGGGCCAGGCTGGCGCGTGGGCCGGTGGCCGCCCGGTCGACCGGGTGGGCCGGCGTGCGGGCCGGCAGGCCGGGCGGCAACCGGGGCCTTCCCCCTTTTTTTCTTTTCTTTTTCCTTTTCTTCTTTTACCTTTTCTTTAATAACTATTGCTCCCGAACTCCGATTGACATGAAACAAATTCCGTTGGAAAGATAATAACAAATGCCATCCAATAGAAAGTGCAAACTCAAGAAATTGTAGGAAGGGATTTTATCATGAATATAAAAGGGTAGAACCTTATATCATGAATAACCGGTAAAATCACCCAACCTCGAAAACGCAATAGAAGATGCATGTGAACTCCGTTTTCGATGAACTTGGGCTTGTTGTAAAGCTAGCAACAAGATCAAGAACCTCACATAGAGAAACACCAAGAAGCAATAAGGATATGCAAAGTATGCAAGGGGTTGAGCTCCCTAAGACGATGTGATCAAGTTACTCAACCGAAAGCCCCTCTTAATAGTGCGGCTATCTATCCTATAATCCGGTCTCCCAACATCCACCTTGAGACCGGTAAAAGGAAAACCTAGCAAGGTCATACCTTTGCCTTGCGCATCCCGCTTGATCTTGATGGTAACTCTTCAAGCTTCACTCAAGCCGGAATGCCTCTCTTGACCAATGTTGCTTCGTGAAGACTCACAAATGCTCCCGCATACACTATGATGGGAAAGCTCCATTGATGCACATCTTCACAAATCCATTATCATCAAATGGACGGCAAGCTTCAAGTATGTGATTCACTTGAGACGCTCATCTTGAACTTGCCCAACTCAACCTTGTATCTTCACATACTCACATAAGATAGAGCATGGCTAATATTGAGTCTCACATAAGAACTCCATCTTCATTTCTTCTTATTGATCATATCACATATATATATCTTCATACCGATGATCTTGATGCCAATACACAAGATATACCTTTATCTTCATGGCATCCATACTTGAATCCAACACATGGAGAGCAAGTAGTACCTATGGAATATTCCTTCATATAAACTCAATGAGAACATTAGTCCATAGGGGTTGTCATTAATTACCAAAACCACACATAGGGGCAATGTACCCTTACAACCATGCACATAAAACTAAGAATGACAACTATGCTGTCATAAGTGGTGCATAAACTAGAAGGTGGAGACTCAACATAAAAGTAAAAGAAGGTCTCTCTTTGAGAGGCAAGTAAGATCACTCATGTGCTAGAGCTTTTTATTGAAACAACAAGAGTATAAAATGCACTTTTGAGAGGTGGATGATGTCAACGGTAAGTACAAAGCATATGGGTTGTGCAAAAGTGCTACTTCTAAATCGCAAGCCTCATGCATAATTGCTAATAGTGCTCACACCTCGTCCTACTCACCTCGGATCAACATTAGCTCTCATCACATACAAGTTGTTTTAACCGAGTATCACAAAAGGGTACTGATGGGGCCTAAGGCCACGTGGGTTGCCCTATCTCACGAATTGACAAAGAACAAGAGGGGGTGAGGGATGAACACGAAGAACACGATGAACGCACGCAACACAACCCGATACAATTCCGGTTTACCCCCGATAGCCCGAACCACTATCCCGATAGAATCTCTCAAGAGAAAGACACGCGGTAGAATCCCCGAGAGGAAGATCGGTATACGATCGGTAGAATCACACGAGTGAGAGACCGGTGGTAGAATCACAAGTGTGAGAGACTAATCATATAAGGAGTGCCTTGATACAATAGATATGATAATCTAAGGAGGGGGTTTCCCTAATCCCAAAGGGATGGTGGAAGCATGAGCCTAATTCTAGTTCATCAACTCTTCCCTGATGAAGGGGGAGGTGGGAGCCTATATATAGGGAACCACTAAGGAGGGGTATTTTGGGGAAACAAAGATACAAGCACACAGCCATACATGTGGAAGCTAGGGTTCATATTGTAAGTGGCCGCGGCCTCGGCGGCAGTGCCGGTGTGGGGAGGCCGGCAGTGCCGGGGTGCGTCGAGCGGCAGTGCCGGCCTTGGTGCAGCGGCAGTGCCGGCCTGGAGCGTCCATCCCTTCCTCTTCCTTCTTCTCTTCCATGCCTCCGTGACATCGGCCTTGCGTCCTCGGGTCTCCGTGCCATCCTTCCTTCCCTCCGTACTTGTCGTTAAGTTCCTATCATCAAGATGTGACGGAGTATGAAGTAGTATATCGTTCCACATAGGCGATTGTAGGCACACATAAAGGAGAAGATTCACCTTGGCGTGTCGTCTTGGCGATGAATCATATGATGCGGTGAAGACCGAAGGTCGGGCTGCATCATCTCCCCCCGCTTGAAAAAGAGTCATCCTCGACGATAAATCTTCATGAATGTATAGAGGAGGTAGATGACATGAATGCTTGAATGTCGCTTCACTTGTCAAGAGCCCTATCAATAGCACAAGGAAAACCAAGCAACACTCAAAGCATAGCCAATGTTCCACGGGTTTAGCAAGAGAGCGCAAGTAGAAGGAGGTCACCTTAGTAAGATGTCGGTGTGCTCTCATCGATAGATCTTGGGTTGTCGAAATATGTGGGCGGAACCACTCATTGACGCTCATCCACAAGTCACGTGTACCTTCACACAACAAAGACCAAGCAAAGTATATGTGTGCGTGATAGAGGAGCATATCGTCAACGACATGTCCATTCATGTTCATAACACCATTAGCACAATACAAATTTATCAAGAATAATGCATGTGCAAGGTCAATGTGTAAGAACTCCATATGAACATCTTCCAAATCCGGAAACACAAAAACTCCAAATTGTGAGACGACCATGGTGTCCATATCATGTAGAAATTGTTCAACATCCTTGAAGCAATAAGTGGAGAAGTTGGCAAAAACACATACAGAAGAGTGTCCAAAATATCATCAACATGTGTGCACACAAACCATTGGAAAGAGAAATTTGTCCTCATGTTTGTTGCAACACAAAACATATCATCCAAAAAGTTCACCAAGAAAACATTTGCATAACCATGTGTGCCAACAAACCAAATGAAAGAGAAATTGGTCAACTTATTTGAGGCAACACTAACGGTAAGAATCACATCATCATGATTGCCAATGAACCACAAGAAAGAGAAATTGTTCGGCATGTTCAATGCAAAGCATGGGAAAGGTACTAGAGCCGGGTTCGATCTTGTACTCACTTGAATTATGCTCTCAAGATCTCTCTTTGTCAACTCGTGCTCAATCGAGGTTGACATTGGCATTCTTGTACCTGCACACACAATAGGCAAAGCAAAGAACGTGTGTGCATGGTATATGAACACATCATCCATCATGATGGTCCATTTCTTTTGCACATCACCATTAGCGTTAAGCAAAGCATTATAATAGATATGGTGAATATGCGGGGTAAACACATGAACATGCTCATCATGGATATAGGCAAAGTCTCCAAAATTTGAGAGAGCTATGGGGGCAATCTCATTTACAAGCATATTAACATTATGGCAAACCAAGCATTGGAAAGAGAAAGTATTCAACATTTTGGTTGTACTAATGGGAGAATATTGCAAGCATGTAGCACAAAACATGTTCAAGTTTGTATCATAGCATGGCATGGTCAAATTGTCACATGCAACTATTTCCACATGATCAACAATGGTGGTATCACAAGTATCACAAGGGAAAGTGAAAGAAGCATATGACATAGCAATAGGATCATCCAACTCATGCAAGCACTCACAAATCATCATGTCCACTAGTGGGATCATGGCATCATCAACACCCATATAGGTACCTTTGTAGTCATATGAGGTAGGTGTTGTGGAAGAGGTAGGCTCGATGTGGCCTCCATGTTCATCTTCAAGCAAGCATGGTGTGATATCATCATCTTCATGCACCATGTACATCTTCTCCATGATCAGTGTCTTGTCATCCATGGGACCTAATGAGACACAAGGAAACACACTAGAGGCAGAGGGTAAGATGTTAGAATTGAAAATGGCATCACATGACCTATCTACTACCACTCTCATCTCACTTGGTGTATCACTCATGCTCTCGAAGTGGAGGCACTCATCAAAATCACATATAGTGGAGTCACTCATCTCACATATAGTGGAGTCGCGCATCTCACATATAGTGGAGTCCCTCATCTCCATAGCAATGGCGTCGTCGATGTCCGAGCAACCTAGCAAAGAGGAACACAACACAAGCGGACTAGAGGTTAAGTTGTTAGAAATCGAAACATCCTCACTCGACTCATGGTGTGTATCACTCTTGCTCTCAAGGTGTTTGAAGTATGCGTTGCACTCGGCTTTATCCTTGGGTGTCATTTGGGCTTCTCGAGCATCTAGCTCGGTGAAGTATGCTCTCATCTCGGCTTGCTTTTGTGGGGTCATCATGTATATCTCACTAGGATAGGTGTATATGTATGTGGTGGAAGGAAAGCTACACAAGTATCCCACCTTTCAAGAAAGTATCGGAAAAATGGTTCAAGTCAAGAGCAAAGTCGAAATGTATCGGGGTTACTCACACACACTCTCAAAGCACACGCAAAAGACTAAGAACACTATATAGTGGTGGGTATGGAGTGGATAGCAAACAAAAAATATTAACGGAAAAGTCTATTGTCAAATGTGGGTAAGATCCAAAGTCAAATGTCAAAAGTGGTGATCTATTTCAAGGAAACACAGAAACGCACACAAAGGAGAACACTTGTGCAATGCTTCGCAACACTCGAAAAGTCACTCTCAATAGGATAGGTACACAAAGGGAGTAATGGGGCTACAAGGTGTAGAGGAGGTGCAAGTTATACCTATTGACGTTAGGCGGTGTCAAGCACACGAACTTGCGATGATGGTGATGACGATGGTGTCGAAGTTGCGCCGGAATCCGGGGTGCTGATGCCGTCGTCGCGGTATTGATGTAGGCGCGGAAGCGGTTCTCACGGACCAAAGGAACTCCAAATCGGAAACCGGGCAAATTAAGTCAATGCCCGAAAAGTTGGGTCACGACTATCGATCGAAGTTGTCAAAATTTTGGAGTCGAAAAATTTCGGAAAAGGTGTCAAAATTAGAGTGAGAATTGTATAGGATAGCTATCAAAGTTTGGAGTCAAACGGGCTCCAAAAAGTTGTCAAAATTTGGGGCAAAAATGTGAGCCAAAACTGGCCGAAACTGGGACAACACATGGATCAGTAATGTATAGGACTGGCACTGCCCGTGGTGGGTCCGCCGGCACTGCCGGGATGGATAGGCCGGCATTGCTGGTGCTGATCGAGCGCAGGGCGAGGGAAGCTGGATCGGGTGCGGCCGGAGCTAGGTGCTGGTTTGAGCTTGCGCGACAGTGGACCAGCGGCTTGCTGCGATTGGTGGCTGGACTCGCGTGCGCGGCTGGGAGGATGGAGCGGAGCGGACTGGTGCGTGCAGGAGTGGTGAGCAGCGTGGTGGCGGCTGGCCGAGGCGAGCGTGGTGGTTGGCGACTGGGCGGGTGCTGGCGCTGGCGACTATGCGCGCGCGCGGGGTTGGCCAGGCGGCGGCGCTGTGACTCGTGGTGCCCTGCAGCTGAAGGGCCTGACCGGAGGAGAGCGCGTGGGCGTGGGCCCTGGCGGCGGTAGTTGCGGCCAAAATCGAGCGCGATATGAACTCGATGGAAAGAAGTCCACACGACGGACAAGGATTTTGTGCACATGGGAGTCAGTGCTCCTTTCACTTTTGGATTTTTGAAAATTTCAAATTCTCATATTTCTCTATTTTCAAGAATTATGACATTAAATATGTAGATAGATGTGTATACGAGGATTGGAATCAAAAAAGTCTCGTAAAAAAATACGTTATATTTTTGGATAGTCAGAAATTTGTCTTTTTTGTATTTTCCAAAATACAAAGTATTTTTTAATGAGACTTTTTTGACTACACTCCTCGTGTCTAAATCTATCTACATATTTAATATCATAATTTTTGAAAACATAAAAGAGCGAGATTTTGAAAATTTTAAAAAATTCAAAAGTCTAAGGAGCACTTGTGCTCATGTGCACATGGTACTTTCCGTTCACATGACCCCCTAAGTATTGGGTTTGGGACAATAGACCCCCCTAAATTTGGATTGGAGCACTTAACCCCCTAAATATGAAATACCGGACACATTACCCCCTCCTGCTACAGATGGTGGTTTTGGTAGCTGTTTTGGTGAGTGATGAAACGCAGACGACTGGAGCAGCGCGGCCACAGGTGCTGGCGCGCGAACTGCCTACGCGCGGCGCAGGATGCAGGAACAAGGCATCGACATGGTGCGCGCGCGGAACTGACACGATGTTGGGCAACGAGGCGGAGCAGAGTGTTGGCGGATGCACGACCCTGGGGACGGCTCGGTGGCATTGCGGCTGAGGCTCGCGCGGGAGCTGGTCGCTGCTGCTGCTGTTGCACTACTCGATCGGCATGGCTCTGCAAAAAACCGAAGAGGGCAGGGACAAGCGGGGTCGGGGCAAGAGGGGGCGCTGGTGCTGTGTGCGCTCGCTCATGGCAAGGTGGTAGGTGGCGTGGAGGAAAGCAGGGTACGGCCGGCTGGCTCGATCTGTGCGCGGATCAAGGGTACACGGCAACGATGGGGCACTGTGGTGGTGCACTGGTGCTGCTCAATGCGTCTGTGAAGTGATGGATCGATGTGGTTTTCCTTTCTGAATTTGATGGATGCCTTGGTCGGCTGGTCTGCTGAGTGCTGATGCAAAGAAAAGAGAAAGGAGGCAACGAGGAGCACGACGAAAAACATAGTAGCTCACCTACGGTAGAAAACAGAGGCGCTCCTGTGTGCTCGAGATGCCGGAGCGGTGGGCAAATATGCGGACGTGCACGTGGGCGTTGGTTGCAGAACAACGACGGACGTGCGCGAGCTTCAAACGGTGGCCATGGCATGCACACCCGTGTCTGGGACGAAGACGGCATCTGCGAGGCGGAGAAGAAAGTGGTATTGGCGGGAACGAGACGGTAGTTCACCCAGAGGTCGATGGCGAGCAGGCAGTGGCTGGAGTGGACGGAGACAATAGCGGAGACATGGTGGTTTGCTCTGTTCGACGCCCCCCTAGATAAAACCAGAGGTCTGGTGGACCAAAACAGCTACCAAAACCACCATCTGTAGTTGAAGGGGGTAATTTATCTGGTATTTCATACTTGGGGGGTCAACTGCTCCAATCTAAACTTAGGGGTGTGTATTGTCCCAAACCCAATACTTAACGGGGTCATCTGGTCTTCTTTCGAACTCGATGAACAGATACCGCGAAATAGGCTCAAAAATCCTCAAATTTCTCAAGGAATAGGTCAAATTGGTACACGAAAAAATGAGGAAGTGTAGATCAGCACAAGTAACATCAGATTTGTGGACCAAAACCACAAGAAACTCAACAAATCCGAAGAATCAAATTTCGAACTATTTTTTGAGGCAATTTTTTGGGATTTTTTTGGGGCGAAATTGGTGAAATTGGAGGGTCAAATTCGTGGCAACCTTTGCTCTGATACCATATGATGGGGCCTAAGGCCACGTGGGTTGCCCGGTCTCACGAATTGACCAAGAACAAGAGGGGGTGAGTGATTGCTTGTGACGGTAAAGCACACGTCCGTTGGGAACCCCAAGAGGAAGGTATGATGCGTACAACAGCGAGTTTTTCCTCAGTAAGAAACCAAGGTTATCGAACCAGTAGAAGTCAAGAAGCACGTGAAGGTCATTGGTGGCGGAGTGTAGTGCGGCGCAACACCAGGGATTCCGGCGCCAACGTGGAACCTGCACAACACAATCAAAGTACTTTGCCCCAGCGTAACAGTGAGGTTGTCAATCTCACCGGCTTGCTGTAACAAAGGATTAGATGTATAGTGTGGAAGATGATGTTTGCGAAGAACAGTAAGAACAAGTATTGCAGTAGATTGTATTCGATGTAAAAGAATGGACCGGGATCCACAGTTCACTAGTGGTGTCTCTCCAATAAGAAATAGCATGTTGGGTGAACAAATTACAGTTGGGCAATTGACAAATAAAGAGGGCATGACAATGCACATACATATCATGATGAGTAGTGTGAAATTCAATTGGGCATTACGACAAAGTACATAGACCGCTATCCATAATGCATCTATGCCTAAAAAGTCCACCTTCGGGTTAGCATCCGCACCCCTTCCAGTATTAAGTTGCAAACAACAGACAATTGCATTAAGTATAGTGCGTAATGTAATCAACACAAATATCCTTAGACAAAGCATTGATGTTTTATCCCTAGTGGCAACATCACATCCACAACCTTAGAACTTTTCTCATCCGTCCTGCATTAAATGGAGGCATGAACCCACTATCGAGCATAAATACTCCCTCTTGGAGTTACAAGTATCAACTTGGCCAAAACCTCTACTAGCAACGGAGAGCATGCAAGATCATAAACAACACATATATAATAGATTGATAATCAACATAACATAGTATTCCATATTCATCGGATCCCAACAAACGCAACATGTAGCATTACAAATAGATGATCTTGATCATGTTAGGCAGCTCACAAGATCCAACAATGATAGCACAATGAGGAGAAGATGACCATCTAGCTACTGCTATGGACCCATAGTCCAGGGGTGAACTACTCACACATCAATCCAGAGGCGATCATGGCGATAAAGAGTCCTCCGGGAGATGATTCCCCTCTCCGGCAGGGTGCCGGAGGCGATCTCCTGAATCCCCCGAGATGGGATTGGCGGCGGTGGCGTCTCTGGAAGGTTTTCCATATCGTGGCTCTCGGTACTAGGGTATTCGCGACGAAGGCTTTAAGTAGGCGGAAGGGTAGGTTTAGGGGCGTCACGAGGGGCCCACACAACAGGGCGGCGCGGGCCCAGCCTTGGCCGCGCGGCCCTGGCGTGGCGTCGCCTCGTCGCCCCACTTCGTATCTCTTTCGGTCTCCTGGAAGCTTCGTGGAAAAATAAGACCCTGGGCGTTGATTTCGTCCAATTCCGAGAATATTTCCTTTGTAGGATTTCTGAAACCAAAAACAGCAGAAAACAGCAACTGGCTCTTTGGCATCTTGTCAATAGGTTAGTGCCGGAAAATGCATAAATATGACATAAAGTATGTATAAAACATGTGAGTATCATCATAAAAGTAGCATGGAACATAAGAAATTATAGATACGTTTGAGACGTATCAAGCATCCCCAAGCTTAGTTCCTACTCGTCCTCGAGTAGGTAAACGATAACAAAGATAATTTCTGAAGTGACATGCTATCATAATCTTGATCAATACTATTGTAAGCATATGAGATGAATGAAGTGATTCGAAGCAATGGTAAGGACAATGATTAAACAACTGAATCATATAGCAAAGACTTTTCATGAATAGTACTTTCAAGACAAGCATCAATAAGTCTTGCATAAGAGTTAACTCATAAAGCAATAAATTCAAAGTAAAGGCATTGAAGCAACACAAAGGAAGATATAAGTTTCAGCAGTTGCTTTCAACTTCAACATGTATATCTCATGGATAGTTGTCAACATAAAGCAATATAACAAGTGCAATAGGTAAACATGTAAGAATCAATGCACAGTTAACACAGGTGTTCGCTTCTAAGATGGAAGGAAGTGGGTAAACTGACTCAACATAAAAGTAGAAGAATGGATCTTCGCAAAGGGAATCATGGATTGCTATATTTGTGCTACAACTTTTATTTTGAAAACAAGAAACAATTTTGTCAACGGTAGTAATAAAGCATATGTGTTATGTATAAGATATCCTATAAGTTGCAAGCCTCATGCATAGATTACCAATAGTGCCCGCACCTTGTCCTAATTAGCTTGGATTTACATGGATTATCATTGCATAACATATGTTTTAACCAAGTATCACAAAGGGGTACCTCTATGTCACCTGTACAAAGGTCTAAGGAGAAAGCTCGCATTGGATTTCTCGCTTTTGATTATTCTCAACTTAGACATCCATACCGGGACAACATAGACAACAGATAATGGACTACTCTTTAATGCGTAAGCATTCAACAACAGATAATATTCTCATAAGAGATTGAGAATTGTTGTCCAAACTGAAACTTCCACCATGGATCATGGCTTTAGTTAGCGGCCCAATGTTCTTCTCTAACAATATGCATACTCAAACCATTCAACTCATGATAAATCACCCTTACTTCAGACAAGACGAACATGCATAGCAACTCACATGATATTCAACAAAGGTAATAGTTGATGGCGTCCCCAGGAACATGGTTATCGCTCAACAAGCAACTTATAAGAAATAAGATACATAAGTACATATTCAATACCACAATAGTTTTTAAGCTATTTTTCCCATGAGCTATATATTGCAAAGACAAAGGAATGGAATTTTAAAGATAGCACTCAAGCAATTTACTTGAAATGGCAGAAAATACCATGTGGTAGGTAGGTATGGTGGACACAAATGGCATAGTTTTTGGCTCAAGGATTTTGGATGCACGAGAAGTATCCCCTCTCAATACAAGGCTTAGGCTAGCAAGGTTGTTTGAAGCAAACCCAAGTATGAACCGGTACAGCAAAACTTACATAAGAACATATTGCGAGCATTATAAGACTCTACACTGTCTTCCTTGTTGTTCAAACCCTCGCCAGAAAATTCTAGACTTTAGAGAGACCAATCATGCAAACATAATGTCAACAAGCTCTACAGTATTTCTTCACTAATAGGTGCAAAGTACATGATGCAAGAGCTTAAACATGATCTATATGAGCACAAAAATTGCCAAGTATCAAATTATTCAAGACATTATACCATTTACCACATGTAGCATTTTCTGTTTCCAACTATATAACAATTAACGAAGCAGTTTCAACCTCGCCATGAACATTAAGAATAAAGCTAAGAACACATGTGTTCATATGCAACAGCGGAGCGTGTCTCTCTCCCACACAATGAATGCTAGGATCCAATTTTATTGAAACAAAACAAAAACAAGAACATAAAGACGCTCCAAGTAAAGCACATAAGATGTGATGGAATAAAAATATAGTTTCACTAGAGGTGACCTGATAATTTGTCGATGAAGAAGGGGATGCCTTGGGCATCCCCAAGCTTAGATGCTTGAGTCTTCTTGAAATATGCAGGGATGAACCACGGGGGCATCCCCAAGCTTAGAGCTTTCACTCTCCTTGATCATATTGTATCATCCTCCTCTCTTGATCCTTGAAAACTTCCTCCACACCAAACTCAAAACAAACTCATTAGAGGGTTAGTGCATAATCAAAAATTCACATGTTCAGAGGTGACATAATCATTCTTAACACTTCTGGACTTTGCACAAAGCTACTGAAAGTTAATGGAACAAAGAAATCCATCAAACATAGCAAAACAGACAATGTGAAATAAAAGGCAGAATCTGTCAAAGCAGAACAGTCCGTAAAGACGAATTTTTCTGGGGCACTAAACTTGCTCATATGAAAATTCTCAAATTGAATGAAAGTTGCATACATATCTGAGGATTACTCACGTAAATTGGCAGATTTTTCTGAGTTAACTACAGAGAATACTACTCAAATTCGTGACAGCAAGAAATCTGTTTCTGCGCAGTAATCCAAATCTAGTATGAACCTTACTATCAAAGACTTTACTTGGCACAACAATGCAATAAAATAAAGATAATGAGAGGTTGCTACAGTAGTAACAACTTCCAAGACTCAAATGTAAAACAAAAGTGCAGAAGTAAAATCATGGGTTGTCTCCCATAAGCGCTTTTCTTTAACGCCTTTCAGCTAGGCGCGGAAAGTGTGAATCAAGTATTATCAAGAGATGAAGAATAAACATTCTTACCAGGGGCTTTGGGAGTTTCCTCAACAATACATTGTATCTGGTCTATGTAAGTAACTCCTCTTTCGTTGCTTTTAGGCTTACTATTCTCATCAAACAAATTTTCAGGAACAAGCCAAGCATAGTTATTTTCTAGAGCTTCATGCATTCCTAGGAGCTTACTAGGTATCGGTACTTTACTCTCCCCACCATCATTAACATTATTAGTGTACCTTACTCTATCCATTTCCATCTTTTCAAGTGTTCTTTTAAAGTCAGTGAACAACCCAAGCCTCTTATGCTTAATAAAAACTTTTCTAGCTTCTTTAGCTATATCTTCAAATTCTCTAACAAGGACTTTTAGAACAAAATCTCTCTTTTCTCCCATCTCCATATCAGAAAGTGTAAGAAACATATGTTGTATTATGGGATTGAGATTAACAAATCTAGTTTCCAACATGTGTACTAAACAGGCAGAAGCACTTTCATAAGTAGGAGCAACTTTTAGTAATGGTATATCTTCAAAATCTTCATCCATACTAACATGGGTGAAAAATTCTTCTATATTATCTCTTCCAATGATAGACCCTCGTCCTACCGGTATGTCTTTCAGAGTAAAATTAGGAGGAAACATGATGAAATAAAATAAAGTAAATGCAAGTAACTAATTTTTTTGTGTTTTTAATATAGAGAACGCAAACAAGATAGTAAATAAAGTAAAGCGAGTAACTATTTTTTTTTGTATTTTGATATAAGAAAGCAAACAAAGCAGTGAATAAAGTAAAGTAAAGCAAGACAAAAACAAAGTAAAGAGATTGGAAGTGAAGACTCCCCTTGCAGCGTGTCTTGATCTCCCCGGCAACGGCGCCAGAAAAAACGTTGCTTGTGACGGTAAAGCACACGTCCGTTGGGAACCCCAAGAGGAAGGTATGATGCGTACAACAGCGAGTTTTCCCTCAGTAAGAAACCAAGGTTATCGAACCAGTAGGATTCAAGAAGCACGTGAAGGTCGTTGGTGGCGGAGTGTAGTGCGGCGCAACACCAGGGATTCCGGCGCCAACGTGGAACCTGCACAACACAATCAAAGTACTTTGGCCTAACGTAACAGTGAGGTTGTCAATCTCACCGGCTTGCTGTAACAAAGGATTAGATGTATAGTGTTGAAGATGATGTTTGCGAAGAACAGTAAGAACAAGTATTGCAGTAGATTGTATTCGATGTAAAAGAATGGACCGGGGTCTGATACGTCTCCGACGTATCGATAATTTCTTATGTTCCATGCCACATTATTGATGTTATCTACATGTTTTATGCACACTTTATGTCATATTCGTGCATTTTCTGGAACTAACCTATTAACAAGATGCCGAAGTGTCAGTTCCTGTTTTCTGCTGTTTTTGGTTTCAGAAATCCTAGTAACGAAATATTCTCGGAATCGGACGAAATCAACGCCCAGGTTCCTATTTTGCCCGGAAGCATCCAGAACACCCGAGAGCCGCCAGAGGGAAGCCCTGGGGGCCCCACACCACACCCTGGCGCGGCCAGAGGGGGGCCGCGCCGCCCTATGGTGTGGTGGCCCCAGGCCCCCTCCGAGGCTGCCCTTCCGCCTATTTAAAGCCTCCGTCGCGAAAACCCTAACACGTTCGACGAAACCCACAGAAACCTTCCAGAGCCGCTGCCATCGCGAAGCCAAGATCTGGGGGACAGGAGTCTCTGTTCCGGCACGCCGCCGGGACGGGGAAGTGCCCCCGGAAGGCTCCTCCATCGACACCGCTGCCATCTCCACCGCCATCTTCATCACCGCTGTTGTCTCCCATGAGGAGGGAGTAGTTCTCCATCGAGGCTCGGGGCTGTACCGGTAGCTATGTGGTTAATCTCTCTCCTATGTACTTCAATACAATGATCTCATGAGCTGCTTAACATGATTGAGATTCATATGAGCTTTGTATCGCTACTAGTTGTGTGCTACTCATGTGATGTTATTAAAGTAATCTATTCCTCCTGCATGGTGTAAAGGTGACTAGTGTGTGCACCATGTGGTTCTTGTCGTAGGCTATGATCATGATCTCTTGTAGATTGTGGAGTTAATTATCATTATGATAGTATTGATGTCATCTATTCCTCCTTCATAGTGTAATGTGGGCAGTGTGTGCACTATGTTAGTTCTTGGTTTATTTTGCAATGATCTATTATGCTCTAAGGTTATTTAAATATGAACATTATTGTGGAGCTTGTTAACTCCGGCATTGAGGGTTCGTGTAATCCTACGCAATGTGTTCATCATCCAACAAAAGAGTGTATGTAGCACATATGAGAAAGAGTTATTTATTATGCGATCAATGTTGAGAGTGTCCACTAGTGAAAGTATGATCCCTAGGCCTTGTTCCTAAATACTGCTATCGCTGCTTGTTTACTGTTTTACTGTGTTACTACTGCTGCAATACTACCACTATCAACTACACGCCAGCAAGCTATTTTCTGGCACCGTTGCTACTGCTCCTATTTATTCATACCACTTGTATTTCACTATCTCTTCGCCGAACTAGTGCACCTATTAGGTGTGTTGGGGACACAAGAGACTTCTTGCTTTGTGGTTGCAGGGTTGCATGAGAGGGATATCTTTGACCTCTTCCTCCCTGAGTTCAATAAACCTTGGGTGATCCACTTAAGGGAAAACTTGCTGCTGTCCTACAAACCTCTGCTCTTGGAGGCCCAACACTGTCTACAGGAAAAGGAGGGGGGCGTAGACATCAAGCTATTTTCTGGCGCCGTTGCCGGGGAGGAAAGGTAAAAGGCACTCATACTCCGGTTCCAGGTACTTGATGCTTTTAAAGCGCCATTGTGTGTGTGCTCGAAGCTATTTCCTTTAGATCCTGCAATTGCATCTTTTTGTTTCTTGTTTACACTAGTTAGGCATAATGGAAAACAACAAAAATATGAGAGATCTTTATGAACTTTATCTTGAATTAGGACATGATGTGTTTGAAGAGAGAATTAAAAAACCCATGGAACTCTATATGCATGCTAATGGGAATGTTATTAATATGAATGCTTTGAACACTATTGTTGCTAATGCTATGGAAAATTCTAAGCTTGGGGAAGCTGGTTTTGATGAGCATGATCTTTTTAGTCCCCCAAGCATTGAGGAGAAAATTTACTTTGATGATACTTTGCCTCCTATTTATGATGATTATAATGATATTGGTCTTTTGGTACCGCCTGTTATGGAGAGTGAATTTGATTATGATTACAATATGCCTCCTATATTTGATGATAGCCACTTTGTTGAATTTTCTCCCACTATTACTAATAAAATTGATTATGCTTATGTGGAGAGTAATTATTTTATGCATGAGACTCATGATAAGAATGCTTTATGTGATAGTTATATTGTTGAGTTTGCTCATGATGCTACTGAAAGTTATTATGAGAGAGGAAAATATGGTTGTAGAAATTTTCATGTTACTAAAACACCTCTCTATGTGCTGAAATTTTTGAAGCTATACTTGTTTTATCTTTCTATGCTTGTTGCATTATGCTTCTTGAACTTATTTATTTATAAGATTCCTATGCGTAGGAAGCATGTTAGACTTAAATTTGTTTTGAATTTGCCTCTTGATGCTCTCTTTTGCTTCAAATACTATTTCTTGTGAGTGCATCATTAAAACTGCTGAGCCCATCTTAATGGCTATAAAGAAAGCAACTTCTTGGGAGATAACCCATGTTTTATTTTGCTACAGTACTTTGTTTTATATTTGTGTCTTGGAAGTTGTTTACTACTGTAGCAACCTCTACTTATCTTAGTTTTGTGTTTTGGTTGTGCCAAGTGAAGCCTCTAATCGAAGGTTGATACTAGATTTGGATTTCTGCGCAGAAACAGATTTCTATCTGTCACGAATCTGGGCTATTTTCTCTGTAGAAAAAACAGAAAAATATGCCAATTTACGTGCGTGTTCCTCAGATATGTACGCAACTTTCATTAGTTTTGAGTTTTCTGATCTGAGCAACGGAAGTATTTATTAAAAATTCGTCTTTACGGACTGTTCTGTTTTGACAGATTCTGCCTTTTATTTCGCATTGTTTCTTTCGCTGTGTTGGGTGGATTTCTTTGTTCCATTACCTTCCAGTAGCTTTGAGCAATGTCCAGAAGTGTTAAGAATGATTGTGTCACCTCTGAACATGTGAGTTTTTGATTATGTACTAACCCCTCTAATGAAGATTATGAGAAGTTTGGTGTGAAGGAAGTTTTCAAGGGTCAAGAGAGGAGGATGATATACTATGATCAAGAAGAGTGAAAAGTCTAAGCTTGAGGATGCCCCGGTGGTTCATCCCTGCATATTTCAAGAAGACTCAAGCATCTAAGCTTGGGGATGCCCAAGGCATCCCCTTCTTCATCGACAACATTATCAGGTTCCTCCCCTGAAACTATATTTTTATTCCGTCACATCTTATGTGTTTTGCTTGGAGCGTCTGTGTGCTTTTGTTTTTGTTTTTGTTTGAATAAATGCTTTTGTGGGAGAGAGACACGCTCCGCTGGTTCATATGAACACATGTGTTCTTAGCTTTTAATTTTCATGGCGAAGTTTCTTCTTCGTTAAATTGTTATATGGTTGGAATTGGAAAATGATACATGTAGTAATTTGCTATAATGTATTGGATAATGTGATACTTGGCAATTGTTGTGCTCATGTTTAAGCTCTTGCATCATATACTTTGCACCCATTAATGAAGAAATACATAGAGCATGCTAAAATTTGGTTTGCATATTTGGTTTCTCTAAGGTCTAGATAATTTCTAGTATTGAGTTTGAACAACAAGGAAGACGGTGTAGAGTCTTATAATGTTTACAATATGTCTTTTATGTGAGTTTTGCTGCACCGGTTTATCCTTGTGTTTGTTTCAAATAGCCTTGCTAGCCTAAACCTTGTATCGAGAGGGAATACCTCTCATGCATCCAAAATACTTGAGCCAACCACTATGCCATTTGTGTCCACCATACCTACCTACTACATGGTATTTTCCGCCATTCCAAAGTAAATTGCTTGAGTGCTACCTTTAAAATTCCATCATTCACCTTTGCAATATATAGCTCATGGGACAAATAGCTTAAAAACTATTGTGGTATTGAATATGTACTTATGCACTTTATCTCTTATTAAGTTGCTTGTTGTGCGATAACCATGTTTCTGGGGACGCCATCAACTACTCTTTGTTGAATTTCATGTGAGTTGCTATGCATGTTCGTCTTGTCTGAAGTAAGAGAGATCTACCACCTTATGGTTAAGCATGCATATTGTTAGAGAAGAACATTGGGCCGCTAACTAAAGCCATGATCCATGGTGGAAGTTTCAGTTTTGGACATATATCCTCAATCTCATATGAGAAAATTATTAATTGTTGTTACATGCTTATGCATAAAAGAGGAGTCCATTATCTGTTGTCTATGTTGTCCCGGTATGGATGTCTAAGTTGAGAATAATCAATAGCGAGAAATCCAATGCGAGCTTTCTCCTTAGACCTTTGTACAGGCGGCATAGAGGTACCCCTTTGTGACACTTGGTCAAAACATGTGCATTGTGATGATCCGGTAGTCCAAGCTAATTAGGACAAGGTGCGGGCACTATTAGTATACTATGCATGAGGCTTGCAACTTGTAAGATATAATTTACATGATACATATGCTTTATTACTACCGTTGACAAAATTGTTTCATGTTTTCAAAATCAAAGCTCTAGCACAAATATAGCAATCGATGCTTTTCCTCTATGGAGGACCATTCTTTTACTTTTATTGTTGAGTCAGTTCACCTATTTCTCTCCACCTCAAGAAGCAAACACTTGTGTGAACTGTGCATTGATTCCTACATACTTGCATATTGCACATGTTATATTACTCTATGTTGACAATTATCCATGAGATATACATGTTACAAGTTGAAAGCAACCGCTGAAACTTAATCTTCCTTTGTGTTGCTTCAATGCTTTTACTTTGAATTATTGCTTTATGAGTTAACTCTTATGCAAGACTTATTGATGCTTGTCTTGAAGTGCTATTCATGAAAAGTCTTTGCTATATGATTCAGTTGTTTACTCATGTCATTTACATTGTTTTGATCGCTGCATTCACTACATATGCTTTACAAATAGTATGATCAAGGTTATGATGGCATGTCACTCCAGAAATTACCTTTGTTATCGTTTTACCTGCTCGGGACGAGCAGAACTAAGCTTGGGGATGCTGATACGTCTCCGACGTATCGATAATTTCTTATGTTCCATGCCACATTATTGATGTTATCTACATGTTTTATGCACACTTTATGTCATATTCGTGCATTTTCTGGAACTAACCTATTAACAAGATGCCGAAGTGCCAGTTGCTGTTTTCTGCTGTTTTTGGTTTCAGAAATCCTAGTAACGAAATATTCTCGGAATCGGACGAAATCAACGCCCAGGTTCCTATTTTGCCCGGAAGCATCCAGAACACCTGAGAGCCGCCAGAGGGAAGCCCTGGGGGCCCCACACCACACCCTGGCGCGGCCAGAGGGGGGGTCGCGCCGCCCTATGGTGTGGTGGCCCCAGGCCCCCTCCGAGGCTGCCCTTCCGCCTATTTAAAGCCTCCGTCGCGAAAACCCTAACACGTTCGACGAAACCCACAGAAACCTTCCAGAGCCGCCGCCATCGCGAAGCCAAGATCTGGGGGACAGGAGTCTCTGTTCCGGCACGCCGCCGGGACGGGGAAGTGCCCCCGGAAGGCTCCTCCATCGACACCGCTGCCATCTCCACCGCCATCTTCATCACCGCTGCTGTCTCCCATGAGGAGGGAGTAGTTCTCCATCGAGGCTCGGGGCTGTACCGGTAGCTATGTGGTTAATCTCTCTCCTATGTACTTCAATACAATGATCTCATGAGCTGCTTAACATGACTGAGATTCATATGAGCTTTGTATCGCTACTAGTTGTGTGCTACTCATGTGATGTTATTAAAGTAATCTATTCCTCCTGCATGGTGTAAAGGTGACTAGTGTGTGCACCATGTGGTTCTTGTCGTAGGCTATGATCATGATCTCTTGTAGATTGTGGAGTTAATTATCATTATGATAGTATTGATGTGATCTATTCCTCCTTCATAGTGTAATGTGGGCAGTGTGTGCACTATGTTAGTTCTTGGTTTATTTTGCAATGATCTATTATGCTCTAAGGTTATTTAAATATGAACATTATTGTGGAGCTTGTTAACTCCGGCATTGAGGGTTCGTGTAATCCTACGCAATGTGTTCATCATCCAACAAAAGAGTGTATGTAGCACATATGAGAAAGAGTTATTTATTATGCGATCAATGTTGAGAGTGTCCACTAGTGAAAGTATGATCCCTAGGCCTTGTTCCTAAATACTGCTATCGCTGCTTGTTTACTGTTTTACTGTGTTACTACTGCTGCAATACTACCACCATCAACTACACGCCAGCAAGCTATTTTCTGGCACCGTTGCTACTGCTCCTATTTATTCATACCACCTGTATTTCACTATCTCTTCGCCAAACTAGTGCACCTATTAGGTGTGTTGGGGACACAAGAGACTTCTTGCTTTGTGGTTGCAGGGTTGCATGAGAGGGATATCTTTGACCTCTTCCTCCCTGAGTTCAATAAACCTTGGGTGATCCACTTAAGGGAAAACTTGCTGCTGTCCTACAAACCTCTGCTCTTGGAGGCCCAACACTGTCTACAGGAAAAGGAGGGGGGCGTAGACATCAGGGTCCACAGTTCACTAGTGGTATCTCTCCAATAAGAAATAGCATGTTGGGTGAACAAATTATAGTTGGACAATTGACAAATAAAGAGGGCATGACAATGCACATGCATATCATGATGAGTAGTGTGAAATTCAATTGGGCATTACGACAAAGTACATAGACCGCTATCCAGCATGCATGTATGCCTAAAAAGTCCACCTTCGGGTTAGCATCCGCACCCCTTCCAGTATTAAGTTGCAAACAACAGACAATTGCATTAAGTATAGTGCGTAATGTAATCAACACAAATATCCTTAGACAAATCATTGATGTTTTATCGCTAGTGGCAACATCACATCCTTCTTGGAGTTTGATGGCGTGTAACTCACACGTTCGTTGGGAACCCCAAGAGGAAGGTATGATGCGCACAGCAGCAAGTTTTCCCTCAGAAAGAAACCAAGGTTTATCGAACTAGGAGGAGCCAAGAAGCACGTTGAAGGTTGATGGCGGCGGGATGTAGTGCGGCGCAACACCAGGGATTCCGGCGCCAACGTGGAACCTGCACAACACAACCAAAGTACTTTGCCCCAACGAAACAGTGAGGTTGTCAATCTCACCGGCTTGCTGTAACAAAGGATTAACCGTATTGTGTGGAAGATGATTGTTTGCAGAAAACAGTAGAACAAGTATTGCAGTAGATTGTATTTCAGTAAAGAGAATTGGACCGGGGTCCACAGCACTAGAGGTGTCTCTCCCATAAGACAAACAGCATGTTGGGTGAACAAATTACAGTTGGGCAATTGACAAATAAAGAGAGCATGACAATGCACATACATATCATGATGAGTATAGTGAGATTTAATTGGGCATTACGACAAAGTACATAGACCGTCATCCAACTGCATCTATGCCTAAAAAGTCCACCTTCAGGTTATCATCCGAACCCCCTCCAGTATTAAGTTGCAAAGCAACAGACAATTGCATTAAGTATGGTGCATAATGTAATCAACAACTACATCCTTAGACATAGCATCAATGTTTTATCCCTAGTGGCAACAGCACAACACAACCTTAGAACTTTCTCACATCGTCCAAGGTGTCAATGCAGGCATGAACCCACTATCGAGCATAAGTACTCCCTCTTGGAGTTACAAGCATCTACTTGGCCAGAGCATCTACTAGTAACGGAGAGCATGCAAGATCATAAAAAACACGTAGATATAACTTTGATAATCAACATAACAAGTATTCTCTATTCATCGGATCCCAACAAACGCAACATATAGAATTACAGATAGATGATCTTGATCATGTTAGGCAGCTCACAAGATCCGACAATGATAGCACAATGGGGAGAAGACAACCATCTAGCTACTGCTATGGACCCATAGTCCAGGGGTAGACTACTCACACATCACACCGGAGGCGACCATGGCGGCGTAGAGTCCTCCGGAGATGATTCCCCTCTCCGGCGGGGGTGCCGGAGGCGATCTCCTGGATCCCCGAGATGGGATCGGCGTTGGCGGCGTCTGCGGAAGGTTTTCCGTATCGTGGCTCTCGGTACTGGGGGTTTCGTCACGGAGGCTATTTGTAGGCGGAAGGGCAGGTCAAGAGGCGGCACGGGGGCCCCACACCACAGGGCCGCGCGGCCAAGGGGGGGGCCGCGCCGCCCTAGGGTTTGGGCACCCTGTGGCCCCACTTCATTTCGTCTTCGGACTTCTGGAAGCTTCGTGGAAAAATAGGCCCCTGGGCGTTGATTTCGTCCAATTCCGAGAATATTTCGTTACTAGGATTTTTGAAACCAAAAACAGCAGAAAACAAAGAATCGGCACTTCGGCATCTTGTTAATAGGTTAGTTCCGAGAAAATGCACGAATATGACATAAAGTGTGCATAAAACATGTAGATAACATCAATAATGTGGCATGGAACATAAGAAATTATCGATACGTCGGAGACGTATCAGCATCCCCAAGCTTAGTTCTGCTCGTCCCGAGCAGGTAAAACGATAACACAGATAATTTCTGGAGTGACATGCCTTCATAATCTTGATCATACTATTTGTAAAGCATATGTAGTGAATGCAGCGATCAAAACAATGTATATGACATGAGTAAACAAGTGAATCATAAAGCAAAGACTTTTCATGAATAGCACTTCAAGACAAGCATCAATAAGTCTTGCATAAGAGTTAACTCATAAAGCAATAATTCAAAGTAAAGGCATTGAAGCAACACAAAAGAAGATTAAGTTTCAGCGGTTGCTTTCAACTTGTAACATGTATATCTCATGGATATTGTCAACATAGAGTAATATAATAAGTGCAATAAGCAAGTATGTAGGAATCAATGCACAGTTCACACAAGTGTTTGCTTCTTGAGGTGGAGAGAAATAGGTGAACTGACTCAACATTGAAAGTAAAAGAATGGTCCTCCATAGAGGAAAAGCATCGATTGCTATATTTGTGCTAGAGCTTTGATTTTGAAAACATGAAACAATTTTGTCAACGGTAGTAATAATGCATATGCATCATGTAAATTATATCTTATAAGTTGCAAGCCTCATGCATAGTGTACCAATAGTGCCCGCACCTTGTCCTAATTAGCTTGGACTACCTGGATTATCACCGCAATACATATGCTTTAACCAAGTATCACAAAGGGGTACCTCTATGCCGCCTGTACAAAGGTCTAAGGAGAAAGCTCGCATTTGGATTTCTCGCTTTTGATTATTCTCAACTTAGACATCCATACCGGGACAACATAGACAACAGATAATGGACTCCTCTTTTAATGCTTTAAGCATTCAACAACAATTAATTCTTTTCTCATTAGAGATTTGAGGATGTTTGTCCAAAACTGAAACTTCCACCATGGATCATGGCTTTAGTTAGCGGCCCAATGTTCTTCTCTAACAATATGCATGCTCAAACCATTCAACTCAGTGTAGATTGCCCTTACTTCGGACAAGACGAACATGCATAGCAACTCACATGAAATTCAACAATGAAAAGTTGATGGCGTCCCCAGTAAACATGGTTATCGCACAACAAGCAACTTAATAAGAGATAAAGTGCATAATTACATATTCAATACCACAATAGTTTTTAAGCTATTTGTCCCATGAGCTATATATTGCAAAGGTGAATGATGGAATTTTAAAGGTAGCACTCAAGCAATTTACTTTGGAATGGCGGAAAATACCATGTAGTAGGTAGGTATAGTGGACACAAATGGCATAGTGGTTGGCTCAAGTATTTTGGATGCATGAGAAGTATTCCCTCTCGATACAAGGTTTAGGCTAGCAAGGCTTATTTGAAACAAACACAAGGATGAACCGGTGCAGCAAAACTCACATAAAAGACATATTGAAAACATTATAAGACTCTACACCGTCTTCCTTGTTGTTCAAACTCAATACTAGAAATTATCTAGACCTTAGAGAAACCAAATATGCAAACCAAATTTTAGCATGCTCTATGTATTTCTTCATTAATGGGTGCAAAGCATATGATGCAAGAGCTTAATCATGAGCACAACAATTTCCAAGTATCACACTACCCAAGACATTTATAGCAATTACTACATGTATCATTTTCCAATTCCAACCATATAACAATTTAACGAAGGAGAAACTTCGCCATGAATACTATGAGTAGAAACCAAGGACATACTTGTCCATATGCTACAGCGGAGCATGTCTCTCTCCCATAAAGTGAATGCTAGGATCCATTTTATTCAAACAAAACAAAAAACAAAAACAAACCGACGCTCCAAGAAAAAGCACATAAGATGTGATGGAATAAAAATGTAGTTTCAGGGGAGGAACCTGATAATGTTGTCGATGAAGAAGGGGATGCCTTGGGCATCCCCAAGCTTAGACGCTTGAGTCTTCTTAATATATGCAGGGGTGAACCACCGGGGCATCCCCAAGCTTAGAGCTTTCACTCTCCTTGATCATGTTGCATCATACTCCTCTCTTGATCCTTGAAAACTTCCTCCACACCAAACTCGAAACAACTCATTTGAGGGTTAGTGCACAATAAAAATTAACATATTCAGAGGTGACACAATCATTCTTAACACTTCTGGACATTGCATAATGCTACTGGACATTAGTGGATCAAAGAAATTCATCCAACATAGCAAAAGAGGCAATGCGAAATAAAAGGCAGAATCTGTCAAAACAGAACAGTTCGTATTGACGAATTTTAAAATGGCACCAGACTTGCTCAAATGAAAATGCTCAAATTGAATGAAAGTTGCGTACATATCTGAGGATCATGCACGTAAATTGGCTTAATTTTCTGAGCTACCTACAGGGAGGTGGACCCAGATTCGTGACAGCAAAGAAATCTGGAACTGTGCAGTAATCCAAATCTAGTACTTACTTTTCTATCAACGGCTTTACTTGGCACAACAAAACATAAAACTAGGATAAGGAGAGGTTGCTACAGTAGTAAACAACTTCCAAGACACAAAATAAAAACAAAGTACTGTAGGTAAAAACATGGGTTGTCTCCCATAAGCGCTTTTCTTTAACGCCTTTCAGCTAGGCGCAGAAAGTGTGTATCAAGTATTATCAAGAGACGAAGTGTCAACATCATAATTTGTTCTCATAATAGAATCAAAAGGGTACTTCATTCTCTTTCTAGGGAAGTGTTCCATACCTTTCTTGAGAGGAAATTGATATTTTATATTACCTTCCTTCATATCAATAGTAGCACCAACAGTTCGAAGAAAAGGTCTTCCCAATATAATGGGACAAGATGCATTGCATTCAATATCCAAGACAACAAAATCAACGGGAACAAGGTTATTGTTAACGGTAATACGAACATTATCAACCTTACCCAAAGGTTTCTTTGTAGAATGATCAGCAAGATTAACATCCAAATAACAATTTTGCAGCGGTGGCAAGTCAAGCATATTATAAATTTTCTTAGGCATAATAGAAATACTTGCACCAAGATCACATAAAGCATTACAATCAAAATCTTTAACCTTCATCTTAATGATGGGCTCCCAACCATCCTCTAGCTTTTTAGGAATAGAGGCTTCGCGCTCTAGTTTCTCTTCTCTAGCTTTTATGAGAGCATTTGTAATATGTTGCGTGAAAGCCAAATTTATAGCACTAGCATTAGGACTTTTAGCAAGTTTTTGCAAGAACTTTATAACTTCAGAGATGTGGCAATCATCAAAATTCAAACCATTATAATCTAAAGCAATGGGATCATCATCCCCAATGTTGGAAAAAATTTCAGCAGCTTTATCACAGGCAGTTTTAGCAGTTTCAGGCAGTTTCTCGCGCTTTGCATTAGAAGTGGAAACATTGCTAACACCAATTCTTTTATTAGTATTAGTAGGAGGTGCAGAAACATGTGTAGCATTAGCATTACTAGTGGTGGTAATAGTCCAAACTTTAGCTACATTCTTCTCTTTAGCTAGTTTTTCATTTTCTTCTCTATCCCACCTAGCACGCAGTTCAGCCATTAATCTTATATTCTCATTAATTCTAACTTGAATGGCATTTGCTGTAGTAGTAATTTTATTATGATGATTCTCATTAGGCAAAACTTTTGATTTCAAAAGATCAACATCAGCAGCAAGACTATCGACTTTAGAAGCAAGTATATCAATTTTCCCAAGCTTTTCTTCAACAGATTTGTTAAAAGCAGTTTGTGTACTAATAAATTCTTTAAGCATGGCTTCAAGTCCAGGGGGTGAATTCCTATTATTGTTGTAAGAATTCCCATAAGAATTACCATAGCCGTTGCTATTATTATAAGGATATGGCCTATAGTTGTTACTAGAATTGTTCCGGTAAGCATTGTTGTTGAAATTATTATTTTTAATGAAGTTTACATCAACATGTTCTTCTTGTGCAACCAATGAAGCTAATGGAACATTATTAGGATCAATATTAGTCCTATCATTCACAAGCATAGACATAATAGCATCAATCTTATCACTCAAGGAAGAGGTTTCTTTGACATAATTTACCTTCTTACCTTGTGGAGCTCTTTCCGTGTGCCATTCAGAGTAGTTGATCATCATATTATCAAGAAGCTTTGTTGCTTCACCAAGAGTGATGGACATAAAGGTACCTCCAGCAGCTGAATCCAATAAATTCCGTGAAGAAAAATTTAGTCCTGCATAGAAGGTTTGGATGATCATCCAAGTAGTCAGTCCATGGGTTGGGCAATTTTTAACCAAAGATTTCATTCTTTCCCAAGCTTGAGCAACATGTTCAGTATCTAATTGTTTAAAATTCATTATGCTACTCCTCAAAGATATAATTTTAGCAGGGGGATAATATCTACCAATAAAAGCATCCTTGCATTTAGTCCATGAATCAATACTATTCTTAGGCAGAGATAGCAACCAATCTTTAGCTCTTCCTCTTAATGAGAAAGGGAACAATTTTAGTTTAATAATATCACCATCTACATCTTTATATTTTTGCATTTCACATAGTTCAACAAAATTATTAAGATGGGCAGCAGCATCATCAGAACTAACACCAGAAAATTGCTCTCGCATAACAAGATTCAAGAAGCAGGTTTAATTTCAAAGAATTCTGCTGTAGTAGCAGGTGGAGCAATAGGTGTGCATAAGAAATCATTATTATTTGTGGTTGTGAAGTCACACAACTTAGTATTTTCAGGGTTGGCCATTTTAGCAACAGTAAATAATGCAAACTAGATAAAGTAAATGCAAGTAAACTAATTTTTTTTGTGTTTTTGATATAGCAAACAAGATAACAAGTAAAGTAAAACTAGCAACTAATTTTTTTGTATTTTGATTTAGTGCAGCAAACAAAGTAGTAAATAAAACTAAGCAAGACAAAAACAAAGTAAAGAGATTGAGAAGTGGAGACTCCCCTTGCAGCGTGTCTTGATCTCCCCGGCAACGGCGCCAGAAAAAGAGCTGCTGGCGTGTAGTTGACGTGGGAGTTAAAGATCTTTGTGGTGTAACTTTTCTTCAGATCCCCGGCAACGGCGCCAGAAAAAGAGCTTGATGGCATGTAACTCACACGTTCGTTGGGAACCCCAAGAGGAAGGTATGATGCGCACAGCAGCAAGTTTTCCCTCAGAAAGAAACCAAGGTTTATCGAACCAGGAGGAGCCAAGAAGCACGTTGAAGGTTGATGGCGGCGGGATGTAGTGCGGCGCAACACCAGGGATTCCGGCGCCAACGTGGAACCTGCACAACACAACCAAAGTACTTTGCCCCAATGAAACAGTGAGGTTGTCAATCTCACCGGCTTGCTGTAACAAAGGATTAACCGTATTGTGTGGAAGATGATTGTTTGCAGAAAACAGTAGAACAAATATTGCAGTAGATTGTATTTCAGTAAAGAGAATTGGACCGGGGTCCACAGTTCACTAGAGGTGTCTCTCCCATAAGACAAACAGCATGTTGGGTGAACAAATTACAGTTGGGCAATTGACAAATAAAGAGAGCATGACAATGCACATACATATCATGATGAGTATAGTGAGATTTAATTGGGCATTACGACAAAGTACATAGACCGTCATCCAACTGCATCTATGCCTAAAAAGTCCACCTTCAGGTTATCATCCGAACCCCCTCCAGTATTAAGTTGCAAAGCAACAGACAATTGCATTAAGTATGGTGCGTAATGTAATCAACAACTACATCCTTAGACATAGCATCAATGTTTTATCCCTAGTGGCAACAGCACAACACAACCTTAGAACTTTCTGTCACTGTCCCAGGTGTCAATGCAGGCATGAACCCACTATCGAGCATAAGTACTCCCTCTTGGAGTTACAAGCATCTACTTGGCCAGAGCATCTACTAGTAACGGAGAGCATGCAAGATCATAAATAACACGTAGATATAACTTTGATAATCAACATAACAAGTATTCTCTATTCATCGGATCCCAACAAACGCAACATATAGAATTACAGATAGATGATCTTGATCATGTTAGGCAGCTCACAAGATCCGACAATGATAGCACAATGGGGAGAAGACAACCATCTAGCTACTGCTATGGACCCATAGTCCAGGGGTAGACTACTCACACATCACACCGGAGGCGACCATGGCGGTGTAGAGTCCTCCGGGAGATGATTCCCCTCTCCGGCAGGGTGCCGGAGGCGATCTCCTGGATCCCCCGAGATGGGATCGGCGTTGGCGGCGTCTCTGGAAGGTTTTCCGTATCGTGGCTCTCGGTACTGGGGGTTTCGTCACGGAGGCTATTTGTAGGCGGAAGGGCAGGTCAAGAGGCGGCACGGGGGCCCCACACCACAGGGCCGCGCGGCCAAGGGGGGGGCCGCGCCACCCTAGGGTTTGGGCACCCTGTGGCCCCACTTCGTTTCGTCTTCGGACTTCTGGAAGCTTCGTGGAAAAATAGGCCCCTGGGCGTTGATTTCGTCCAATTCCGAGAATATTTCGTTACTAGGATTTCTGAAACCAAAAACAGCAGAAAACAGCAACTGGCACTTCGGCATCTTGTTAATAGGTTAGTTCCAGAAAATGCACGAATATGACATAAAGTGTGCATAAAACATGTAGATAACATCAATAATGTGGCATGGAACATAAGAAATTATTGATACGTCGGAGACGTATCAGAGTTACAAGTATCAACTTGGCCAGAGCCTCTACTAGCAACGGAGAGCATGCAAGATCATAAACAACACATATATGATAGATTGATAATCAAAATAACATAGTATTCCTTATTCATCGGATCCCAACAAACGCAACATGTAGCATTACAAATAGATGATCTTGATCATGTTAGGCAGCTCACAAGATCCAACAATGATAGCACAATGAGGAGAAGATGACCATCTAGCTACTGCTATGGACCCATAGTCTAGGGGTGAACTACTCACACATCAATCCGGAGGCGATCATGGCGATGAAGAGTCCTCCGGGAGATGATTCCCTCTCCGACAGGGTGCCGGAGGCGATCTCCTGAATCCCCCGAGATGGGATTGGCGGCGGCGGCGTCTCTGGAAGGTTTTCCGTATCGTGGCTCTCGATACTGGGGTATTCGCGACGAAGGCTTTAAGTAGGCGGAAGGGTAGGTTTAGGGGCGTCATGAGGGGCCCACACAACAGGGCGGCGCGGGCCCAGCCTTGGCCGCGCGGCCCTGGCGTGGCGTCGCCTCGTCGCGCCACTTCGTATCCCTTTCGGTCTTCTGGAAGCTTCGTGGAAAAATAAGACCCTGGGCGTTGATTTCGTCCAATTCCGAGAATATTTCCTTTGTAGGATTTCTGAAACCAAAAATAGCAGAAAACAGCACCTGGCTCTTCGGCATCTTGTCAATAGGTTAGTGCCGGAAAATGCATAAATATGACATAAAGTATGTATAAAACATGTGAGTATCATCATAAAAGTAGCATGGAACATAAGAAATTATAGATACGTTTGAGACGTATCAGTGATGAACACGAAGAACATGGCAAAGAACACGGTGAACGCACGCAACACAACCCGATACACCAAGCTCAAGATCAAGGTAAGGAAGACCTTCTGCCTCCAGCTGGATATTCAGGAGCGTATGTATGACGCCTATGTGGCAGAGAAGAAAGCTCGACACCGTCAGAAGAGCATCATGACAAAGCTTGGTGTGGAAGTGTCTCCTCCAGGATCTGGAGAGAATATCCTTCCGAAGCCTCAGTGGATTTCTGCTCATAGCCAGTGGTCTGATGGCGAGGATGGACCCTCCTATGATGTCGACTCCGATGTTGCCGGAGACTTTCTTGATGCCTAGGGACGATAGCATCGCTCTTCAACCTTTTTGGCATCTTGATGTCAAAGGGGGAGAAGAGTTCTATTAGGTTCAGGATTTGCATGGGAAGTCACAAGCTTGCGTTTTCTTTGCCTCTTTATGCTTGTGACTTATGGTTATCTATTGTTGAGAACTACTTATTATGCTTTATGGACCTTATCTATGTGTGTGAGACATAGGGGCTATCTATTTATGCATGAGACATTATCTATCTACCTATCTATGGTAAAGACTAAGTGAAATACATGTGGTATGATCTCTAAACTCAACACTTGTGTTTACTCACATATGCTTGTCTCTTCTCAAATGCAAGTGATGAATTTATTTGCTTACTATGTATCTTTGCACTTGTTGGTTAATCTTATTTTCTTGAGTATTTTGATCCTAGATTATGTGCTTATTTTTCAAATGTGCTAATTCTTTTGGAGGCACATGTCTAGGGGGAGCTTATTATATCATCCTATAATTTCTTTGTTCAAATACTCAATTCTTATGCAAATCTTATGTTGTCATCAAGAAACCAAAAAGGGGGAGATTCAAAGAACATATCTCTTTTATAAGTTGTTTTGGTATTGATGACAATGATTTTATATGAGCATTTCATGTTATAAGATTTGTAGGTTGTTGCTCGGTATGCCCAAAAGTTGAAGAGCGTATATGACATCAAAGTGGTATTCGTGTGTGTGGTTGTTTGTTGAAACAAAGGATGGAAGAGAAAAGAAAGAAAAGAAAAGAAGAAGATAAGAAGAAGAAAGGAGAGGAGGGGTGGTCGCCGGCGGTGGTGCGGGCGGTACCACCGGCCACGCAGTGGCCGGAGCCTCCGGGCTAGGTACCGCCTGTGGTACCGGGGAGCAGCCGAGTGGCTCAGATGGATGCCAGGGGAGTTGGAGCCCCGGCGGTACCTTGGCCGGTACCCCGGCCGGTGGCTCCGGCCTCCCCTCCCGGCCCGCGCGCTCCAGGCCCTTCTCGGCCACATGGCCCGCTCCGGTTGGCCGCGCCTTTAGTCTGGGGGCGGTAGTACCGGCCCAACCTGGCCGGTACTACCGGCCAGCTCTCTCCAACGGCAGGATCCCCACGGGGTATTTATAGTCTTCTTCTCCAATGGTTCAGCTGCTCACTTCTTCCTCAAAAATCAAAACACCATTGTTGAGCCACCAAGAACACCAAATCCATCGGATCTCCTCCCTCAACCACCCAAATCCCTTGTGCTTTGGAGAACCGAAGGAGAAGACCCCGATCTACATCTTCACCGAAGCAATTTGCATTTCCCCCTCATTTTGTTGAGGGCCCCCTTGCTAGTGTTCCTCTTTGGATCCCTAGTTGATTTGTGTTGATGTATTGTTGTTGATTGTTGTGTTGTAACAGATTTGGGAGCCTCCAATTCGGTTGTGGATGTGTGCCCCAAGAACCTTGTAAAGGCTCGGTTTCCGCCTCGAGGAAATCCCTTAGTGGAAGTGGGCTAGGCCTTCGTGGCGTTGCTCACAGGAGATCTGAGTGAAGCCTTCGTGGCTGTTGGTTTGGCTTTCGTAGCAACCACACTCCTCCAAACGTAGACGTACCTTCTTGCAAAGGAAGGGAACTACGGGAATCATCTCCGTGTCATCGCGTGCTCCACTCTCGGTTACCTATATCCTATTCTATCTCTTATATTGTGTAGCTATATCTTGTGTAGTTGTTTACCTTGTCATATAGGTAAATTCACTTAGTTGCATATCTACAGAATTTACCTTTGTGTCAAGCCTAAATTGAAAAAGAACTAAAAATTGGGTAGCACCTATTCACCCCCCCCCCCTCTAGGTGCGGCATACGATCCTTTCAATTGGTATCAGAGCCTCGGCTCTTATTTCGGGCTTAACCGCCTAAGAGTATGCCGGACGAAGAACCTATGGAAGGGGAGGCTAAGATGGTCACCATGGATGATATCAATTCGTTGAGGTCATCCATGGAAGCTCAAATGGAAAGCATGAGAAAGATGATTTCCGAGCTTTTGACTCCGCCCCGTCCCGTGGCTCCCACCAAAGAGGTTAATGTCACGGATGCATTAGAAGAGGGAGATGCTTCGGTATTACCCTCCGCTACCACACCCGTGGATGGTGATAACTTAAACACTATCAAATCTACCATTGCATCTCCTAGGGGAACTAGTGGAGGTGAGAGCTACAATCGAGGGGCTTGATGTCTACGTTCCCCCTCCTTTCCTGTAGACAGTGTTGGGCCTCCAAGAGCAGAGGTTTGTAGAACAGCAGCAAGTTTTCCCTTAAGTGGATCACCCAAGGTTTATCGAACTCAGGGAGGAAGAGGTCAAAGATATCCCTCTCATGCAACCCTGCAACCACAAAGCAAGAAGTCTCTTGTGTCCCCAACACACCTAATAGGTGCACTAGTTCGGCGAAGAGATAGTGAAATACAGGTGGTATGAATAAGTATGAGCAGTAGCAACGGTGCCAGAAAATAGCTTGCTGGCGTGTAGTTGATGGTGGTAGTATTGCAGCAGTAGTAACACAGTAAAACAGTAAACAAGCAGCGATAGCAGTATTTAGGAACAAGGCCTAGGGATTACACTTTCACTAGTGGACACTCTCAACATTGATCACATAACAGAATAGATAAATGCATACTCTACACTTTTGTTGGATGATGAACACATTGCGTAGGATTACACGAACCCTCAATGCCGGAGTTAACAAGCTCCACAATTAATGTTCATATTTTAGTAACCTTATAGTGTAAGATAGATCAACATAACCAAATAGATCGCATCAATACCATCATAGTAATAGTTAACTTCACAATCCACAAGAGATCATGATCATAGCCTACGACAAGAACCACATGGGGCACACACTAGTCACCTTTACACCATGCAGGAGGAATAGAATACATTAATAACATCACTAGAGTAGCACATAGATGAATTGTGATACAAAACTCATATGAATCTCAATCATGTAAAGCAGCTCATGAGATTATTGTATTGAGGTGCATGGGAGAGAGATGAACCACATAGCTACAGCGAAGCCCTCAGCCTCGGGGGTGGATTACTCCCTCCTCATCATGGAGACAGCGATGGCGGTGAAGATGGCGGTGAAGACGGCGGTGGAGATGGCTCCGGGGGCAATTCCCCGTCCCGGCAGGGTGCCGGAACAGAGACTTCTGTCCCCCGAATTGGAGTTTCGCGATGTGGCGGCGTCCCTGGAGTCTTTCTGGAGTTTCGTCCAGCGGTGTCGAAGTTTTAGGTCACGACGGCTTAAATAGGCGAAGAGTCGGAGTCGGAGGGGCCACGGGCTGCCCAAACCATAGGGGGGCGCGCCCCCCCTTGGGCCGCGCCGGGGTGTGGTTTGGTGGCCCTGTGCCCCCCCTCTGGTCCTTCTCGTGTGTTCTGGATGGTTCCGGGAAAAATAGGAACCTGGGCGTTGATTTCGTCCGATTCCGAGAATATTTCGTTACTAGGATTTCTGAAACCAAAAACAACAGAAAACAGCAACTGGCACTTCGGCATCTTGTTAATAGGTTTGTTCCGGAAAACGCATAAAAATGATATAAAGTGTGAACAAAACATGTTGGTATTGTCATAAAACAAGCATGGAACATCGGAAATTATAGATCCGTTGGAGACGTATCAGCATCCCCAAGCTTAGTTCCTACTCGTCCTCGAGTAGGTAAACGATAAAAGATAATTTCTGAGGTGACATGCTACCAACATAATCTTAATCATACCATTGTAAAGCATATGAGATGAATGCAGCGATTCGAAACAGTGTAAATGCAATGAGTAAACAATTGAATCATATAGCAAAGACTTTTCATGAATAGTACTTTCGAGACAAGCATCAATAAGTCTTGCATAAGAGTTACTCATAAAGCAATAAATTCATAGTAGAGACATTGAAGCAACACAATGGAAGATTAAGTTTCAGCGGTTGCTTTCAACTTGTAACATGTATATCTCATGGATAGTTGTCAATGCAGAGCAATATAACAAATGCAATAAGCAAGTATGTAAGAATCAATGCACAGTTCACACAAATGTTTGCTTCTTGAGGTAGAGAGAGATAGGTGAACTGACTCAACAATAAAAGTAAAAGAATGGTCCTTCAAAGAGGAAAGCATCGATTGCTATATTTGTGCTAGAGCTTTTATTTTGAAAATATGAAACAATTTTGTCAACGGTAGTAATAAAGCATATGTATCATGTAAATTATATCTTACAAGTTGCAAGCCTCATGCATAGTATACTAATAGTGCCCGCACCTTGTCCTAATTAGCTTGGACTACCGGATCATCACAATGCACATGTTTTAACCAAGTGTCACAAAGGGGTACCTCTATGCCGCCTGTACAAAGGTCTAAGGAGAAAGCTCGCATTGGATTTCTCGCTATTGATTATTCTCAACTTAGACGTCCATACCGGGATAACATAGACAACAGATAATGGACTCCTCTTTTATGCATAAGCATGTAACAACAATTAATAATTTTCTCATATGAGATTGAGGATATTTGTCCAAAACTGAAACTTCCACCATGGATCATGGCTTTAGTTAGCGGCCCAATGTTCTTCTCTAACAATATGCATGCTTAACCATAAGGTGGTAGATCGCTCTTACTTCAGACAAGACGAACATGCATAGCAACTCACATGAAATTCAACAAAGAGTAGTTGATGGCGTCCCCAGTGAACATGGTTATCGCACAACAAGCAACTTAATAAGAGATAAAGTGCATAAGTACATATTCAATACCACAATAGTTTTTAAGCTATTTGTCCCATGAGCTATATATTGCAAAGGCGAATGATGGAATTTTAAAGGTAGCACTCAAGCAATTTACTTTGGAATGGCGGAAAAATACCATGTAGTAGGTAGGTATGGTGGACACAAATGGCATAGTGTTGTTTGGCTCAAGAATTTGGATGCATGAGAAGTATTCCCTCTCGATACAAGGTTTAGGCTAGCAAGGTTGTTTGAAGCAAACACAAGCACGAACTAGTACAGCAAAACTCACATAAAAGACATATTACAAGCATTATAAGACTATACATCGTCTTCCTTGTTGTTCAAACACCTCACTAGAAAATATCTAGACTCTAGAGAAACCACTCATGCAAACCAAATTTTAGCATGCTCTATGTATTTCTTCATTAATGGGTGCATAGTATATGATGCAAGAGCTTAAACATGAGCACAACAATTGCCAAGTATCACATTACCCAAGACATTATAGCAATTACTACATGTATTATTTTCCAATTCCAACCATATAACAATTTAACGAAGAAGAAACTTCGCCATGAATACTAAAAGCTAAGAACACATGTGTTCATATGCAACAGCGGAGCGTGTCTCTCTCCCACACAAGCATGATGTAATCCAATTTATTCAAACACAAAAAAAAACAAAAACAAACAGACGCTCCAAGCAAAGCACATAAGATGTGACCGAATAAAAATATAGTTTCAAGAGAAGGAACCTGATAATTTGTCGATGAAGAAGGGGATGCCTTGGGCATCCCCAAGCTTAGACGCTTGAGTATTCTTGATATATGCAGGGATGAACCACCGGGGCATCCCCAAGCTTAGATCTTTCACTCTTCTTGATCATAGTATATCATCCTCCTCTCTTGACCCTTGAAAACTTCCTTCACACCAAACTTCTCATAAACTTCATTAGAGGGGTTAGTACATAATCAAAAACTCACATGTTCAGAGGTGACACAATCATTTTTAAAACTTCTGGACATTTCTCAAAGCCACTGGAAGGTAATGGAACAAAGAAATCCACCCAACACAGCGAAAGAAGCAATACGAAATAAAAGGCAGAATCTGTCAAAACAGAACAGTCCGTAAAGACGAATTTTTAATAAATACTTCCGTTGCTCAGATCAGAAAACTCAAAACTAATGAAAGTTGCGTACATATCTGAGGAACACGCACGTAAATTGGCATATTTTTCTGATTTTTCTACAGAGAAAACAGCCCAGATTCGTGACAGATAGAAATCTGTTTCTGCGCAGAAATCCAAATCTAGTATCAACCTTCGATTAGAGGCTTGACTTGGCACAACCAAACATAAAACTAAGATAAGGAGAGGTTGCTACAGTAGTAAACAACTTCCAAGACACAAATATAAAACAAAGTACTGTAGCAAAATAACACATGGGTTATCTCCCAAGAAGTTCTTTCTTTATAGCCATTAAGATGGGCTCAGCAGTTTTAATAATCCATTCGCGGGAAATAGTATTTGAAGCAAAAGAGAGCTTCAAGAGGCAAATTCAAAACAAATTTAAGTCTAACATGCTTCCTATGAAGAGGAATCTTGTACACAAATGAATTCATGAAGAACAAAGTGACAAGCATAAGAGGATAAAACACAAGTAACTTCAAGATTCTCAACATAAAGAGGGGAAACTTAATATTATTAAGATGCATATAACCATATTTCCCTCTCTCATAATAACTTTCAGTAGCATCATTGATGAAATCCACAATATACCCATCACTTAAAACATTCTTATCATGGTTCATATGCATAGAAGTATCATTAATTTTGGCATAAGAAGAGTTATTCTCATTAATAGTAATTGGAGCAAGATTATTATCAAGAATTTGAACATGGTAAACAAGTTGCATATTAAAAGAATTGTTTTTGGTAATCCAATCATGACTATGACAAGTTTCATAAGGATAATTATAACCTATATCATAGCATTCTTTATAATAATCATCAAAGATCGGAGGCACAGTGTCATCATAAGAAATAGAATAGTTATCTTTCACAGTCGGTTTATCTATGACCATACCATCATTGTTATTAGAAGGAGATGTATCAAACACATAATGATCAGTAGCAAAAGGATTTTCAAACACCTCTTCCCCAAGCTTACAGCTTTCTATATTATTATGGGAGGAAGCATGGATAGCACTGACACTATGGCAATTATTATCATCATTTTCAGAATTAGTTTCCCAGAGATTTGTAATATCAAAAGTAGTGTGCTCATTCAAATCATGATCACTAATGTATGTAAAGGGCATAGGAAGATCATCATATTTAGATTCATTATCACAATAATCATTAGGAGCAACATACTTACGGTTACTTAGCGTTATCTCATTCACGCGGGGATACGCCGTTACCTCTTTCTTTTTATTCTTCTTCTTCTTCTTCGTTCCCTTCTTCTTCTTCTTCTTCTTCTCTTCCTTCTCCTCATTTCCTTCTTTAGGAGGAAGAGGCTTGAAGGGTATCTTGTCCGCATAACCTGATTTACTTTCAGAAATAATAGAAGAAACTTGGAAGAATTCCTCCTTTTCATTAATTAGTTCAAAACACATGGCGGTCCTATCATATTTTGGCAAGGTGTCATCTTCTAAAATATTTTGTATGTAAGTATTTGTATGACTATTATCAATGCAATAAGAAAAACACCCATGCAGGACATCATCAATATCAAGATCACTCATATGTAACAAAGAGATTTTTCTCGACAATTCTTCACACCCCAAAAATAAAGTAAGTTCATCATGCTGATTAGGAGTAATTTCATCATCACAATACAAATTTGCAGCACTCATTGGGTTCAAATTATCATTGGAGGAGCATTGAAAATTAAAATGACCCACTTCATGGCAAACTTCACAAATAAAAGGATAGAGGGCACAAACTTTTTTACCAAGATCATCTAGAGCCCTAAGCCACTTCCTAGTTTTTTCATTAATATGATGGATGCAATATTCATCTTTGACTTGATTAATTCCACAAGGTCTATGCATTCCACAAAAATTAACATGCTTATAAGAAATAGCATTTTTAGGAGTTTGAGCATGCTTATTGCAATAATTAACAACAATTTCATTCTTCATGCAAGCCTCTTTAAAAGGTTCATGATACTTATCAAAATTATTTTTAGGCAATTCAAAATGAGAAGCAAAGGCTTTATAAAGATTTGCAGCAACTTGAGAGTCAAGACCATAAGTAGCACTCATATTTCGAAATTTATCGGTATCCATAAAAGCTTCAATGCATTCATAATCATAATTTATACCTGACTCTTTACCTTCATTGTTCTCCCATCCTTCAGCGTTGTCCTCAATCCGATCAAGAAGATCCCACCTAGCTTCAACCTCTTTGCTTGTGAAAGATCCTTCCGAACAGGCATCCAGATAGTCCTTGTGTTGTCCTGAAAGTCTCGCATAAAAATTGTTAACAATAACATTACGGGGGAGCTCATGAATGGGACATTTGAGCATTAGTGACTTTAGTCTCCCCCACGTTTGAGAAATACTCTCTCCATCACTAGGATAAAAGTTATAAATATAATTCCTATCAATATGCACTTCATGAGGAGGATAAAATTAAGAATAAAACCGGGGAACAATATCATTCCATTCAAGAGAATCCCCATTATCCAGTAATTTATACCAATACGCCGCTTTACCAGACAGCGATATAGAGAATAGTTTCTTCCTCACTTCATTCATAGCAATACCTGCACACTTGAATAAACCGCATAATTCATGCAAGAACAATAAATGATCTCCAGGGTGGACAGTTCCATCCCCTGTATAACGGTTATCCATAACGCGTTCAATAATTTGCATAGGTATTTTATACGGAATACTTTCGGCAGGTGGATTTAAAATATCAGAAGCATCATTAGAGTTATCGCATATGGGAGATAAAGCATTATCAGAGCAAAATATTTCTTCCAAAGCTGAGGAGCAAAAAAGATTATTTTTATATAAACTAGCTTCCCCAAGCTTAGACTTATCCATAGTATTAGCAGTAATTGCATTCATACTAATAACATCACTACTAGCATGCAAATAAGGTTCCATAGGTTTTTTAATTTTTGCATCAAACAATTCTAAATCAGGAAAAAGACTAAAAAGCTCACCAATTTTTTTGTTGTTTTCCATTATGCCTAACTAGTGTAAACAAGAAACAAAAAGTTGCAATTGCAGGATCTAAAGGAAATAGCTTCGAGTACTTACAATGGTGGAAAATAGCTTGGTAGCCGAGGTCCGGAGTGTGAGTACCTTTTACCTTTCCTCCCCGGCAACGGCGCCAGAAAATAGCTTGATGTCTACGTTCCCCCTCCTTTCCTGTAGACAGTGTTGGGCCTCCAAGAGCAGAGGTTTGTAGAACAGCAGCAAGTTTTCCCTTAAGTGGATCACCCAAGGTTTATCGAACTCAGGGAGGAAGAGGTCAAAGATATCCCTCTCATGCAACCCTGCAACCACAAAGCAAGAAGTCTCTTGTGTCCCCAACACACCTAATAGGTGCACTAGTTCGGCGAAGAGATAGTGAAATACAGGTGGTATGAATAAGTATGAGCAGTAGCAATGGTGCCAGAAAATAGCTTGCTGGCGTGTAGTTGATGGTGGTAGTATTGCAGCAGTAGTAACACAGTAAAACAGTAAACAAGCAGCGATAGCAGTATTTAGGAACAAGGCCTAGGGATTACACTTTCACTAGTGGGCACTCTCAACATTGATCACATAACAGAATAGATAAATGCATACTCTACACTTTTGTTGGATGATGAACACATTGCGTAGGATTACACGAACCCTCAATGCCGGAGTTAACAAGCTCCACAATTGATGTTCATATTTTAGTAACCTTATAGTGTAAGATAGATCAACATAACCAAATAGATCGCATCAATACCATCATAGTAATAGTTAACTTCACAATCCACAAGAGATCATGATCATAGCCTACGACAAGAACCACATGGGGCACACACTAGTCACCTTTACACCATGCAGGAGGAATAGAGTACTTTAATAACATCACTAGAGTAGCACATAGATGAATTGTGATACAAAACTCATATGAATCTCAATCATGTAAAGCAGCTCATGAGATTATTGTATTGAGGTGCATGGGAGAGAGATGAACCACATAGCTACAACGAAGCCCTCAGCCTCGGGGGTGGATTACTCCCTCCTCATCATGGAGGCAGCGATGGCGGTGAAGATGGCGGTGAAGACGGCGGTGGAGATGGCTCCGGGGGCAATTCCCCGTCCCGGCAGGGTGCCGGAACAGAGACTTCTGTCCCCCGAATTGGAGTTTCGCGATGTGGCGGCGTCCCTGGAGTCTTTCTGGAGTTTCGTCCAGCGGTGTCGAAGTTTTAGGTCACGACGGCTTAAATAGGCGAAGAGTCGGAGTCGGAGGGGCCACGGGCTGCCCAAACCATAGGGGGGCGCGCCCCCCCTTGGGCCGCGCCGGGGTGTGGTTTGGTGGCCCTGTGCCCCCCCTCTGGTCCTTCTCGTGTGTTCTGGATGGTTCCGGGAAAAATAGGAACCTGGGCGTTGATTTCGTCCGATTCCGAGAATATTTCGTTACTAGGATTTCTGAAACCAAAAACAACAGAAAACAACAACTGACACTTCGGCATCTTGTTAATACGTTAGTTCCGGAAAACGCATAAAAATGATATAAAGTGTGAACAAAACATGTTGGTATTGTCATAAAACAAGCATGGAACATCGGAAATTATAGATACGTTGGAGACGTATCAGGGCTCCACCTTTTCTATCTCCCGATATACCGGTTCCCCACCCTCATATAAACATTCAGGGCAACCCACCTAAGTTTTCCGTTAATGATTTCGATACTTGGCAATTTGAGTTTAGCTCTCATGTTCGCAGTGCCTCCAATGAACTTTGTAGAATCATCGTGGAAGGTTTCAAGCCTTACAACCCCGACAAGTTGAATAGAAGAGAAGCGGTTGATAGTCAACTCAACAACACCGCCTTGCACATGATTCAAACTAGTGTGGGGACAAAGGAGTTGTCTCGTGTTCGGCATTTCACCACCGCCAAGGATGCTTGGGATGGTTTGGCCGCTAGTTGCATTGGAAGTGAGAGCACAAGAAGGAACAAGTATAATGCTCTTCGGAATAAAGCCGAAGGATTCATGAGGCTACCGGATGAAGATCATGAAGACATGTATGGAAGACTTCTCACCGTTGCCGGTGCCTTCCGGAATGTTGGTGCCACTCACATCGATGACTCTTGGATCAAGGAAAAGTACATTGATTGCATGATGCCGTTTGAACCTATTGATGTCAAGACTCTTGTCGGTAGAGAATGCTATGCCTCTCTCACCTCTCAACAAGCCGTGCACGAGATGCAAGCTCTCAAGGTGCTTGAGAAAAACTCTCATGATTCTCGCAATCGTGCTCTTGGGATGTCAAAAGGGTCCAACCTTGCCTTGGTGGTCAACTCCGTGGAAGAAGTGATTCCTCAAGAATCTTATAGGGCATCTTGGAGCATGTCCTATCCGGAAGACTTGGAACACCACTACCATGACCACATGGCATTCCATGCAAACACCTTTTGGATTGACCCATCCAAGGCCAAAGAAGACAATATCAAGAGAAACAACTCAAGGGGTCCCTCAAGCTCGGGCCCAAGAACAAGATCTTGCTACAATTGCAATGACAAGCGCCACTTCATTGCCGAATGTCTCTATGAGAATAGGGAGACCCATGGTGGAAGGCTCATCCCCAAGGACAAGAGCAAAGACTCAAAGGGCAAGTATTCAAATCCCCCCAACAAGAAATTCTATAACAAGAACAAGAAGGGCAAAAGGCCCTCAAGGATTGTGCTAGTGACTAAAGAAGAATATTCTTCCGATGAGATTGAAAGTGCTAGTGATGATGAAGTGGAAAGCTCAAGAGAAGTGGCCGCCATTGTCACTACCAACATTCCCTCTTCCTCTCTCTTTGATTTACCCAATGAGAATCCTCAATTCAAGAATGCACATTGCTTCATGGCAAGGTCCACCTTGGACACATCAATTGTACTATCAACTCAAGAAGAGTATACCTCCGGAGATGATGATGTTGATGATGAAGAAGATGCAACCGCAAATGGATTGGTTGCCCTTGCCTCCCTCTCCACTAACTCTTCATCAACAAGTGAATCTCCCAATGAGGTCATTCATGTGGAGGAAGAAAGTTGCCTCATGGCTAAATCTTCCGATGTATCATCTCCTACCCCCTCTACGCCTAACATTTCAAATGATCTAGGGGTTGATCTTGCTAGTCTAAAAGTGAAACAAGAAATGCTAGAGTTTGATGATTTCATTCTTAACCTACAAGGTAACACTAAGAAGCATGTTTCAAATCTCATGGTTCGTATAGCTCAACTAAATGGTACCTTTGAGAAAAAATGCCAAATAGAAAGAGAAGACTCTCTAGAAATACATGCTCTTAAAAATGCTCTTGAGGAATGTCAAGAAACCATAGCATCTCTTGAAGAGAGGCTAGAAAATCTTGAAGAACCTCAAGATAAACTTAACAAGCTCACTAAAGCTAGAGATCTTGCTAGAGCTAAGACTAAAGTGCTTATAAAGGAAAAGGCCAAATTTTGTGTTGATCATGAGAAACTTGTGAAGGATCTAGATGAACTAGACAAGGCTCACAAAGCCTTGAAGAGTGAATACTTGATACGTCTCCGATGTATCGATAATTTCTTATGTTCCATGCCACATTATTGATGATATCTACATGTTTTATGCACACTTTATGTCATATTCGTGCATTTTCTGGAACTAACCTATTAACAAGATGCCGAAGTGCCAGTTCCTGTTTTCTGCTGTTTTTGGTTTCAGAAATCCTAGTAACGAAATATTCTCGGAATCGGACGAAATCAACGCCCAGGTTCCTATTTTGCCCGGAAGCATCCAGAACACCCGAGAGCCGCCAGAGGGAAGCCCTGGGGGCCCCACACTACACCCTGGCGCGGCCAGAGGGGGGGCCGCGCCGCCCTATGGTGTGGTGGCCCCAGGCCCCCTCCGAGGCTGCCCTTCCGCCTATTTAAAGCCTCCATCGCGAAAACCCTATCACGATCGACGAAACCCACAGAAACCTTCCAGAGTCGCCGCCACCGCGAAGCCAAGATCTGGGGGACAGGAGTCTCTGTTCCGGCACGCTGCCGGAACGGGGAAGTGCCCCCGGAAGGATTCTCCATCGACACCGCCGCCATCTTCACCGCCATCTTCATCACCGCTGCTGCTCCCATGAGGAGGGAGTAGTTCTCCATCGAGCCTCGGGGCTGTACCGGTAGCTATGTGGTTCATCTCTCTCCTATGTACTTCAATACAATAATCTCATGAGCTGCCTTACATGATTGAGATTCATATGATGATGCTTGTAATCTAGATGTCATTATGCTAGTCAAGTGAATTTTACTTATGTGATCTCCGGAGACTCCTTGTCCCACGTGTGTAAAGGTGACAGTGTGTGCACCGTGTGGGTCTCTTAGGCTATATTTCACAGAATACTTATTCACTGTTATGAAGAGCATAGTGAAGTGCTTATTTATATCTCTTTATGATTGCAATGTGTTTTGTATCACAATTTATCTATGTGCTACTCTAGCAATGTTATTAAAGTAGTTTTATTCCTCCTACACGGTGTAAGGTGACAGTGTGTGCATCCGTGTTAGTACTTGGCGTATGCTATGATTATGATCTCTTGTAGATTATGAAGTTAACTATTGCTATGATGGTATTGATGTGATCTATGCCTCCTACATAGTGTGAAGGTGACAGTGTGCATGCTATGTTAGTACTTGGTTTAGTCGAATTGATCTTTCATGCACTCTAAGGTTATTTAAATATGAACATTGAATTGTGGAGCTTGTTAACTCCGGCATTGAGGGTTCGTGTAATCCTACGCAATGTGTTCATCATCCAACAAGAGTGTAGAGTATGCATTTATCTATTCTGTTATGTGATCAATGTTGAGAGTGTCCACTAGTGAAAGTCTAATCCCTAGGCCTTGTTCCTAAATACTGCTATCGCTACTTGTTTACTACTGCTGCGTTACTACTGCTACGTTACTACTGCTTGTTTACTGTCCTGGGCAAAGCACTTTTCTGGTGCCGTTGCCACTACTCATACTTATTTATACCACCTGTATTTCACTATCTCTTCGCCGAACTAGTACACCTATTTGGTGTGTTGGGGACACAAGAGACTTCTTGCTTTGTGGTTGCAGGGTTGCATGAGAGGGATATCTTTGACCTCTTCCTCCCTGAGTTCGATAAACCTTGGGTGATCCACTTAAGGGAAAACTTGCTGCTGTTCTACAAACCTCTGCTCTTGGAGGCCCAACACTGTCTACAGGAAAAGGAGGGGGCGTAGACATCAAGCTATTTTCTGGCTAAAAGGTACTCACACTCCAGATCTCGGCTACTAAGCTATTTTCCGGCGCTGTAAGTACTCGAAGCTATTTCCTTTAGATCCTGCAATTGCAACTTTTTGTTTCTTGTTTACACTAGTTAGGCATGATGGAAAACAACAAAAATATGAGAGATCTTTATGAACTTTATCTTGAATTAGGACATGATGTGTTTGAAGAGAGAATTAAAAAACCCATGGAACTTTATATGCATGCTAATGGGAATGTTATTACTATGAATGCTTTGAACACTATTGTTGCTAATGCTATGGAAAATTCTAAGCTTGGGGAAGCTGGTTTTGATGAGCATGATCTTTTTAGTCCCCCGGGCAATGAGGAGGAAATTTACTTTGATGATACTTTGCCTCCTATTTATGATGATTATAATGATAGTAGTCTTTTGGTACCGCCTGTTATGGAGGATAAATTTGATTATGATTACAATATGCCTCCTATATTTGATGATAGCTACTTTGTTGAATTTGCTCCCACTACAATTAATAAGAATGACTATGCTTATGTTGGGAGTAGTAATAATTTTATGCGTGAGACTCATGATAAGAATGCTTTATGTGATAGTTATATTGTTGAGTTTGCTCATGATGCTACTGAAAGTTATTATGAGAGAGGAAAATATGGTTGTAGAAATTTTCATGTTACTAAAATGCCTCTCTATGTGCTGAAATTTTTGAAGCTACACTTGTTTTATCTTCCTATGCTTGTTACTTTGCTCTTCATGAACTTGTTTATTTACAAGATTCCTTTGCATAGGAAGCATGTTAGACTTAAATTTGTTTTGAATTTGCCTCTTGATGCTCTCTTTTGCTTCAAATACTATTTCTTGCGAGTGCATCATTAAAACTGCTGAGCCCATCTTAATGGCTATAAAGAAAAGAACTTCTTGGGAGATAACCCATGTGTTATTTTGCTACAGTACTTTGTTTTATATTTGTGTCTTGGAAGTTGTTTACTACTGTAGCAACATCTCCTTATCTTAGTTTTGTGTTTTGTTGTGCCAAGTGAAGCCTCTAATCGAAGGTTGATACTAGATTTGGATTTCTGCGCAGAAACAGATTTCTATCTGTCACGAATCTGGGCTGTTTTCTCTGTAGGTAACTCAGAAAAATATGCCAATTTACGTGCATATTCCTCAGATATGTACGCAACTTTCATTAGTTTTGAGTTTTCTGATCTGAGCGACGGAAGTATTTATTAAAAATTCATCTTTACGGACTGTTCTGTTTTGACAGATTCTGCCTTTTATTTCGCATTGCTTCTTTCGCTGTGTTGGGTGGATTTCTTTGTTCCATTACCTTCCAGTAGCTTTGAGTAATGTCCAGAAGTGTTCAGAATGATTGTGTCACCTCTGAACATGTGAGTTTTTGATTATGTACTAACCCCTCTAATGAAGTTTATGAGAAGTTTGGTGTGAAGGAAGTTTTCAAGGGTCAAGAGAGGAGGATGATATACTATGATCAAGAAGAGTGAAAGCTCTAAGCTTGGGGATGCCCCGGTGGTTCACCCCTGCATATTCTAAGAAGACTCAAGTGTCTAAGCTTGGGGATGCCCAAGGCATCCCCTTCTTCATCGACAACATTATCAGGTTCCTCCCCTGAAACTATATTTTTATTCCGTCACATCTTATGTGCTTTGCTTGGAGCGTCTGTATGCTTTTATTTTTGTTTTGTTTGAATAAAATGGATCCTAGCATTCTTTGTGTGGGAGAGATACACGCTCCGCTGTTGCATATGGACAAGTATGTCCTTAGTTTCTACTCATAGTATTCATGGCGAAGTTTCTTCTTCGTTAAATTGGTATATGGTTGGAATTGGAAAATGATACATGTAGTAATTGCTATAATGTCTTGGATAATGTGATACTTGGCAATTGGTGTGCTCATGTTTAAGCTCTTGCATCATATGCTTTGCACCCATTAATGAAGAAATACATAGAGCATGCTAAAATTTGGTTTGCATATTTGGTCTCTCTAATTGACAAGGTATCAACTTGTCAATGCCTATGGATTGTAGGCTAGGGTTTAGTTGGAAGTAGAGGGTAAGTAGATCTCGAAGGTTTCAGCCGAAAAGTACTCGACGATTATGAAAACTAGGGTTTGTAGACAATGATTCGATTCCTTCTTCGTCCCTCGACTCCCCCTTTATATAGGAGGTGGAGCCGAGGGATTCGTGCTATACAAGTTACAGAGTCCGGGACGGTTTCCAACTCATCCCGCCAGATTACAAATAACACTTCCTATTACAACTCTTAACTTTCCTTAATATATCTTGGGCTCCCGGATCTTCTTATTCTTCGGGTAGTGGGCCTCCAGTAAACCCCGGGTACCATCTTCGGCAGGCCCATTTGGGATGCCTATGTCAGTAGCCCCCGAGATTTTGCTTGAATCGTAGAATCAGGGAAAATCTCCACTGTTTATTTTTATTCGAAAGCTTTAACTTTTTTATATTTCCCCACATAAAATTCTATATTGTACAGGGATAATGGTAGTTGGGGCTAGTTCATCTGACGGATCAGGTACTAGTTAACTGCTCTAGTGGCAATCCGCAAAAACCTACTTCAAAATCACGTCCCTGGACATGATCTCGGGATACTGGTGTAAACTTCGACAGGTGCCGCTTAAGGTCTTACCATTCTGTCGAGTCCCAGTCAAATTTATCGGGTACCTAACGCGTCCGTTAGGATTTTTCTTCGTATCTGTTGATACGGATAAAAGTAGCAGAGCGCAGTCTTTGGCGATGCCACGCCCAGCAGAACGGATCTGGGGTCTTACCTTCGCAAATTTGCGGCATTCAGAAATTGATCGCAACTTCGGCGTTCTGAGAATATATTGTCGAGTGCTTTTCCGGCTGTTGGAATGGCACATTTTATCGAGTCAAATATGACTTATACTGCTCTCCCGATGGGAGTATATGTAGAGTTAATTATAACTCGAAATATACTCTCTTGCTTTTCTATCTTTTCCTTTGTTAATTTCATCGGGCACGCGAACAGCGTTCCCGATGGGAGTAGCCCCCGAGGCTACAACCAAGAACTTGTGCTTGGTTGTAGGCTCGACATTTTAGTCCACCTTGTCGCTATATTGTCATTATTTCCCAATATGATCTCTCTCTTCTCTTTTTTTATCTCTCGGGTGCGCGAACAGCGCTCCCGATGGGAGTAGCCCCCGAGGCTACAGCCAAGGACTTGTGCTTGGTTGTAGGCTCCCGCAATTTCTATATTGCCATACTCGAAATTTCACTTTTTATCCAAGTAGCCCCCGAGCATTTGGGCAAAAACTTGTATTTGATCAAAGGCTCCCGAGGTATTTAATAATTCCTCCTGTCGTCAATCTTCTTTTGTTTTTTCTTGTCGACATGCTTCCCTTAATCAAATTGCTTCATCTCTTGGTGATAGTCGTGATTTTTCTGCCTTGTGGGTCCATTGTTTCCACCATGTTGACACGTCGTGCAAGTGGGGGACACACGTCCTCCGCTTTTTCTGGCGCACGTACGGTAACGCCTATCTCAGTAAAAATACCTTTTTACCCTTGTATCTAGAAGATCTTTTTTCACCACACGATTTCTTCATCCAACGGCGCACTGCTTCACCCGATTCTTATATAAACCTTTCTTCAACCTCCGTTCGCTCCCTCGCTTGCGCCGCTCATCTGTTCCTCTTCACAAAAGCTTCCCCTGCGCCCAACTCTCTCTGATCTTCCGCACTCACGAGCATTGCTCTGCCCATTGCCGTTGATGCCACCGCGCACGCGACTCACTCGCCACAGTACTCCGGAATCCAAGATGGCCGCCGAGGATCTTGAGTGGGAGAGATCTAAAATCTCCAACCAGGACACCAACATGCTGAAGAGGCTTGGCCTCATGAAGAAGGAAGACGCCATCCGCTTTCCCAGCGAAGAAAGCTACCCCAAGCCTCCCATGGAGTACCGGGTTAGTTTCGTTGATCACCTCATCCGCGGCCTTTCGGCCCCAATTCATGATTTCCTCCGCGGCCTTCTTTTTGTTTACGGGATTCAACTGCACCAGTTGACCCCCAATTCCATCCTCCACATTTCCATTTTCATCACACTTTGCGAATGCTTCCTCGGAATCCCTCCTAATTGGGCTCTGTGGAAACGCATTTTCTGCCTCCGCCGCAATGGCTCCCACAACGTCACCTATAACATAGGCGGCGTTGTTATCTGTGTCCGAACTGATGTCGATTACTTCGACGTCAAATTTCCTGATTCTGTCCAAGGATGGCGCAAAAAGTGGCTCTACATTCACGAAGAAAGCGCCAACTCTGTTGAACACAACATAATTCCTTTCGACGGAAGTGCCAGAATTCAGCGTCGCCGCTCCTGGGATGCCGAAGCTTCCGAAGAAGAGAAAAAGGCGACAGAGGCACTCATGTCTCGTATTCATCAGCTTCAAAACACTCGAGGCAAAGAGCTGTCTGGTGTTCAAATCATCGCCTACTTCCTTAGGATTAGAGTGCGGCCTCTTCGTGCTCGCAAAAATCCCCTTTGGACATATTCTGGTGAAAACGACGCCAACGAGAATCTCCGGTGATCTTTCTGCAAAAGACTAGGAGAATTTGATTCGAAGAGTTTCTCGCCCTTTGGGCAAGGACCCTATTCCTTCCTCTTGTCGCGTGGAACCATACAGCTCGCCAATCCACTCCCGAGGTATTTTGTCTTCTCGAGTTTCGTCTTGTTCCGCACTTTCTCTGCATCTCATTGTATTGGTATCTCTTTAATTTTCCTTTTGTCACTATTTTTTCACAGAACCATCCTACTATGACTTCCCTTCCTCCTCTTCACGAGGATGGAGACGTCGAAGAACCCGCTATCGTTGCCGAAGATACTCAAGGTTCTTCTATTCCCGAAAGTGAAGTCGCGGGTTCTCACAAATCTGCGGCTTCCCGTGAAAAAGAAATTGAGTCTGAAGCCAGTGAGTCGACGCAATCCCTTCCTCCTGCTGTTTCTCCAAGGAACAAAAGGAAAAGGAATGATGCCGAGGATTCTGGCACCTCTAAGGCTGAAGAAGTTGTTCCTTCTCATCCGAAGGCAGCTTATGATCCTTATATTGAATCCCTCGTCAGCTCGTAAGTCGTCTTTATTTCTCCCTATTTTTGTACTCGAAATATTTATCTTGTCTTGCTTTTTATGCTGCCGATTTTTTTGATCAACAGTGATGACGAGGAAGAAGTACCAACTACTGACGTGGCTCCTCGGACAAGCACGTCACGTACTGTACTTGCCTCAGACACGCTAGTTGAAGGAGAAGAAACCTCGCCTCCTCAACAAAACATCGTCACCACAACTCCACCAGCAAGCCCCCTTGCTCCTTCACCAAAAAGGTCAAGGGTTGAAAAGATTGTTGAACCTGCCCCTCAGTTGGGCGGTTAAATGCATTTCTGCTCTTAGATGATGTAAGCTTGTCGACATCTATATTTTCCTTATTTTGTTTTTTTACGCCTTCACTCTCTTTTTCGTGCCGATGTTTCTCTTGCTGTGTTCGTCTTGAATAGCCCATGATCAAAGAGCTTCTCCGCATCGGATCCCAATTTATTGGGTACCGTGAATATGCTAACAGAGCCGAAGGTAACGACCTTTATACTTGCCGTTTTTCCTTGACTTTTTGCTCCTGTTGCTTGTCGCGATTTTTGATCTTTCTTCTCTTTTTTTTTCATATCTCGACAGAGAAACTTGCAGAGGCCAACGAACGTGCCGACGCACTTGCTTAAAAACTTGAGCAAAGTGAAGCGGCTCGCAAGAAAGCCGAACTCGCTGCTAGCGAAGCCAAGGCTGAAGCTGATGAAGCCAAGGCGAAAGCTGCTGGTGTCGAGGAACTGCAGAAAAAACTTGAGGATGCTACATCTGCCTTAGACGAGCACAAAGCTGCGCAAGCTTCTCGTGAACAAGGGATCCTCAAGCGCCTGAAAACCCAAAGTCGCCGCACTTTCAGTAATATTGCTGACCCCTTCTATTTTTATGAGAATCATTGTTTCTTGTTGCTTGACCAACGCTTTGTTTCCTTGACAGCCCAAACAAACCAAGACTTTGATCTGACGAATCCTGTCGATGACCCTCTCCTTGACGCACTTTCTTATCTGGAGCTTCATGGGTCCGAGATTCGTGAAGGCGTGTCAAATGCTAATGCGGTATTGTCGGCATTGTTCCCCTACTTCTTCCCGAAGAAAGAGGAGCCCGCGACTTTCCTTAACCTTGCCAAGATGTTCAATTCACCGGAAGACCTTGGGTGAAGATGCGCCAAGAAAATATGAAGGTTGCCGTTGAAAACACTCTGTCGCTTTGGTTCTTTGATAGTCAACGAGACTATTGATTTGGATGAAAGTTGGCGACAGAAGCAGATAGAGCAATCAAGGTGGAAGTCGCTGATTAAGGCAGCCAAGCCCAACACAAAGAAGATCTTGGCCTATCTCGGGATTAAACCAGCGTCGACTCCTAGCTCATCAAGGCCGGAGGTCTAGTTGCATGCCTCTGTTTTTCTTTCTATGTTTCTTTTGCTCTTGTCGCCAAAGTAGTCATTTGGCGACACGTACTTCCTTAGCTCTTCTGTAATGCCTTTGTAATTATTCCGAGAAATTAATGAAAAACTCTATCTTTGCTTGCTGTTTGATGTTGTCTTGTTTAAATTTCAGTTGATATTTGATAACTATACTCCATCTTCCGCTCCTCCCAAGCTTTCGCCTTCTTCTTCTCGCTCGAGGAGAGCTTTTTCGATATCGCACCGTCGACGATACCTTGTTGCAAGAACTGGATGAACTTCGACAAGCAACTTCGGTATGCGAAGAAGCAAACACTTGTGATGATGGAGCAATCTTGTAAGTCATCTGAAGCCGAAAAAGTTGCTCTTGACAAGCTCGCGAGGCCGTGGCTGCTAAGGAAATTGCTGCTTCCGAGGCTGAAAAGGCAACTACTCGAGAAAATTTCATGCTCGAATTAATGAATGAGGCCAGTGCAGATATGTCGGGTATGCTTGTTTCATCCTCCGATATCTTTCATCTTCATGCTATGTCTCTTAAAGGTTTCCACTTCGTTGTTTTGATAGGTTCCTTTGCGATGTCGCTGCCGAGGAAGAGAGGGTAAATACTAGGACGAACCTCCTTGTTAACCTTTCCCTGGACCATGGTTCTTTGTTTTGGGCTACCCCAGAGAGGACCCGCCAAATTGTCAGATTTCAAGATCGCACCTCTCAAACTCGCGATTTCCTTGACTTCTGTACCAAGACCTTGTCCATGGTTTACAACTCCATGTTTCCTCGGAACGTCCAACCAAAAACTCTTCCTGAATTGATGGAAAGATTCAAGGATGCTCGTAGTATCCATGATTTTGTCAAAGCTCAACTGGTAGCTGGCGCCAGATTTGCTCTTATCATGCTCCAGATCTGCCACTCAAATCTTGACCTTACTCAAGTTGTCGCGAAAGTTCATCAGAAGGTAAAACGTCGAAGAGTTGGTATTGACCGAATTAACACGAAGGTTTCGCACAGTAGCCGAAGAAATGATTGAAGACCTTCTTCGGATGGACGCCGACTTTTTTGCCGATGGTCACTATGCTGATTTTCTTGGCGCTGCTCCTGAAGAAAACAGAGTTACCCTTGATGACATACTGAATCAAGACTAGTTATTTTCCTCCTGTAGATAATTCTTCTTTGTAACCCATGACTGTGATTATATTGTGAAGCAATCATTATATTTGTATGTTTGTCTAGCCCCTGAGTATTTCGGTGACTCTTTCTTTGTATTTGTATATTGCGAGGTTTTGAACCAAGGCATTTATGTATTTATGGCGAATATGAGCCCCCGAGCTTCTTTATTGAGTACTATTTTGTATTTTTACTGACTCACGAGGTATTTTAATACCAAGGCAAGGTTTTTTCTTTTTTGATGAACTATATTGAAATTCGTCGGAGCGAAGACTTTGAACATGTCGATAAAGAGAAAGGTATATTGACACTATCTTTATTATATTGCAGCACCGCGAGCCCGCCTCATTAAAAACCTTTCCCGGCCCCACTCGGTGCCCCGAAAAAGGAAAAGAGTGCGTCTGAAAACTCGCGGGCGTTTCAGTACATTGAAGTTTTACAAGGACTATATTTCGACTCTAGGCATAGAACCGCCTGAGTTGCGCCACGTTCCAGGGGTTTGGCTCCTCCACCCCTGTCTTCTTGTCCTTTATCCTGTATGCTCCTCCTCCGATTACTTCCGTGACAATGTAAGGGCCAAGCCACGGTGACTCGAGTTTTTCATGACTTTTTTGCGTGAGCCGAAGAACTAAGTCTCCCACCTGGAAAGATCTTGGCCGCAAACGTCGACTGTGGTAATTCTTCAAGTCCTGTTGGTATTTGGTTACCCGAGACAGTACTTCATCTCGAGCTTCATCAAGTGCGTCGACATCATCTTCTAGCGCTTTTCTCGACACTTCTTCGTCGTATTCGACGACGCGTGGAGAGTTGTGCTCTATCTCGATTGGTAATATCGTCTGCTCCATGAACCAAGAAAAACGGAGTTTCTTGGGTTCTTGTGTTTGGTGTTGTTACGATGCTCCACAACACACTTGGTAGTTCTTCTGGCCAGGTATGTCGAGCTTTTTCCAGTGGTCCTAACAAGCGTTTCTTGATGCCATTGCAGATGATGCCATTGGCTTTCTCGACTTGCCCATTGGTTTGAGGATGTGCAACTGACGCAAAGTGCAACATGATACCCACCTCTTCGCAATAATCTTTGAATTCACGGGATGTGAAGTTACTGCCGTTGTCTGTGACGATGCTGTGGGGCACTCCAAATCTGAAGACGAGGCCTTTTATGAATTTTACTGCGGATGCTCCGTCTGGTGAATTTATCGGCTTCGCTTCTATCCACTTTGTAAATTTGTCGACAGCTACTAGCATATACTCCTTTCCTCCTGGCCAGGATTTGTGTAACTTGCCCACCATATCAAGTCCCCATTGAGCAAAGGGCCATGACAATGGTATTGGTGCTAGCTCTGCTGCTGGAGAGTGAGGTTTTGCGGCAAACCTTTGACACGCGTCGCAAGTTCTTACTATGTCCTTGGCGTCCTCGATTGCTGTCAACCAGTAGAATCCTGCCCGAAAAACCTTGGCTGCGATAGCTCGACTACTTGCGTGGTGGCCACATATTCCTTCGTGTACATCCTTCAGAATTATTCTTCCTTCTTCGGGTGTGACACACCTTTGCAAGACGCCTGAAATACTTCGCTTATACAATTCTCCTTTGACCACCGTGAAAGCTTTGGAGCGTCGAATTACTCGCCTTGCCTCAACTGGATCATCGGGTATTTCTTTCCTGAGTATGTACGATATGTACGGTTGCATCCATGGTATCTGTATCACCATGACCAGGTCCTGATCTTCTTCTTCTTCTTCTTGCTTTTCCTTGGTAGCCCCCGAGGGTTTCTTCTCCTTCTTTTTTGATTTTGTCGATTTGGTGGACCTCTCTGTTATCTCTTCCCAGAATACACCTGGCGGGACTGCAAGGCATTGCGACCCGATGTTTGCAAGAACGTCGGCTTCGTCGTTGCTCAATCTACTAATATGATTTACTTCGCATCCATCGAACAACTTCTCGAGCTCGTTGTACACCTCCTTGTATGCCATCATGCTATCATTGACTGCGTCACATTGGTTCATAACTTGCTGAGCCACCAACTGTGAGTCGCCAAAGATTTTTAGTCGAGTTGCACCGCAAGCTTTTGCCATCTTCATCCCGTGTATGAGAGCCTCATATTCTGCTTCATTGTTAGATGCATTAGGGAACGTCATCCGAAGGATGTACTTCAACTTGTCGCCTTCAGGTGATATGAGTACTACTCCTGCGCCAGCCCCTTCTAGTCTCTTGGACCCATCAAAGTTCATGGTCCAGGTTCTCGACAAGTCTGGGGGTCCTGTGTTTTGCAACTCCATCCACTCTGCGATGAAGTCTGGCAGAACTTGCGACTTGATTGCTTTTCTTTTTTCATACGTGATGTCCCGAGGGGAAAGTTCTATTCCCCAAAGGGAGACACGACCCGTAGCTTCTGGATTGTTCAGTATATTTGACAAGGGAGCTTCATTGACCACTATGATCGGGTGTGCCGAAAAATAGTGGCGCAGTTTTCGTGCTGTTGTGAACACTCCATATGCTATCTTTTGGTACTGAGGATACCTTTGTTTTGAGGGCGATAAAACTTCGCTAACGAAGTATACTGGCCTTTGCACGCCGTGGAGTTTTCCCTCTTCTTCCCTTTCGACAACTAGCACCGTGCTCACCACTTGGGGTGTGGCTGCGATATACAGCAGGAGGGGTTCCCTTTCTTTTGGCGCCACCAAAATTGGTGGTGTCGAGATTGTGCGCTTCAAATCCTCGAAAGCTCTGTCGGCTTCTTCGTTCCACTGGAATTTATCTCCTTGCTTTATCAGAGCGTAGAATGGTAACGCTTTTTCTCCTAGCCTAGCGACGAATCTGCTCAAAGCTGTGACTCGCCCCGTTAACTGTTGTATTTCTTTTAACTTTGTTGGCTTCCTCATTGTTACGATTGCTTGTATCTTATCGGGATTTGCTTCAATCCCTCTTGCTGAGACTAGAAACCCCAGAAGTTCTCCTGCTGGGACGCCAAAGGAACACTTCGTCGGGTTCAGCTTCAGGCAGAATTTGTCGAGGTTATCAAAAGTTTCTTTGAGATCCTCGATCAGTGTTGTCCCCTTTTTTGACGTTATGACGACATCGTCGATGTATACTTGCACGTTTTTTCCGATCTGTGTCGCCAAACACTTCTGCATCATCCTCTGATATGTTGCTCCCGTATTTTTTAGATCGAAGGGCATTGTTCTGTAGCAAAACACGCCGTAAGGTGTAATAAACGCGGTCTTTACTTCATCTTCTTCTTTCAATCTGATCTGGTTATAACCAGAATATGCATCCAGGAAGGAAAGACGTTCACATCCAGCCGTGGAGTCGATAATTTGATCGATCCTCGGGAGGGGAAAGTGATCCTTTGGACAATGTTTATTGAGGCACGTAAAGTCGACGCACATGCGAAGGACCTTAGTGTTTTTCTTCGGCACCAGCACTGGGTTTGCTACCCATGTGGCTTCTGTGAATATCTCTTTGATAAAACCAGCTTCTCGTAGTCGATTGATTTCTGACAGCATGGCCTTGCGGTTTGGTTCCGAAAAACGCCGCAAAGGTTGTTTGATTGGTCTCGCTACTGGATCCAAGTTTAGGTGGTGCTCGGCAAGTTCCCTGGGTACTCCTGGCATGTCAGCTGGACACCATGCGAAGATTTTCCAGTTCTCACGGAGGAACTCGACGAGCGCGCTTTCCTATGCGATATCCATGTCGTTTGCGATAGATGTCGTCTTTTTCGGGTCTGTCGGGTGAATCTGCACTTCTTTTGAATTTTTCTCGGTACTGAAAGTTGATTCTTTGTTTGGCCTTCCAACGTCTGGCAGTACGTCGTAATCAGTCATGCTTTTTGACGCTAAGTACTCAGCTTGCATCCCGAAAGTTTCTGACAGCCGGTGAAAATCCTTGTCGCACTTATCGGCTAAGGCAAAGCTTCCTTTGACTGTGATTGGTCCCTTTGGTCCAGGCATCCTCCACAACAGGTATGTATAGTGTGGCACCGCCATAAATCTAGCATATGCTGGTCGTCCCAACAGAGCGTGGTATTGCGACGGAAAATCCACGACTTCAAATTCGAGCCTCTCGATTCTATAATTTTCTCGGGTCCCAAATTGAACGTCGAGATTGATCTTCCCCAAAGGATAACTTGGTTTCTCCGGTGTGATGCCGTGGAACCTTGTGTCTGTTGGTTTCAAGTTTGCTAGGGATATGTTCATCTTCCTCAATGTATCTGCATACATAAGGTTTAAGCTGCTGCCGCCGTCTATGAACACTCGAGAGACATCAAATCCCGCGATAACTGCTGGCAGAATAAGTGCTGACTGCCCTGGTCGAGGAACTTGCTGCGGATGATCTGCTATTGTGAAGCCGATATCTTGTCCTGACCAATTAAGGTACTCAACTGTTGGTGGAGGCATTTTCTCTGCCATAAACACCTGTCGTGAGATTACTTTCTGAGCTCTATTGGACGGCCTTCCTTTCTGAATCATCGACACTGCTCCGTTGGAGTTAGGATCAACATAAGGTGGTGGTGGAGGTGCTGCCGCTATTCTGAGCTGATGCCGATTGTCCTCTGTAATCGCGGGAGGAGGCGGCAAGTGAATCTCGCTTCTGGGTTCTCGAGGATTTCTCTGTGCTGCCCGCGCGTTAGCGTTCTCTGCATACCATAACATTGCCTGAAAATTTCGACAGTCTTTCTGCAAGTGCCCTGACTGTCTTTTACCGTTGCTGTCGAGGAAAAAGTGCATCTGGCACGGTCCATTCATCATCTCTTCAGGGGACACGAAAGGCCTTGGGAACCTAGGCCCGCTATTTTGCCTGTTGCGTGAATCATCCCTGTTATCACCTCGCTGTTCATTGCTTCTCTGGTAATCATCTCTGTTGCTTCCTCCTGTATTTGTCCGAAAACCTGCCGAAATTTGTCCTGGAGCGTCATAGTTCTGGTACTGCCGAGGAAATCTTCACCTCGGTTGATAGTTTCGACCACGGTCCTCCTCCGGCGACCTATGCCGTTTGTTGTGGACAGCGTCTTCTCCATCTGCCCATTTATTTGCTATCTCTATTAACGCGGATACTGTTTTTGGATTGGTCCTTCCCAAGTCCTCGACAAAATCTCCACGCCTGACTCCTGCGACAAACGCATCTATTGCTCTCTCGTCAGATATGTTTTCCGCCGAGTTTTTGATGATATTCCACCTTTGGATGTACTTTCTCATTGGCTCGTCTGGCTTTTGTCGACATGCTCTCAACTCTTCCAACGACGCAGGTTTTTTGCACGTGGATCTGAAGTTCTTGACGAACACGTCTTCAAAACTTTCCCATCTGTCGATGGATCCTGGAGTGAGTTTCTTTATCCAAGATCGTGCAGCTCCACTCAGATGCACCTGGATGCTTTGCATAGCTGTTGCCCTGGTTCCTCCTGTGAGCTTCACCGTCTCCAGATAGTCGACTAGCCAATCCTCTGGATCTTGAAGGCCGTCGAACTTCTTGAAATTATCGGGTAACTTGAATCCTGAGGGGACTCGAGTTTTTCGGACTCTCCTCGTGAAGCATGGCAAGCCACACATATCTTCGTCGTTTAGCTCCGGAGATTGTCGATGATCCCTTCTGCTCTGCCGCGCTCTGTCGACTCTTGCTTGTGCTGCCGTGTCTCTTGCTCCGCTTGGCCCTTCAGGTGCTGCCATTGTTGCTGCTGCGGGTCGTGGACTATTTTGCCTTGCCGCTCCTTCGGGAGGCGTTGATACAAACGCTGTCCCCATAGCTCCAACTCCTGCTACCGCCATATTGTACAGTGTTTCCCTTGGATCACCTGGAGGTGGTTTAGATGCAAGGATAAAAGCATGTGTCGCCATATACCCAGCCTCTGGTGTCTTAGGGATGATATTTCCTCTTGTATCTATCGACATGAAGGACATGTCGAGGTTTTGGACCAAGTGCTCTCTTTCTGCTTCGGGTATATGTTGCAGCCTTGATCTTGCTCTGTTCCGCGCCTCCCTGTGGCTATCACCCGTAGTTCTAGATTGTCGACTTAGATCTGCCCTTCTCCTGCTGGATGCAGAAGCTGCCTCCTTTCTCCTGTTCAACTCAGCTGTCTGTTTTTCCAATTCCCTGGCAGCTCGTGCGAGCCTATATTGATATGCTTGTAATTCCTCTGGTGTGGCCGTGGTAGCCATTGGTTCTGTACCGTTCATAGCTCTCGCAGCTCTGTCCCACGCTGCTTGTGAAAGTTGAACTCTATCTCGCGGCTCTGGCCCGACGTATTTGTTGCCCAGGCCCTGTCGCAGATTGGAGGGATCGACGTATGGATTTCCCAGACTGTCGAAAGCCTCAGATGTTTCCTCTTGATCTTCAATGGCATAAATCTGATGATACTTTGTACTCAGATCTATGTTGGGTTTGGTGACATCATCGTTGAGATTGATGAAGACCTTGCCCACTGTGATAGATTTGTCGATGAAGTCGTAACTGTCGACATCGCTTGAGCCATCGCTTATATATGAGTCCGCAGATGACTCAAACGACATGTCGTTGAAGATCTTGGCGAGTTTCTCTCTTGCTCTGGTGCTGACGTAGCGTGTCGCCGAAGTTTCTTCTTCTCCTGATTCGGTTGATGATGCATAGTTTGAAAAATCAGAATCGACCGCCGACGATCCCGACGAAATCGGTATTTCGACACGATACGATCCCTCCTTCTCGACGCGAAAGTGAAACCTTCCGAACGTCATCTCCATGGGCTCCGCCAGATACGCATATGCATCCAAACGGGAGGGTGGGTGAGGAACAAAATCGACAAGACCAGTAGCGATCTGTTTACCTCGATCCATTGTGTTGCTTGCGGTTGACGATGTCGAAGATCTTGAGCGTGCCATCGAGATCAGATCCTTACGCCTCTAGTTCCCACAGACGGCGCCAATTGACAAGGTATCAACTTGTCAATGCCTATGGATTGTAGGCTAGGGTTTAGTTGGAAGTAGAGGGTAAGTAGATCTCGAAGGTTTCAGCCGAAAAGTACTCGACGATTATGAAAACTAGGGTTTGTAGACAATGATTCGATTCCTTCTTCGTCCCTCGACTCCCCCTTTATATAGGAGGTGGAGCCGAGGGATTCGTGCTATACAAGTTACAGAGTCCGGGACGGTTTCCAACTCATCCCGCCAGATTACAAATAACACTTCCTATTACAACTCTTAACTTTCCTTAATATATCTTGGGCTCCCGGATCTTCTTATTCTTCGGGTAGTGGGCCTCCAGTAAACCCCGGGTACCATCTTCGGCAGGCCCATTTGGGATGCCTATGTCACTAAGGTCTAGATAATTTCTAGTATTGAGTTTGAACAACAAGGAAGACGGTGTAGAGTCTTATAATGTTTTCAATATGTCTTTTATGTGAGTTTTGCTGCACCGCTTCATCCTTGTGTTTGTTTCAAATAACCTTGCTAGCCTAAACCTTGTATCGAGAGGGAATACCTCTCATGCATCCAAAATCCTTGAGCCAACCACTATGCCATTTGTGTCCACCATACCTACCTACTACATGGTATTTCTCCGCCATTCCAAAGTAAATTGCTTGAGTGCTACCTTTAAAATTCCATCATTCACCTTTGCAATATATAGCTCATGGGACAAATAGCTTAAAAACTATTGTGGTATTGAATATGTACTTATGCACTTTATCTCTTATTAAGTTGCTCATTGTGCGATAACCATGTTCACTGGGGACGCCATCAACTACTCTTTGTTGAATTTCATGTGAGTTGCTATGCATGTTCGTCTTGTCTAAAGTAAGAGAGATCTACCACCTTATGGTTAAGCATGCATATTGTTAGAGAAGAACATTGGGCCGCTAACTAAAGCCATGATCCATGGTGGAAGTTTCAGTTTTGGACATATATCCTCAATCTCATATGAGAAAATTATTAATTGTTGTTACATGCTTATGCATAAAAGAGGAGTCCATTATCTGTTGTCTATGTTGTCCCGGTATGGATGTCTAAGTTGAGAATAATCAATAGCGAGAAATCCAATGCGAGCTTTCTCCTTAGACCTTTGTACAGGCGGCATAGAGGTACCCCTTTGTGACACTTGGTTAAAACATGTGCATTGTGATGATCCGGTAGTCCAAGCTAATTAGGACAAGGTGCGGGCACTATTAGTATACTATGCATGAGGCTTGCAACTTGTAAGATATAATTTACATGATACATATGCTTTATTACTACCGTTGACAAAATTGTTTCATGTTTTCAAAATCAAAGCTCTAGCACAAATATAGCAATCGATGCTTTTCCTCTATGGAGGACCATTCTTTTACTTTTATTGTTGAGCCAGTTCACCCATTTCTCTCCACCTCAAGAAGCAAACACTTGTGTGAACTGTGCATTGATTCCTACATACTTGCATATTGCACTTATTATATTACTCTATGTTGACAATTATCCATGAGATATACATGTTATAAGTTGAAAGCAACCGCTGAAACTTAATCTTCCTTTGTGTTGCTTCAATACCTTTACTTTGATTTATTGCTTTATGAGTTAACTCTTATGCAAGACTTATTGAAGCTTGTCTTGAAGTACTATTCATGAAAAGTCTTTGCTTTATGATTCACTTGTTTACTCATGTCATATACATTGTTTTGATCGCTGCATTCACTACATATGTTTTACAAATAAGTATGATCAAGGTTATGATGGCATGTCACTCCAGAAATTATCTGTGTTATCGTTTTACCTGCTCGGGACGAGCAGAACTAAGCCTGGGGATGCTGATACGTCTCCGACGTATCGATAATTTCTTATGTTCCATGCCACATTATTGATGATATCTACATGTTTTATGCACACTTTATGTCATATTCGTGCATTTTCTGGAACTAACCTATTAACAAGATGCTGAAGTGCCAGTTCCTGTTTTCTGCTGTTTTTGGTTTCAGAAATCCTAGTAACGAAATATTCTCGGAATCGGATGAAATCAACGCCCAGGTTCCTATTTTGCCCGGAAGCATCTAGAACACCCGAGAGCCGCCAGAGGGAAGCCCTGGGGGCCCCACACTACACCCTGGCGCGGCCAGAGGGGGGGCTGCGCCGCCCTATGGTGTGGTGGCCCCCAGGCCCCCTCCGAGGCTGCCCTTCCGCCTATTTAAAGCCTCCATCGCGAAAACCCTATCACGATCGACGAAACCCACAGAAACCTTCCAGAGCCGCCACCACCGCGAAGCCAAGATCTGGGGGACAGGAGTCTCTGTTCCGGCACGCTGCCGGAACGGGGAATTGCCCCCGGAAGGCTTCTCCATCAACACCGCCGCCATCTTCACCGCCATCTTCATCACCGCTGCTGCTCCCATGAGGAGGGAGTAGTTCTCCATCGAGGCTCGGGGCTGTACCGGTAGCTATGTGGTTCATCTCTCTCCTATGTACTTCAATACAATAATCTCATGAGCTGCCTTACATGATTGAGATTCATATGATGATGCTTGTAATCTAGATGTCATTATGCTAGTCAAGTGAATTTTACTTATGTGATCTCCGGAGACTCCTTGTCCCACGTGTGTAAAGGTGACAGTGTGTGCACCGTGTGGGTCTCTTAGGCTATATTTCACAGAATACTTATTCACTGTTATGAAGAGCATAGTGAAGTGCTTATTTATATCTCTTTATGATTGCAATGTGTTTTGTATCACAATTTATCTATGTGCTACTCTAGCAATGTTATTAAAGTAGTTTTATTCCTCCTACACGGTGTAAGGTGACAGTGTGTGCATCCGTGTTAGTACTTGGCGTATGCTATGATTATGATCTCTTGTAGATTATGAAGTTAACTATTGCTATGATGGTATTGATGTGATCTATTCCTCCTACATAGTGTGAAGGTGACAGTGTGCATGCTATGTTAGTACTTGGTTTAGTCGAATTGATCTTTCATGCACTCTAAGGTTATTTAAATATGAACATTGAATTGTGGAGCTTGTTAACTCCGGCATTGAGGGTTCGTGTAATCCTACGCAATGTGTTCATCATCCAACAAGAGTGTAGAGTATGCATTTATCTATTCTGTTATGTGATCAATGTTGAGAGTGTCCACTAGTGAAAGTCTAATCCCTAGGCCTTGTTCCTAAATACTGCTATCGCTACTTGTTTACTACTGCTGCGTTACTACTGCTGCGTTACTACTGCTTGTTTACTGTCCTGGGCAAAGCACTTTTCTGGTGCCGTTGCCACTACTCATACTTATTTATACCACCTGTATTTCACTATCTCTTTGCCGAACTAGTACACCTATTTGGTGTGTTGGGGACACAAGAGACTTCTTGCTTTGTGGTTGCAGGGTTGCATGAGAGGGATATCTTTGACCTCTTCCTCCCTGAGTTCGATAAACCTTGGGTGATCCACTTAAGGGAAAACTTGCTGCTGTTCTACAAACCTCTGCTCTTGGAGGCCCAACACTGTCTACAGGAAAAGGAGGGGGCGTAGACATCAATACTCTCTCCTCTCCAAGTCTTATGAGCAACTTCAAATTAGGCTTGCTTCATATGACATACCTAGTACCTCTACTCCTTCATGTGATCATGCAAATATTATTGAGGAAAATGCTAGGTTGAAGGATGAACTTGCTAAGGCCTCCTCTCCCCAAAGTAAACTTTCCTTGGATGATCTTTTGAGTAAGCAGAGGTCAAACAATGGGAAGGAGGGACTTGGTTTTAATACCAAGGCTAAAAAGGCAAACAAGAAAAAGGCCAAGCCCGCACATGAGAAAGCCACCACTAACGGTGAAACCCGAAAGGGCAAAACCATTAATGATGATGGTGCGGGAATAGATAACCCTCACTATGTTCTTTTTAAAGATCATTATGGTGATGTTTATGCTAAATATGTTGGTCCGTATGATGGTTATGTTGCTTGGTCTATTTGGGTGCCAAAGACCCTTGTTACTAACAAAAGTGGACCCATTGAGAAATGGGTACCTAAATCCAAGAATTGATCTCATGTAGGACTATGCCGCCGGAGGTTCAAAATGGGTACTTGATAGTGGATGTACAAGTCATATGACCGGCGGCAAGAACCTCGTCAAGGAGTTGAGGCCCAACATAAATGATATCACCGTCTCCTTTGGCGATAATTCTACATCCGAGGTATTGGGTTTTGGCAAGGTTGTGGTTGCACACAACATTACTCTTGTGGATGTCATGCTTGTCAAAACCCTTGGTTACAATTTGCTTTCCGTTTCCGCCCTTGGCAAGATGGGTTTCGCCGTCTTTATTGATAATGATATTGTGGTCCTCTTGTGGAGCAAGACTCTAAAAGTCGCTTTCGTTGGGTATCGCGAACACAACTTGTATGTGGTGGACTTTTCGGGGACCACCACGACAAGTGCGATGTGCCTATTCGGAAAGGCGGACGTGGGTTGGTTGTGGCATCGCCGCCTAGCCCATGTCAACATGAGAACTTTGCAAAGTCTTCACAAGGGGAACCATATTGTGGGACTAATGGAAAATGTGTCTTTTGCCAAAGATCGTGTTTGTAGGGCTTGTGTTGAAGGCAAAATGCATGACTCTCCGCATCCAAGCAAGACCATCATCTCTTCCAAGAGGATCTTGGAGCTCCTTCATGTGGATCTCTTTGGTCCCGTTACTCATGCAAGTCTTGGTGCGAAGAAACATTGCTTGGTGATTGTTGATGACTACTCAAGATACACTTGGGTCTACTTTCTCAAGACGAAAGATGAGACTCAACAAATATTCATTGACTTTGCTACCGAGGTGCAACGCCAACATAACCTCCTCATTATGGCAATAAGAAGTGACAACGGCTCCGAGTTCAAGAACTATACACTCAATGATTTTCTTAGTGATGAGGGGATCCGACATCAATATTCCGCTGCTTACACCCCTCAACAAAATGGTGTTGCGGAGAGGAAGAACCGGACTCTTATGGATATGGCAAGATCTATGATGGCGGAGTATAAATCCCGCTATAACTTTTGGGCCGAAGCCATCTCCACCGCTTGTCACTCCTCTAACCGGCTCTATCTCCGCAAGGGCTTGAACAAGACTCCATACGAAATACTCACCGGAACAAGCCTAATATCTCATACTTCAAGGTGTTCGGGTGTAAGTGTTTCTACAAAATCAAAGGGGTTCGTTTATCTAAATTTGCTCCTAAAGCTTTGGAGGGTATATATTTGTTGGTTACGGTGACGAATCTCACACTTATAGAATCTTTGATATATCCTCCGGGATTATCATCGAATCTAGTAGTGTGAAGTTCGAAGAAAATGATGGCTCCCAAGTGGGGCAAGTTGATGTATGTGCAGGTGATGAAATACCTCAAGATGCCATAGTAAGAATGGGTGTGGGATTTTTCCACCCCGTTGAGGGACACGGTGTGGCGTCTCGGGAAGGACTATGCTCTACCACGGTGGAGCCCTCATCTTCTCAACATCAACAAACCCCATCAAGTGAAGCAAATGATGCACCAACCCTCCCTCTTGTGTGCAAGATCAAGGACAAGATCAAGGACAAGATCAACCAAGAATTCATGATGGCTTCGACGAGTATCCACTTTGATATTTGCTCCGCACCAAATGATGTCCAAGATCAAGCACATGAGGTTGAGCACTCTCAAGAAATTGAAGTTGCTCAAGTTGAAGGTCAAGACGGGGACCCAAAAGATCAAGTGATACCTCCAAGGCAAAGAAGAACCAAGGAGGAGATCGAGGCCCGTCGTCTAGCAAGAAGAGATAGGAACCTTGAACTTCGTGGACACACTCATGACAAAGTTCTTGGTGATGTAAGGGCAAAGGTTTCCACAAGAAGGCAATTGGCTAACTTTAGCAATCATCATGCCTATATCTCCTTAGTGGAACCCAAGAAAGTATTTGAAGCCCTTGAAGATTCGGATTGGTTGGAAGCTATGCACGAAGAACTCAACAACTTCAAGCGCAACAAAGTATGGACCTTAGTAGAGAAGCCAAAGGGGTGCCGCAATGTTATAGGCACAAAATGGATTTTCAAGAACAAGCAAGATGAGTTTGGAAATGTTGTGAGGAACAAGGCAAGATTGGTGGCTCAAGGGTTCTCTAAAGTTGAGGGAATTGACTTTGGAGAAACCTATGCTCCCGTGGCTCGCCTTGAGTCCATCCGTATCCTTCTTGCTTATGCATCTCATCATAACTTTAAGTTACAACAAATGGATGTGAAAAGTGCATTTCTTAATGGTCCTTTGCATGAAGAGGTTTATGTTAAGCAACCCCCGGGGTTTGAGGATCTCAACTTCCCTAACCATGTCTACAAGCTTGATAAAGCTCTTTATGGTCTCAAACAAGCTCCTAGAGCTTGGTATGAGCACCTTAAAGAATTATTGGTAGACCGTGGGTTTGATGTTGGGCTAATCGATCCCACTCTTTTTACTAAGAGGGTCAATGGGGAGCTTTTCGTTTGCCAATTATATGTTGATGATATTATCTTTGGCTCTACTAACAAAGCTTTCAATGATGAATTCTCAAAGCTTATGACCGATAGGTTTGAGATGTCTATGATGGGAGAGATGAAGTTCTTCCTTGGTTTTGAGATCAAGCAATTGAGGGAAGGGACCTTCATCAACCAAGCAAAATATCTCCAAGACATGCTCAAGAGGTTCAAGATGACCGAGTTGAAAGGTGTAGCCACTCCTATGGTTACTAAATGTCATCTTGCACTTGATCCCAATGGTAAAGAGGTGGATCAAAAGGTATATCGCTCCATGATTGGATCCTTGCTTTACCTTTGTGCATCTAGACCGGACATAGTGTTGAGTGTTGGTGTGTGTGCAAGGTATCAAGCTTCTCCTAAGGAGAGCCACATGATGGCTCTCAAAAGAATCTTTCGGTATTTGGTTGATACCCCAAGATATGGTATTTGGTACCCCAAAGGCTCAAGCTTTATTCTCAATGGATACACCGATGCGGATTGGGCGGGAGACAAGGATGATAGGAAATAAACTTCCGGGGCTTGCCAATTTCTTGGTAGGTCCTTGGTGTGTTGGTCTTCTAAGAAGCAAAATTGTATATCTCTCTCCACCGCCGAAGCCGAATATGTTGCCGCCGCAAGTGGATGCACTCAATTGTTATGGATGAGGCAAACTTTAAAGGAATATGGTGTCATTTGTGACAAAGTGCCTCTATTATGTGACAATGAAAGTGCCATCAAGATTGCCTATAATCCGGTGCAACATTCGAGAACGAAGCATATTGAGATCCGGAATCATTTCATTAGGGATCATGTTGCCCGTGGTGATATTGAGCTTATCTATGTTCCTACCAAAGATCAACTTGCCGATATATTCACGAAGCCTCTTGATGAAGCAAGGTTCACTTATTTGAGGAATGAGCTAAATAACATTGATTCAAGGAGTATAGCTTGACCATCTTGCAAACACACCTTTGTCTCAAAACTTTATTTGGTTTAGTTGTGGGCATGGAAATAGGGGGAGTGCGGTTTAAATTATTGAGCTATCCCTCCCCCCATAATGCCAACATTAAAAATATCATTCTCGTTATATCATATGTTGATATGTGAGCTTAAATGATGAGTAGTGGTTTGGACCCAAGATATATCTTCGCGGTGCCATGCCATAACACTCATATATGGTGGCCTAGGCCACCACACTCTTCTTTGTGAAGAGTTGGAGTAATTTGAATTTTCATTGGATTTTATTGACATCTCCTTGTTTTTATGGGAATTGGCTCAATGTTTGGCTCTCTCTTGATTTGATCCTTGCAAACTTGAGTTCATAGTACCATACCCCTCCTTGTGTCCATCCTAAGCCATTCTCTCATCTCTAAAAACTTTCTATCTCTTGCACAAGCTCGTTTCAAAAAATTGCATACCAAAACTCATGTTTATCCTTGACCAAATTGTATTTAAAAAAAGCGTCTTTAAAAACAAAACAAAAAAAAGAGGGAGGGAGGCTGGCCGACCCGGGCCTGACCAGGCCGGTAGTACCGCTGGCCTCGGGCCGGTACCTCCACTCAAGAGAGGGGTCGAGCCCCAGGCTCCCCTCACTCTTTCTCTTCCCGCATCCTCTCCAATCCGCCTAGTCGCCCAGCCGCCGTCCTGCCCGCGCACCTCCCCCGCTCCCCCGGCCATCCTCCGGCCACCTCCGGCCGGATCGGCTCCGTGGGAGTCTTCCCCCACCTCTCCTCCTCCATGGCTCCCGGTATTAGCCTCTCCCTCCGCGTATTTTGGTTGTATTTTGGCTCACATATTTGTTGGTTGTCGGTTCTACATGCTTATATTTTTGGCTAAATCTTACACTAAGAGGTTGTATCTATTGCTGATCTATGTCCTCTAGTATGTAGCACCGTTAACCTCTACTATGTAGCATTTTTACCTATAGTGTGTGGCATTATTTTTCTTTTCATCTTGCATGTGTATTTTGGGTCAAAATTTTGTTCAATAGAGATGAGCTTGTGCCCTTATCCCATATATCCTTCGGCTCTGTTCGTCTATTTCACAGGTGCTAGTCGGAAGAGGCGAGGGGATCCGACCCTTGAGGATGAGATTGTTGAACAAGATGAAGTGTTACCCTGTGCCACTACTGCTCGTGGTGCTTCTTTGGCAAATAAAAAGAAAGGGAAACAGGCTATTGAGTCTTATGGCAGCGTCCGCCTTCATGCATACATGGCTATTCGCACCGCTAACCCCTATTTGGGGCCTCGGTCTTCTCGTACCCGCAACCGTCACTTCTACACCGAGGTTCAAGAGCGCATATTCAATGAAGTCTATCCTCCCAAGGTGAAGGTGGTTGATCAACGGTATATCAACATTGACCATTTGAAGAAGGATGCCTACTTTCATGAAGCTCTTGGGATTTGCGAGGAGTTTGGTTTGCTTCCCATTATGACTTTCCAATGCAACTATGATCCGTACCTTGTGACTCAGTTCTTTGCCACAGTCTTTTTTCATGAGGATAAAGCTCGCTCCATTACTTGGATGACTCGTGATGAGGTACTCACTACCACTTGGAGCACCTTTGGAAAGATTCTTGGCTATCCTATTCCGGAAAATTGTGAAGACGACCGTTCTAGTGGTTGGAGGTTTCACGAGTATTCTAATGCAAGCACCAAAGATGTTCTTGAGCCGCTCTATATGCCCGGTCGATGCAAGCTTGGATTCACTTCCGGTCTCCAGCCCGTATATGATATTATGCTTCGCATCTACCGTGAGACCGTTGCCGTCAGAGTCGGTAATGTTGATGAGATCCACTCTTTTGTCATTGACTTGATGCTTCAAACTCATCTCCGGAAGGGCAAAGGTGTGAAGATGGATGTCATGGATTGCCTGTGGAACCAGATTTTCGGGCGTATGGTGGAGAAGAGGGCTCCTTCCTTTGCTCCCTTCATCATGAAGCTTATTTCTGAGGTGTGGCGTCAGAAATTTGAGGGAGCTATTCTGGAACCATTCTCAACCCTCACTGAGCATCGTCGCAAGAACATTCTTATCAAAGATCATGGGCTCCCAGCTTCTACCTCAGCCTCTGCAGCTCCTTCTGCCTCAGCAGCTCCTATAGCAGGTCCTACAGATCCTTCCACTGCTCCTGCTCGCCGGTTTGATGGCTTTATTGCTCATATGGCCCTTGGGGGGCCTCCGGCTCACTCCGCATATGATCCCATGCTCGATCCCTCTTGGTACACCAAGCTCAAGATCAAGGTAAAGAAGACCTTCTGCCTCCAGCTGGATATTCAGGAGCGTATGTATGACGCCTATGTGGCAGAGAAGAAAGCTCGACGCCGTCAGAAGAGCATCATGACAAAGCTTGGTGTGGAAGTGTCTCCTCCGGGATCTGAAGAGAATATCCTTCCGAAGCCTCAGTGGATTTCTGCTCATAGCCAGTGGTCTGATGGCGAGGATTGACCCTCCTATGATGTTGACTCCGATGTTGCCGGGGACTTTCTTGATGCCTAGGGACGATAGCATCGCTATTCAACCTTTTTGGCATCTTGATGTCAAAGGGGGAGAAGAGTTCTATTAGGTTCGGGATTTGCATGGGAAGTCACAAGCTTGCGTTTTCTTTGCCTCTTTATGCTTGTGACTTATGGTTATCTATTGTTGAGAACTACTTATTATGCTTTATGGACCTTATCTATGTGTGTGAGACATAGGGGCTATCTATTTATGCATGAGACATTATCTATCTACCTATCTATGGTAAAGACTAAGTGAAATACATGTGGTATGATCTCTAAACTCAACACTTGTCTTTACTCACATATGCTTGTCTCTTCTCAAATGAAAGTGATGAATTTATTTTCTTACTATGTATCTTTGCACTTGTTGGTTAATCTTATTTGCTTGAGTATTTTGATCCTAGATTATGTGCTTCTTTTTCAAATGTGCTAATTCTTTTGGAGGCACATGTCTAGGGGGAGCTTATTATATCATCCTATAATTTCTTTGTTCAAATACTCAATTCTTATGCAAATCTTATGTTGTCATCAAGAAACCAAAAAGGGGGAGATTGAAAGAACATATCTCTTTTATAAGTTGTTTTGGTATTGATGACAATGATTTTATATGAGCATTTCGTGTTATAAGATTTGTAGGTTGTTGCTCGGTATGCCCAAAAGTTGAAGAGCGTATATGACATCAAAGTGGTATTCATGTGTGTGGTTGTTTGTTGAAAGAAAGGATGGAAGAGAAAAGAAAGAAAAGAAAAGAAGAAGATAAGAAGAAGAAAGGAGAGGAGGGGTGGTCGCCGGCGGTGGTGCGGGCGGTACCACCGGCCACGCAGCGGTCGGAGCCTCCGGGCTAGGTACCGCCCGTGGTACCGGGGAGCAGCCGAGTGGCTCAGATGGATGCCAGGGGAGTTGGAGCCCCGGCGGTACCTTGGCCGGTACCCCGGCCAGTGGCTCCGGCCTCCCCTCCCGGCCCGCGCGCTCCAGGCCCTTCTCGGCCACGTGGCCCGCTCCGGTTGGCCGCGCCTTTAGTCTGGGGGCGGTAGTACCGGCCCAACCTGGCTGGTACTACCGGCCAGCTCTCTCCAACGGCAGGATCCCCACGGGGTATTTATAGTCTTCTTCTCCAATGGTTCAGCTGCTCACTTCTTCCTCAAAAATCAAAACACCATTGTTGAGCCACCAAGAACACCAAATCCATCGGATCTCCTCCCTCAACCACCCAAATCCCTTGTGCTTTGGAGAATCGAAGGAGAAGACCCCGATCTACATCTTCACCGAAGCAATTTGCATTTCCCCCTCATTTTGTTGAGGGCCCCCTTGCTAGTGTTCCTCTTTGGATCCCTAGTTGATTTGTGTTGATGTATTGTTGTTGATTGTTGTGTTGTGATACGTCCAAAACGTTTCTACTTTCCCGAACACTTTTGCTATTGTTTTGCCTCTAATTTGTGTATTTTGGATACAACTAACACGGACTAACGCTGTTTTCAGCAGAATTGCTCTGGTGTCTCGTTTTTGTGCAGAAATCCAACTTTCAGGAAAATCCCCGGAATTTATGTCGAAGGTCTTATTTTTCCGGAAGAATTACGGAGCCAGAAGGGCAAGCCAGGTGGAGGCCCGAGGCCCCCACACACTAGGCCGGCGCGGCCCAGGAGGGGGGCGCGCCGCCCTACTGTGTGGCCTCCTCGGCTGGCCTCCGACGCCCTCCTCTGGACTACTTAAGGGGTTTAGACCTGAAAAACACGGGAGAGAAGTCGAAGTTGCCAGAAACCATCCAGTACGCCACCACCGTCGCGAAACTCCATCTCGGGACCACAAACTCCGTTCTGGCACTCCGCCGGGACGGGGAATTGGAGGAGATCATCGCCATCATCACCACCAACGCCTCTCCATCGACTAGCAATGTTTCCCCCATCCATGTGTGAGTAATTCCCCCTCTGTAGGCTGAAGGGGATGGTAGGGATTGGATGAGATTGGTCATGTAATAGCATAAGATTGTTAGGGCATAGTGCCTAGTGTCCGTGATTGGTACTTTGATGATATTGTTGCAACTTGTTATGCTTAATGCTTGTCACTAGGGCCCGATTGCCATAATCTCAGATCTGAACATGTTATTGTTTCATGATGATATGCATTGTTTTATGATCTTATCTGCAAGTTGTATACACATGTCGCTGTCCGGAACCCGAGGCCCCAAAGTGACAGAAATTGGGACAACCGGAGGGGAAGGCAGTGATGTGAGGATCACATGTGTTCACGGAGTGTTAATGCTTTGCTCCGGTACTCTATTAAAAGGAGTACCTTAATTTCCAGTAGATTCCCTAGAGGCCCGGCTGCCACCGGCTGGTAGGACAAAAGATGTTGTGCAAGTTTCTCATTGCGAGCACGTACGACTATATACGGAACACATGCCTATAGATTGCTTAGTACTTGGACACCGTTTTATTATTATCTACAAATGCCCTGCTTTGATTGTTACATGAGTTTCTCTCATCCATGCAACGCCCGTTCATCCATCCTTGTGCCTACAGTATTTTAATCCTGCTGTTTACTGTAATCACTATTGCTGTCTTTGTTACTATGCTGCTGTTATTTCACTACTTCTACTGCTATAAAACTGTTACTACTGATAAACTCTTGCGAGCAAGTCTGTTTCCAGGTGCAGCTGAATTGACAACTCCGCTGTTAAGGCTTTCAAGTATTCTTTGTCTCCCCTTGTATCGAATCAATAAATTGGGTTTTACTTCCCGCGAAGACTGTTGCGATCCCCTATACTTGTGGGTTATCAAGACTATTTTCTGGTGCCGTTGCCGGGGAGCATAGCTTTATTTGGAAGTTCACTTGGATTGATATTGTTCGCTACAAATTCTCCATCATGGGTAAATCTCGCGATTCTAAAGTCGCCATATTACCATCCACTACAAGAAAAGGTACAACTCTGAGTACCTCTGCTGCTCTTGATTCACCATCTGTGATAAGTCAACTTGTTTCACCACCACAAGCTTCACCTGCCGGTACTTCTGCCGAATCTGAAAACTCTTATAATATTGATGATGTTTCTACTGTGCTTGATGATAGTGGTTCATTGGGATCTTTTCTAGATGCTACAATTGCTAGGTCTAGACAAATTGAAAATACTGAAACTCCTAATGAAAATGCTGCTACACCTGTTAATTCACCTGAGTCTGTTGATTATTCTAGTGATGATCCTGATGAGGATTATGTGGAGCTTGATGATTATTTTATTGATAAATGCAATGCTATTACTGATGCAAGAAAAATTAAAAAGTTTCTCGCACAACATACGGTTAGATATAAGCTGTCTCCTGATCCTAAATTTGCCACATCTCCTATAAACATTAAGGATAAAGATTATGATTTTTCTCTTGATCTATCTCATATAGCTATTGTTGAGAAAACACCCTTTTGTGGTACTGAAAAAGAAAGTGCTGTAGAACATATGAATGAACTTTCTTCTATGAGTAGCTTGTTTTCTGATGATGTCAAGATGCGCACTTATTTTGTTGCTAAATTTTTTCCTTTCTCATTAAAGGATGATGCTAAAACTTGGTATAATAGTTTGCCTCCTGGTTCTATTAATAGTCCAGGTGATTTGCTTGATGTTTTCTTTCGGAAATACTTTCCTGCAAGTGCTCAACATGCTGCTTTACAGAAAATTTATAGCTTCGACCAGGAAGATGGAGAGAAATTGCCTGAAGCTTGGGCAAGATTTTGCTCTCTTATCAGAGCTCGACCTGGACATGATTTGGAAAAGCATGATTTACTTGATATATTTTATAGTGGACTAACCGTTGAGTCTAGAACATATCTGGATAGTTGTGCTGGTTGTGTTTTTAGGAAAAGAACTCCAGACGAAGCTGAAGAATTATTGGCTAAAATAGGCCGGAATCATGATGATTGGACTACACCGGAACCAACTCCGACGCTGATATTGAAGAAGAGGGGTTTAATTAAATTAAATGATGAAGATACGAGGGAAGCCAAGAAATCTCTTAAGGAGAAAGGTATTAAATTCGAAGATGTGAAGAATTTACCCCCCATAGAAGATTTATGCAACATAATCCCCCCTTCATCCAGGATTGAGGTAAACTCTCTTCAACGCTTTACTAGGGAAGATATTCCGTATTCAAAACCTCCTACTCAATGCTTAGATGAGTTTGATAATTATATTGTTAAGCAAGAAAATTTTAATATGAGAGTAGAGAATCATCTAATGGAAAATTCTCAAGCTATCAGCAATTTGCATGATATTATGGAGAGAACCTCCAATGATGTTAAGATGCTTGTTAAACATTTTCAAATGGTTCAAACTCAAATTGATCAACTCACTAAAGTGCAAAATGACTTGTTAAAAAATAATTCTAAAGAGAAACATGCTTATGAAGTAACAACTAGAGGCGGTGTCTCTACCCAGGATCCTCTATATCCTGAAGGGCATCCTAAAAGAGTTGAACAAGATTCTCAACGAATTGAACCTAGTGCTCCTTCTAAGAAAAAGAAGAAGAAACATAAAACTGTTGTAGAATCCTCTGAACCTGTTAGTGATCCTAATAATATTTCTATTTCTGATGCTGAAATTGAAAGTGGTAATGAACATGATAATGATAATGATAAGAAAGATGCTTCTGATAAAGAAGAGGTTGAAGATGAACCTGAAAAGCATGCTAAAAATAAAAAGTATACTAAAGAAGATTTTATTGCTAAGAAACATGGTAATGAAAGAGAACCATGGGTTCAAAAGCAAATGCCTTTTCCTGCTAAGAAACTAAAATCAAAGGAAGAAGAACACTATAATAAATTTTGCGATTGGATGAAACCTTTATTCTTGCAAATCCCTTTGACTGATGCTATTAAATTGCCTCCTTATTCAAAGTATATGAAAGATATTGTCTCTAACAAAAGGAAAATTCCTAATGAGGAGATTTCCACTATGCTTGCTAATTACTCTTTCAATGGCAAAGTTCCAAAAAAGTTGGGCGACCCAGGTATACCGACTATTCCTTGTTCTATTAAGAATAATTATGTTAGAACTGCTCTATGTGATTTGGGAGCCGGTGTTAGTGTTATGCCTTTTTCTCTTTACAAGAGACTTTATTTAGATAAGTTGATACCGACTGATATATCTTTGCAAATGGATGATAAATCTACTGCTATTCCTGTTGGTATATGTGAGGATGTTCCTGTTCAAGTTACTAATAACTGCTTGATATTAACTGATTTTGTTGTGTTGGAAATGCCTGAAGATGATAATATGTCTATTATTCTTGGGAGACCTTTTCTTAACACCGCAGGGGCTGTTATTGATTGCAATAAAGGAAAAGTTACTTTCAATGTTGATGACAAGGAACATACCATTTATTTCCCCAAGAGGATTGATAAAGTATGTGGAGTTAATACCATTTCTAATGTGAGAACTATCAAAGTTGGAGCTATTGATTGTCCTATATATGAGCCTAAAGAAGGGTATAAAAATATTATGATTGGATCCATATCAATACAATTCAAGGTAACATGATTGATTTGAGGTTTATTTCTTCTTATGCTATGTAAAATTTATTTGGTGGCAAGACTTGATCAACCTTGTTAACAAATACTTTTTTATATGCATAGAGGAGGTAAACAACATTTCTTTCTTCCTCCACTTGTTCTACTTGCTGTAGCACTTTTGTTTTGCAAAGTTCTTTAGTCAATTAGAGTTTTCAAAATCTTTTCCTGCCCAGTAATAATAAATTTAATACCCAGAAATGTGCATTTTTCAAAGTTTTCGAAAATTCACAAAAATTATACCGTTGGTCTTATTTTTCGAAGACGCACCTGGGAGCACCTGGGGATGACCAGTGGGGCACCCCAGGGTGGCACCCCACAGGCCGGCGCGGCCAGTAAGGGGGGCGCGCCACCCTGGCGTGTGGGCCCCTCCTTGCCCCACTACTTCATCTCTTCCTCCCACTCTCTTCTCTCTCCCGAAAAAACTCGCACCAGCTTTCTCTCACTCGCGTTTCTGCTCAAGAGCTCGAGATTTCTCGATCTCTTTGCTCAGCCCAGATTTTTGTCTGAAATTTGGCATATTTGCTCTCCGGTATGTGACTCCTCCGATTATCCAAGTAGAATTTTGTTTGGTTGAGTATATCTTGAATATTTTGCTGATGTAGGTAACATGTTTAGTGAGCTTGCATGCTTGTTCTAAGTTGTAAAAACTAGTTTTGATGCATGATTAGTACCCTAGCAAGTTTCTATAGTAGTTTCCCTCAATTATATGTCACCAAATCAAATTTTATATTGATTGTTGAAAATTTCAGAAAATGGAGTGGAATAGGCATCAACTAAACCAACAAGAATTGGAGGTGCAACAAGTCATGAGAGTTAACCGCGAAGAGGGAGTATACCCCTCTTACTACCCGTGCACAGATTTCATGAGAAGTGCAGGAATCTTACGAGATGTTCAGAATCTAATTTCTCGTGCAGGGTTGGATGATTTTGTTGTTGGTGAACCATGCCAATATGCAAAATTGACTATGTCTGAAGTGCAGGATTTTGAATTCAATTGGTCGCAATCTAACCCCATGGTTCGGTACAAAAATTTATAATAAAACTGTCAACTTGCCATTCGATGATTTTTGTGCAGCAATTAGAGTGCCGCAATGGGGATCATGCGAGAAGATAAGGGGATCGCCGCAAGAGATCTTGAACCTCTTCGAGATGATTTGTCATGGAAGAAGCTTCTCGGAGGATGGTGGTAAAATCAGTAGCATTCAACTCCCAGCTGTTCGCTACTTTGCTTATTTCATTACTAAGTGTGTTCTTGCTAGAAAGAATGCAAGTAAATTATCTATCCAGGATTTAGCTTTTCTAGCTGCTGCATTGCAAGGTAATAAGACCTATAATTTGGGTGCTTTGATAGCCTATAGACTTGCTACTAACCGTGAGAAGGGCGGAATTTGTGGAGGTCTCATTGCCTCTCGTTTATTAGCTATGCATGGTGTAGAACCTCACCATCTTGATATTCAGCTTCCCATAGAGAAACTTGACTTAGTCTCCATGATTAAACATGAATTTGTTTCTGATTCATCTAATTTGGGTAACCTGTCTTACAAGATAACATTTTACAAGAAAACTTGGAGAACAACTAAGAAAACTGAAAAACTAGTAGGATTGCCTGCACCTGTTCTATTTAACCTTGATTCCAGGGAGGATTGGTCAGTCACGGAAGGTGCACTGAATGCATACATAGAGGGAGGAGGCCATCATGCAAGAGACAACACAGAGGAGGCCGAGAAACACCTCGACTCGTCATCCGATGTAGCAAGCTCTTCGCATCAACATTTTGGGCATGTGGAGCCTTCACCCTTTTCTTCTGCACCGTAACCTTATTATGACTACGCCATGTATGATCCACCAGAGTGGAACAGCGACCCTCGCTGGGGTTGATCTCCACTTAGGCCAAAAGCCTAAGCTTGGGGGGAGGTATACCGGCATCACTCATTCTTTGCATATTATGATTGCTGGATACTTGTACATATTTGTTTAGCTTCTTAAAGTGGTTTTCTAATAAGAGGGAGATGATATTTGGGGAAGTGCTGCCTGAAAACAAATTCTGGACTGATACCAAAAAAAATCTCAAAAACAGCCAGAACGTTATTTTGCAAAGCCAATTTTTGTGCATGTTCCCCAGGTTGTTATCTAACTTTCATTAGTTGAACACTTTTCGAGCTGGGCAGCGGAAGAATTTCTTAAAAATCGATTACTGTACTGCTGTCAAGTTTGACGAACTCCTGCTGCTTTGTGTTTATGTGACTTTTCTAGTTTTCATTTTCTTGTTTTTGCTTTGTTTCTTTCCTAAAACATAAAAAGGCCAAAAATATTTCTGTTGTTTCTCTTCACCATTTGCTTATTTTGGTTTCTTGCATTTATTTTGCTTTATTTGCTATCGTTGGTTTGCTATAAGAAAATCCAAAAAGATTTTGCTTTGTTGCTTGTTTCCTTTTGTTCTTGTTTCCAATTCGAAAACACCAAAAATATTTGCTGTTCTTCTTTGGTTTTGTAAAGTTCATTTTGGATTTCAATGGTCTTCGGTGGCTGGAGCGTGGTTTTCATTTCATATTATTCAAGCTACACAAGTGAAAGGCAATAATGACGATCTACGACAATTTGACTGTGGTGAGAGGCTGGTATGAACTCTATTTGTTTTCATTTTTGTACATATACTCATCCATGTGAGCATGCTTAGTTGGTTAATGTGAGGTATATGTCATTTAAGAAAGTCTAGTAGTTCATGATCTCTCATGTTTAGCTCCAGTTTATTAATATGAGTAGCATGTCATGGATGTTTGCTTGCATTGTTTTATTCATAAATAGGTATGACATTGTGGTATCCTCCTCTGAATAATTCATTCGAATTGACTTGGCACATGCTCACGCATGCATATGACTGAACAAAAGTCAATTAAGCCTCGATGATTTAATTTGCCTCAGAGTTCTTGTATCACTTTTATGCCTTCGTTAATTTATTTTGCCGCAAGCATGATTATGACATTGACTGCTCTCTTGATTGTCGCTCCCCAGTCTATTGCTAGCCTTCACTTGTACTGAGCGGGAACGCTGCTCGTGCTTCCAAACCCCTGAAAACCAAGTTATTCCAAAGTGTCCACCATAAATACCTATGCATGACATTTCAAACCATTCCAAGTAAATTCTCATGCGCTACCTTTAAACCTTCAAAATGCTTCTCAATTTGTGTTAATGTTTTATAGCTCATGAGGAAGTATGTGGTGTTTATCTTTCAACCTTGTCATTTACTTTTGACAGACCTTCATAATAAGAGCTGGCAACGGGGTGCCCAGCCCCAACTAATAACTTCATTAATAATTCTCTTCACATGTTTTGCTCTGATTCATCAGTAAGCAACTTAATTTTGCAAATAGACACTCCTCCATGGTATGAGATTGATGGAAGGCACCCGAGGATTCGGTTAGCCATGGCTTGTGTAAGCAAAGGTTGGGGGGAGTGTCACTCATAATAAAACTAATACATGTGTAAACAAAAGAGAAGAGGGATGATCTACCTTGCTGGTAGAAATAACGTCCTTCGTGGGAGCCGCTCTTGAAAGTCTGGTTGGCGAGGTAGTTGGTGTACCCATTACCATTCGTTGACAACAACAAACACCTCTCAAAATAATTTTACTCCTGTTTAAAAAATGAAAAGCTCTAGCGCATGTTAATCCCTGCTTCCCTCTGCGAAGGGTCAATCTTTTACTTTCATGTTGTGTCACCATCCTTTCTTTGAGCACTCTCTTGGGAGCACAACTGTCATTCTTAGTATAATATGCTTGTCCCAAAATATGATTGACTGTGGTATAACTTTGATGCTTTTATCTTTGACAATCTCTATTTCTAGTCTTTCTATGAACTTCAGAGGTGCCTGGGCATTTATGTTTTGCTGTTCAAATTCGGGCAAGCGAGATACCACTTTATCATATCCTTTTATGAACATTGCAATCCTGCTGATAGATATGATTCATGATGCTTATTATTAATTTGTTGGTACCTTTCCATGATTGACATAGCTATTAGATGATCTTATTTGCATGTATCTTATTATGAATTGCCTAAGTACTTGTCCATATCATGAGAATATTTACATCATATGAACAAATGTGTTCGTGAAAGTTCTTTTATCGCACTCAGTTGTTAACTGAATTGCTTGAGGACAAGCAATAAGCTAAGCTTGGGGGAGTTGATACGTCCAAAACGTATCTACTTTCCCGAACACTTTTGCTATTGTTTTGCCTCTAATTTGTGTATTTTGGATACAACTAACACGGACTAACGCTGTTTTCAGCAGAATTGCTCTGGTGTCTCGTTTTTCTGCAGAAATCCAACTTTCAGGAAAATCCCCGGAATTTATGTCGAAGGTCTTATTTTTCCGGAAGAATTACGGAGCCAGAAGGGCAAGCCAGGTGGAGGCCCGAGGCCCCCACACACTAGGCCGGCGCGGCCCAGGAGGGGGGCGCGCCGCCCTACTGTGTGGCCTCCTCGGCTGGCCTCCGACGCCCTCCTCTGGACTACTTAAGGGGTTTCGACCTAAAAAACACGGGAGAGAAGTCGAAGTCGCCAGAAACCATCCAGTACGCCACCACCGTCGCGAAACTCCGTCTCGCGACCAGAAACTCCGTTCTGGCACTCCGCCGGGACGGGGAATTGGAGGAGATCATCACCACCAACGCCTCTCCATCGACCAGCAATGTTTCCCCCATCCATGCGTGAGTAATTCCCCCGCTGTAGGCTGAAGGGGATGGTAGGGATTGGATGAGATTGGTCATGTAATAGCATAAGATTGTTAGGGCATAGTGCCTAGTGTCCGTAATTGGTACGTTGATGATATTGTTGCAACTTGTTATGCTTAATGCTTGTCACTAGGGCCCGAGTGCCATGATCTCAGATCTGAACATGTTATTGTTTCATGATGATATGCATTGTTTTATGATCTTACCTGCAAGTTGTATACACATGTCGCTGTCCGGAACCCGAGGCCCCAAAGTGACAGAAATTGGGACAACCGGAGGGGAAGGCAGTGATGTGAGGATCACATGTATTCACAGAGTGTTAATGCTTTGCTCCGGTACTCTATTAAAAGGAGTACCTTAATTTCCAGTAGTTTCCCTAGAGGCCCGGCTGCCACCGGCTGGTAGGACAAAAGATGTTGTGCAAGTTTCTCATTGCGAGCACGTACGACTATATACGTAACACATGCCTATGGATTGCTTAGTACTTGGACACCGTTTTATTATTATCTGCAAATGCCCTGCTTTGATTGTTACATGAGTTTCTCTCATCCATGCAACGCCCGTTCATCCATCCCTGTGCCTACAGTATTTTAATCCTGCTGTTTACTGTAATCACTACTGCTGTCTTTGTTACTCAGCTGTTTACTGTTACTACTGATAAACTCTTGCGAGTAAGTCGTTTTCCAGGAGCAGCTGAATTGACAACTCCGCTGTTAAGGCTTTCAAGTATTCTTTGTCTCCCCTTGTGTCGAATCAATAAATTGGGTTTTACTTCCCGCGAAGACTGTTGCGATCCCCTATACTTGTGGGTTATCATGTTGTAACATATTTGGGAGCCTCCAATTCGGTTGTGGATGTGTGCCCCAAGAACCTTGTAAAGGCCCGGTTTCCGCCTCGAGGAAATCCCTTAGTGGAAGTGGGCTAGGCCTTCGTGGCGTTGCTCACAGGAGATCTGAGTGAAGCCTTCGTGGCTGTTGGTTTGGCTTTCGTAGCAACCACACTCCTCCAAATGTAGACGTACCTTCTTGCAAAGGAAGAGAACTACGGAAATCACCTCCGTGTCATCGCGTGCTCCACTCTCGGTTACCTCTATCCTATTCTATCTCTTATATTGTGTAGCTATATCTTGTGTAGTTGTTTACCTTGTCATATAGGTAAATTCACTTAGTTGCATATCTAGAGAATTTACCTTTGTGTCAAGCCTAAATTGAAAAAGAACTAAAAATTGGGTAGCACCTATTCACCCCCCCTCTAGGTGCGGCATACGATCCTTTCACTAGGGTTCATATTGTAAGTGGCCGCAGCCTCGACGGCAGTGCCGGTGTGGGGAGGCCGGCAGTGCCGGGGTGTGTCGGGCGGTAGTGCCGCCCTTGGTGCAGCGGCAGTGCCGGCCTGGAGCGTCCAACCCTTCCTCTTCCTTCTTCTCTTCCATGCCTTCGTGACATCGGCCTTGCATCCTCGGGTCTCCATGCTATCCTTCCTTCCCTATGTACTTGTCGTTAAGTTCCTATCATCAAGATGTGATGGAGTATGAAGTAGTATATCGTTCCACATAGGCGATTGTAGGCACACATAAAGGATAAGATTCACCTTCGCGTGTCGTCTTGGTGATGAAGCATATGATGCGGTGAAGACCAAAGGTCGGGCTGCATCAGGTACCACCGTGCCTCCTGTACAAAGGTCCTAGGAGATGCATTGCTTTTGATTTCTCATTTTTAAAGCATCTTCAACTTGGGACACCATACCGGGATGACACGAGCAACAGATAAATGGACTCCTCTTATTTTTTATTGCTAGAAGCTTTCTCATAAGAGATTGAGGATTTTTCCAACTGAAACTTCCACCATGATACATGGCTTTGGTTAGCGGCCCAATGTTCTTCTCTAGAAAAAAAATCTAAATCATTATGATCTAAAGCAATGGGATCATTGTCCCCAATATTTTGAAAAATTTCAGCAGTTTTATCACAGGCAGTTTCAGCAGTTTTAGCAGTTTCAGGCAGTTTTGCACGCTTTGCGTTAGGAGTAGAAACATTGCCAACACCAATTATTTTACCATTGATAGTAGGGGGTGTAGCAACATGTGAAGCATCAACATTACTAGTGGTGGTAATAGTACAAACTTTAGCTACATTATTCTCTTTAGCATTTTCTTCTTTTTCCCACCTAGCACGCAATTCAGCCATCATTCTAATATTTTCATTAATTAGAACTTGGATGGCGTTTGCTGTAGTAATAATTTTATTATCATTATCCTCAGGTTTAGCAGCCATTTTATTAATTAAAGAAGATTGTGACGCAGACATGTATGAGATTCGGTTTTCAGCATTTGAAAGCTTAGTTTGCACACCAGAAATCTCCATATTCAAAATTTCAAGTTGATTTCCTATATTTTTCAACAAGGTAGATTGTTCATTCATAGTTTTAGTAAACAATTGATTTTGCTCATATTGTGATTGCATAAAGCTCTTAGTAGCTCTTTCAATTTCTAACATCTTTTCCTCATTAGGCGAAACAGATCTACCATAAGAATTACCATAATCATTACCACTAGCAGGATATGGCCTATAGTTATTGTTACCAAAATTATTCCTATTAGCATTGTTGTTGAAATTATTATTTTTAATGAAGTTCACATCAACATGCTCTTCTTGAGCAACCAATGAAGCTAAAGGAACATTATTAGGATCAACATTAGATCTACCATTCACAAGCATAGACATAATAGCATCAATCTTATCACTCAAGGAGGAGGTTTCTTCAACAGAATTTACCTTCTTACCTTGTGGAGCTCTTTCCGTGTGCCATTCAGAGTAATTAATCATCATATCATCAAGAAGCTTTGTTGCGGCGCCTAGAGTGATGGACATAAAAGTACCTCCAGCAGCTGAATCCAATAGGTTCCGCGAAGAAAAATTCAATCCTGCATAAAAGGTTTGGATGATCATCCAAGTAGTCAGTCCATGGGTAGGGCAATTCTTCACCAAAGACTTCATTTTTTCCCATGCTTGAGCAACATGCTCATTATCCAATTGCTTAAAATTCATTATGCTACTTCTCAAAGTTATAATTTTAGCAGGAGGATAATATCTACCAATGAAAGCATCCTTACATTTAGTCCATGAATCAATACTATTCTTAGGCAAAGATAGCAACCAATCTTTAGCTCTTCCTCTTAAGGAGAAAGGAAACAATTTTAATTTTATAATGTCACCATCTACATCCTTATACTTTTGCATTTCACAAAGTTCAACAAAATTATTAAGATGAGCAGCAGCATCATCAGAACTAACACCAGAAAATTGCTCTCTCATAACAAGATTTAGTAAAGCAGGTTTAATTTCAAAAAATTATACTGTAGTAGCAGGTGGAGCAATAGGTGTGCATAGGAAATCATTATTATTTGTGCTAGTGAAGTCACGCAACTTAGTATTCTCAGGAGTACCCATTTTAGCAATAGTAAATAAAGCAAACTAAATAAAGTAAATGCAAGTAACTAATTTTTTTGTGTTTTTAATATAGAGAACGCAAACAAGACAGTAAATAAAGTAAAGCAAGTAACTAATTTTTTTATATTTTGATATAAGAAAGCAAACAAAGCAATAAATAAAAAAAGTAAATCAAGAAAAAAACAAAGTAAAGAGATTGGAAGTGGGAGACTCCCCTTGCAGCGTGCCTTGATCTCCCCGGCAACGGCGCCAGAAATTTATTTGTTGGCGTGCAGTTGACGTGGGAGTTAGAAATCTCTGTGGTGTAATTTTCCTTCACGTCCCCGGCAACGGCGCCACAAATTTAGCTTGTTGACGCGTAAAGCACACGCCCGTTGGGAACCCCAAGTGGAAGGTGTGATGCGTACAACAACAAGTTTCCCTCAGTAAGAAATCAAGGTTTATCGAACCAGTAGGAGTCAAGGAGCACGTGAAGGTTGTTGGTGACGGAGTGTAGTGCGGCGCAACACCAGGGATTCCGGCGCCAACGTGGAACCCGCACAACACAATCCAAATACTTTGCCCCAACTTAACAGTGAGGTTGTCAATCTCACCGGCTTGCTGTAACAAAAGGATTAAATGTATGGTGTGGAAAATGATGTTTGTTTGCGAAGAACAGTAAAGAACAATGATTGCAGTAAATTGTATTCAGATGTAAAAGAATGGACCGGGGTCCACAGTTCACTAGTGGTGTCTCTCCAATAAGATAAAGCATGTTGGGTGAACAAATTACAGTTGGGCAATTGACAAATAAAGAGGGCATAACAATGCACATACATATCACGATGACTACTATGAGATTTAATCAGGGCATTACGACAAAGTACATAGACCGCTATCCAGCATGCATCTATGCCTAAAAAGTCCACCTTCGGGTTAGCATCCGCACCCCTTCCAGTATTAAGTTGCAAACAACAGACAATTGCATCAAGTATGGTGCGTAATGTAATCAACACAAATATCCTTAGACAAAGCATTGATGTTTTATCCCTAGTGGCAACAGCACATCCACAACCTTAGAACTTTCTGTCACTGTCCCAGATTCAATGGAGGCATGAACCCACTATCGAGCATAAATACTCCCTCTTGGAGTTACAAGTATCAACTTGGCCAGAGCCTCTACTAGCAACGGAGAGCATGCAAGATCATAAACAACACATATATGATAGATTGATAATCAACTTGACATAGTATTCCATATTCATCAGATCCCAACAAACACAACATGTAGCATTACAAATAGATGATCTTGATCATGATAGGCAGCTCACAAGATCTAACATGATAGCACAATGAGGAGAAGACAACCATCTAGCTACTGCTATGGACCCATAGTCCAGGGGTGAACTCACACATCAATCCGGAGGCGATCATGGCGATGAAGAATCCTCCGGGAGATGATTCCCCTCTCCGGCAGGGTGCCGGAGGCGATCTCCTAAATCCCCCGAGATGGAATTGGCGGCGGTGGCGTCTCTGGAAGGTTTTCCGTATCGTGGCTCTCGGTACAGGGGTTTTCGCGACGAAGGCTATAAGTAGGCGGAAGGGCAGCGTTGGAGGGCTGACGAGGGGCCCACGCCGCGGCGTGGGCCCCCCTTAGGCCGCGCGGCTCTATGGTGGCGGTGCCTCGTCGCCCCAATTCGTATCCCCTTCGATCTTCTGGAAGCTTCGTGGAAAAATAAGACCCTGGGCGTTGATTTCGTCCAATTCCGAGAATATTTCCTTTATAGGATTTCTGAAACAAAAAACAACAGAAAACAACAACTGGCTCTTCGGCATCTCGTTAATAGGTTAGTGCCGGAAAATGCATATAAATGACATAAAGTGTGTATAAAACATGTGAGTATCATCATAAAAGTAGCATGGAACATAAGAAATTATAGATACGTTTGAGACATATCAGCCTTTTACGTCATGATAACCTTAAAGGGTTTGTCCGGAATTGCCAGAACTTAACGCCGCCATCTGCTCTCCGAGGATGGGCCAAAAGGTTGGCGTGGATCGACGATAATGATCTTAGAGAAGACTTCCATGCTAACTAGTTCAAGTTATCGCATATCATCACTGAAAATGTCAACACAAGAGGGGCTCTTACACCAGAACAGAGCGTTCTCTAAGAGGGAGATCGAAGAACGACTCAAAATGCAGGGTGACATTAGGACTTGGACGAGGAAAGATTGCTATAAGTCGTTCCTGCGAGGACATGGCTCCTTGACCAAGTGTGTGTATCGATGGACATGTCGTGTGTGTGTGCGTCATAAACTTTACTATCTTAACTAGCAGGGTGACCCGCACAATTGTGCGGCTAGATTTGTTTCATGTAAAATATTTATTTTTTGTTCATTTACTATGTTATTGTCGCAATGTTGGTAGGTAATAGAGACACATATGGACCCATTGAAAACTTGTACCAAAATATTGTATGCATAATCTTTTTGGCATTTTATTCTTGAGCATTTATTGTCATGACACATATCATTGTATAGTTTAATTAGTCACATCAGATATTCCATTTGTACCATGGAGAAACAATTACATGATATGTATATTAAAAAACTGAGATTGGCTTCCGTCCATTTCTATCATCAAATTCAGTCTAATATCCTATAGAATATTCTATCCAATAACTAAATCAAATTCTACTTATAATTTGGGATAAAATTTATGTTTTTTTTGCTCCACCAACTACAACATTTTAATATATTGATGATGAATGCATAGTAATAACTGCAAAACATTATGCTGAGCACCGTGACTTTATTCTGCACCTGCAATCCTCCAGTTCTCCCAGTTCTCCCCCCCAAGCCAAAAATATCCTAGGCATTCCATTCCCGTATCACTTATAGGGAGTAATCTCATCTCCTGCTGTAATTCCTATAAGCATAAAATGCCTAAGACCGCCTTCAAGTAATAACTTTGGCATAACAGATTAGTGTTTATATTAGTTGTCCTGGATTAAGTACAACATTATGATTAGGTGCAACTAATATGGATTTGATACAGTATTATTGTTTACCCTACAAAAAGTGGCACCAGCATTGGTTGCTTGATTTGTTTGTAATATTAACATGCACACAAACAGCGGCTGGATTCATATGAATGCATCAATTGGGTTTGTTCTACGCATCTGTACTACTTATGAAAAAAAATAGTGCGCTATTCCAACGCTAATAGCATGCTATAGCATATCTGGAGAGCCGACGCTACGCTATTTTGACGCTATAGCGCGCTATTCGCGTTAATATCACGGTATAGCATGCTAATAGCGTATTTTTAGACCCACGCTATTTTGTTATAGCGCGCTATTTTTTTCCTTGACCAGTCAAAGAATAAAAGGTTCATACTTATGGTATGCAGATGTACATAGTATGCAGACATACATCATACTAATCGTGCACTTAAGTTTTGTTGATAGCTCTTAGGATGTCAGATGGTACTCACTACCTTGCACGTATTTAAATGGTTGCGGCAACAACGCTGTACCCACTAACTGCTCGGGTGGTTTCTAAGACAGAAGCAGATTCAACTTCAACATACATATGGCGCCTGCCTCGGCGACGATGATCAATAGTCTTTATTTTTCTAACAGAACTTGATCTTGATTACAGAGAAATCAGGATATGTGACCGTGAATTTTCTCCACTCGCGTGGACCCAGATCATATGGGCATATCGGCATGGATGCACACGCTGAGGCGACTTCGAGAGCAGGCATAGCTGTCGCCCGCGGGAGGAACACACTGCGGGTGGCCAGTTTTGGTAACGAATTGCTGATAGTCCACCTTTTTAGCTGTCTCAGAACACAGTCTGTCTCGTAAAAACTGAATATGAATCCACCTTTTGTAGCTTCATGCGGCTAGATGAGCTGCAGATTGGGATGAGAAGATCTAAACACACACGAAGATTCCAGTTTTTACCTGAGAATTTAAGCTATACTTGAAGATTTCAGCTTCATGATGAAGATTGTAGCTATTACTTGAAGATTTCAGCTTGATGACGTGCCTTTGGTCTGGTTTCCTGCCGCCCTGGCGGTTCTTCGATTCGCCGATGCAACCGATCTGCTGATACGGTAAAAACTGAATATGAATCCATCTTTTGTAGTTTCATGCGGCTAGATCAGCTGCAGATTGGGATGAGAATATCTCTAAACACACACGAAAGATTCCAGTTCTTACCTGAGAATTTAAGCTATACTTGAAGATTTCAGCTCATGATGAAGATTGTAGCTATTACTTGAAGATTTCAGCTTGATGATGTGCCTTTGGTCCGGTTTCCTGCCGCCTTGCCGGTTCTTCGATTCACCGACGCAACCGATCCGCTGACACCGTGGCTCCCGACATATGGTGTTGTCGATTCTAAGATGCAAGCGAGAGCGTCTCGTGTGGATTTCGATCGCTTATATATAAATCCCTTATCAGATTGAACATGCGTGTTGACCTTGAACATCTATCCGTATACCTTTTAAACTTCTTGGATCGTTGGCCGTTTTGTTTTTTGCTTCCACGTGCGGCATCCGCTTTTAGATTGGACGTGGGTCTATCGGTCTACATTTTAAACTTGCATTCTTGTTTAGATTTGCACGTATGCGTTGGCTCTTTCCTGCCGTGGCCGTGGTATAGGTGCTTCATAAATCTTCACCGTTCCTAAATCTTTGGTTTAAGGTGTTAAATCCCCACCGTTGGTTGTTTGTTGTTTTAATAATATAATAGATGAGTTTGTGTATATCGATGGACGTCGTTTGTGTGTGAGTCGCAAACTTAACTAACCTGGCTCTAAACGGTCGCTGTTGTTGTGTTGGACTTAATTACATGTGGTCGTTGTTCTTTGATTGTCGTTGATGCTATCTTTTAGGTTTATGAAAGCTTTGCTCTAATATTTATCAACATATATGCATGTGAACACTCTCTAATTCGTTCCATTGCATGATATACTAATATGTCTTGCCAATAGAGACGCCGACGTACGTTGTGTATAAGGGTCGGGTTCCAGGTGACTACGAGGAGTGGCAGGGCTATCACCAATAAGTGCACAAATTCAGTGGGAACAGCTACAAGGGATACGAGACTAGAGAGGAGACGGTAGCACAATGGATGAGACACGTGGGGAAGAAGAACCGGCTGAAGATCTTGGTCCCGCGCTTGCTCACCGCCATTGCGGTGTACTCTAGTTTACCTTACTCTAGGGGGCGACCACTTCACGGTTGTAATAATGTGAGATGATAAACACTTGTGTAACAACTCGATCGGCTCTAAGTGATGCGATGATGAACATTTGTGATTGTATCATGTCTTTTTTGCATATACTATGTCAACTTTACGCACTGCTGTTTGCAGCTTCTATGTGTATTCCTGTATAAAGTCTGATATATGCATTTATTTGTATAGATCCGCAAAGAATTTCGAAAAATCCCAAAAAATGATTCCCTGGGGCATATTGTAGCACGTGGCACAAAATCTGGTCCATAATTGTATGGCGCATTTATGAGTTACAGAATCTAGTACCTTCTGTGGCGTATATAAGGCAATATGTGCCACAGAAGTTTGGGAATTATGTGACGCATACCAATATGCACTATAGATTTTTTTCTCTCGTGACTTGTATGATGCATGGGATATGCGCCACAGAAATAAAAATATATATGCCACATGTCAGGGTTTTCCTAGTAGTGACTGTAGCACTCGTGTCGTCCTGAGTATAAGACATAGCCTCATCTTTTTCTTCATCCGGCTTGGTGTGATACTACCATTACTATGATGCCATAACAACGTTGCAGGTGATGAGATGACGGTATGGGATCCATATATGGATCGAGGATTGAAGCCTCTAGCTTCCCTGATGGAATGCACGATGAGCCGGTAGTCGCTCGCCCCCGCTGCAGCGATGATGGGCTGCATTGTTTGGTGGCTGTTAACGTGTCCTAGTGAGTATATATATGCTTCAATGTCCATGTATCGTGTCGGAGAATGGGAACGACATGGACGAAACGCAGTCACGCATGGGCACGCACTACTTACACGAAACCGGATGGTTCCGTGACGTGACGTGCATGCACCTGCACCGGTCCGTCCACCCATCCATATTATGGTACGTACCGTAGGTAGGAGGAGGCAGGGCAGGTCCGGTATACACTGCAACGGCAGGTTAATGGCTTATAAATAGCGCCCGTCCCGTCCCTGCATCCACCTCTCCCTCCGGCCACCACCCAACCCGGCCCCGGCCCCCAAATCTCTGCCTCTGCCCCCGGCTTCCCCGGAGACAGATCCAGCCATGGGCGCCGCGGCCAGGAGGGCGCCCGAGCAGGAGCAGACCTGCAAGGCCACCGAGGACTTCGACGCCGCCAAGCCGCCGCCCTTCCGCATCGGGGACGTGCGCGCCGCCGTGCCCGCCCACTGCTGGCGCAAGAGCCCGCTCCGCTCCCTCTCCTACGTCGCGCGAGACCTCGCCGCCGTCGCCGCGCTCGCGCTCCTCGCATGGGGCCTCGACACCTGGCTCCTCTGGCCGCTATACTGGGCGGCGCAGGGAACCCTCTTCTGGGCACTCTTCGTCCTCGGACACGACTGGTACATATCACCCTGCCTTCTTTCCTCCCTTCCTCCGCCCGCCCGCCCGCCGCAATTCAACCAGCCAGATCGCATCGCCGCCGCCGTCCTTCCTTCCTTCCTTCTGCATTTACATCGAGTCGAGATATATGGAAAGTAATAATTGCTCTCGTCGTCAATGTAGTGGTCACGGGAGCTTCTCGGACAGCGGGGCGCTCAACAGCGTCGTCGGCCACCTGCTGCACACCTTCATCCTCGTCCCATACAACGGATGGTCAGTATCCTTTCGATTTCTTTTCTCATATTTCTTGCATAGTATAATACACACAGTTTAGAGAGAGAGCCCAAACTTCTGAATCTGGATGAAAATTAGGAACAGAAATACTACACTGAAATTACAAGTTATTTTTTCATTAAAAGGTGCTAAATTTCGGAACCAGGATAGCAGTGCATGGCCATGCCACCGCCCATCTTTTGCCATTTTCCTATTCTGACCAAACCGACGCAATCGACAAGATGCGAAACATGCTTTTTCTTTCCTATTAGAAAAATAAAAAATTCAGGAAAATATCTCCCGACAACACTGCGACTTGTTTACCCCCTAGTGCACAGTCTCCAACATCGTCAACATTGAAAATTGCACACACATCGAGATCAAAATGATGCGCACAAGTCATGCGGCCTCCATGCCATGCAGCCTTCTCAATTTTCTTTTGCAAGCTCCTGCCTTTTCTTTTGCACCACTTAATATATTGTTGTAATTATTGATTGAACTTGTGATGTACTACTCCGTAGTTACAATTGACTGATGGGTCATGTACGTTGTAATTCAGGAGGATCAGCCACAGGACACACCATCAGAACCATGGCCACATCGACAAGGACGAGTCATGGCACCCGGTTAGTGATATTTACCATCATACACTACTATTTTTGTTTGTTTAAAAAAAGCATCATACACTACTAGCTTTGCTCTAGTTCAGATTAACAGCAGCTCAATCATTTGACAGACATTTGTGGCAAAAATTGATGAATTATTGATAGGTAAAACTGTAGAGTTTGCCAGATTTGAGGTGAAATGGCAAGAGAAAAAAGGACAAACAAACATTGCTTTCAGCTCAGCCTGAGATCCAGAAGCACATGCAGTGCGGCAGGAAAAGGAGATACTATATGATTAGGGTGCCAAACTACACCTAAAGATCCATCCAACAAAGCTAGCTACCAATGTGGTCCGTCCTTTTGCTAGATAATAATGCCAAACACAAGCTGCAACAGCAGCAGCTGGTTGCCTAAGCAGATCTATTCATGTCTGTCACGTGATCAGATCTGCATGCTGCTCCTGCCTCCTCCTAATAAGTTGATCACCAGAGATCAACAAAGATGCGCATCGAATCTTACCTTGGATTAGCTTAGTAGTCACCTACCAAACAAGTGGATTTTATAATGCAAATTCCCTTTTGTGTCAATTACATGGATGTCATCATCATTAGGCTGGTATTTGCCCTACTTGCTGTAGTTGCTGTGATGGCAATAGAACCCTTGAGATCAAATATACACTGGATGGCTGGAATGAATTGTAATTTCAAAAACATCGATTAATAAAATCCTTAACCATGCTTAATTACTTACTGCTGATGTACCCTTGTGGATGCAGATCACCGAGAATGTGTACAAGGAGCTGGAGCCAAGCACCAAGAAGCTACGCTTCTCACTACCATATCCGCTCCTGGCTTTCCCTGTCTACCTGGTAAGAATCATTGTGCTCTGCATCCTGAAGCTTAAACTGAAAGCTGCGCTGAATCTAACTCCTCCAATGGTCGAATGTTTGCAGTGGTACAGAAGCCCGGGCAAGAACGGTTCGCACTTCAACCCAAGCAGCGATCTGTTCACCCCCAAGGAGAGGCGTGACGTGATCATCTCGACCACTTGCTGGTTCACGATGATCGCGCTGCTCATCGCCATGGCGTGCGTGTTCGGACCAGTGCCGGTGCTCAAACTGTACGGGGTCCCATACGTTGTAAGCATCCTCGAAGAATCTGCAACTGTTAACTGTTTTGTTAGTAGGGCTTGCTTCTAAGTCGCTCGGACTGAACAACTAACTGAATGTGGCATCATCTGATATCTGTCATTTAAAACAGGTGTTTGTGATGTGGCTTGATTTGGTGACGTACCTTCACCACCATGGTCATCAGGACCTCCCTTGGTATCGCGGCGAGGTACTTGCTATATTACTTCACTTTTTTGTTGAGGAAAATATAATAATCAATCGCAAGTTAATAAATGAATAGCATAATCTTCTACACATAGTTCATGAGTTATGCCCAGGTGCAGCCTATTCATTCTTCAGTTTGTACTTCTTGTCATGGCATATGTAAGAGGCAAAGTTGCAGAAAAATAGGAATACTTCAGCTTCTGAACATCTTAGCTACCAATAGTGTTGGTATCCAAGCCTGTCAAAAAAAAGTTTAGGTATCCAGTGAAAAATAATTAAGCCTGGTTAACTTTTGTAACGATATTCCTTTTTGTCGCTTAAACTTGATTTTTTTCCCGCTGACACAGTTCCCCTCTACCATGGTTTTACTGTTTCACAACTGTTCCATCTTCATTTGTCGACAACTAATCATATGATGCTCTGTAATCGCTCTTGCAGGAATGGAGCTACCTCCGTGGTGGCCTGACAACCGTGGACCGGGACTATGGGTGGATCAACAACATCCACCATGACATTGGCACTCATGTCATCCACCACCTCTTCCCCCAAATACCTCACTACCACTTAGTGGAAGCAGTAAGTGCACTACTACTCTGCTGAACATATGTCCCCTTAACAGTCCACCACCACTATACTGAGTACTGAAACTTCATCACCTTGTTTCTTGAACAAAAAACAGACCAAGGCAGCAAGGCCAGTACTGGGAAGATATTACCGTGAGCCGGAGAAGTCAGGTCCACTGCCGACCCACCTCATCAGCATCCTCCTCAGGAGCTTGAGAGTCGATCACTTTGTCAGTGATGTTGGAGATGTTGTCTTCTACCAAACTGACCCAAGCTTGAGTGGCGAAAACTGGACGAAAAATGGCAAGCACATGTGATGCAAGATTGAAACTGAAGTTACTACTGTCCCTGGAGGAGTGCCTGGTAGATAGAAGTACCATAGCCTGCTGAATAATAAGCAGAAAAAGGGCTTCCTGCTAAAATCAAAGCATGCAGCTCTGCGACAACAGACAGGATGTGTTGATTGGTTGATTGAGATTCAGATCATTCATTATAGTTAGCATTCTCCAACTGTGGTTGTAGCTAGCAATCTTATTTTCAATCATTACAATTTTTGGATGTGGAATTATGTAACACCTTAATTGAACTTCTTAGACCATTGATCAGTCTGGAATTTGTATGTGCCAGGCCTGGTAGAATGGATATTAATTTTGTGAGACAGATTAAGCTAGCTCGGTGCCTTTAGTTCTGAATTGAATTATATACTTGCTATTGACAACATCACAGCGATCAGGGTCATTAAGCCCTCTTACATTCCAATCTAGGAAGTTGATACACGGTTGTAGATTATCCATTTGCTACCTGATGGACATCAGTACTAAACAGCAGCCGCATTGCTGTTGGTCTTGCCAAGACCAGGGAACATAGCTCCCAGGAGCTACAAACAGGCATACACAGAAGCATACAAACTGATGGTTGTAACATAGCTAACTTAGTAACATCTTTGGGGACTAGGCGACTAGGCGCAGCACTAAGCATCAGCATCAGCATCCGCCTCCACCTGAGGCAGGAGGTCAGCACCTCCCTCTCCACCATGGTCAACCAGCGCCTGCTCAACCGCGGAAGCGAAGTCACAGTCCATCCGGAAGAGCGCCCTCAGCGCCGAGATGGCTATATCAGGTAGCGCACCCTTGAACATCTGCACGAACTTCGCAATGGCTGCTTCGGTCACCTCCTCTCCTTCGTCGACTATGCCAAGCCTGTGGCACAGAACCTTTTCTGCCAACTTAGCAATCGGCATACCACCTCTCTTCTTCTTCAGGCGTGGGCTGGACCGGTTCACAGGGAAGCCGGCGAAGCCGGACACTCCAGCAAGAGTCTTCCTTCTAGCCTTCGGTGGGCGCGTAGGAGTGGAAGCAGGCGCCACAAGCAGCGGTGGCACAACAGGGACGAACAGCGGAGTGGCTTGGCTCCCAGGGCTGCGCCCAAGGTCTTCCTCATCAGCAGCAGGCGAGGCTCGAGGCGAGGCTTCCAGGCCGCCATCCGTGAGCAGCAGCATCCTCTCGTCCGGGACGTGCACCGGTGTAGAAGCGTGCCAGGCCGCCGGAGATGAGGCGGAAGCTGCAGGCTTGGGGCTAGCGGTTGCAGTCGCAGGCGATCGGCCAGCCTCGGCCAGAACAGCCGCGGCGCCGGAAGAAACCAGGGCCCCAACCTCTTCAGTTTGCGGGCGCACCTGGGCCATGCAACAGGGGCCTGCGCGACGCAGCCAGGTGAGCGGAGAGGCCCTGCGCGTCTCGACGATGATGCTCGAGTTGGGGCGCGGTGCGGGCGGTAACGAGCGCCCCCTTTCGGAGCTCCTGGCGTCATCCCTGTGCCTCATAGCCACCCTGTCGGGGGAGCGGTTGCGGGCGCGAGCGCCGGAGGCAGGCAGGACAGTGCCATCACTGAGGCGCTGGGTCCTCGCCTTGTCGATGCGTCTTGCATCAGGAGTGTCCAGCTCCATGCCGCGGCGGCGACCATCACGGCCATCACGGTCATCGCGACGGCCATCACGTCCACCATGGCGGCCGTCATCTCTGCGCTGGCCACCTCCACGATGACGATCATCAGATCGCCCGTTGGGCGCGCGCGAGCGGCTACGGAAGAGCCTGTCAGTCCAGGACTGCCGGGAACTGTCCCTTCCCCGCCCACGATCGTCATCGTCGCGCCTTCTGTCTCTGTCTTCATCGCGGCGGTCACCACCATTGTCCCTGAAGCTGCGGCTTGGAGTCTTGGCACGGTCACGCACCTGCTGCTCACCATCGATCACCCCAAGGGTCCAATCGAAGGTGTTGGTGATGACTTGGCGAGGTGGCCGACCATCTCTGTCCGGGGTGTAGTCTTCATGCAGGTCCAGGTGCACAATGGCACGGCGAACCAGGCCCCTGCGCCCCACCGTCGAGGAGGAGGAGGCACCGCCATTCCCCACCTCCGGCTTGGGGACAACAGTAACATACTGCACCTTGGGGATCTTGTTGGGGTCAGCAGACCACGCCCAAAGCTTGAGCGCTGTGGCATCTTCCTTCATCAGCGTTGCAATGTCAAAATAGTGAAACACCGTCTTGGGGCCTACAAGAGACCAAGCTCACTGATGTTGATCAACCTTTGGCTAGTAAGCTGGGAGGATATCGTCTCCGCGGCTATGCCCAGCGCCCGGCCATTGGCACTAGAGGAGGAATCCTTCTCCTCTGGAACGAGGCGACTGTTCGTATCACAGACATCTCCGCCGGAACCTACTCCCTCTCGGCCAACATTACAGTCCTTGAATCGAGCCTACAATTCAAGATCACGACGGTCTACGGACCTACTCGCGCAAACCTCAAAGATGATTTCTACAATGAACTCATCCAAGCTAAGCCCCCTGCGGACCTCAAATGGCTTGTGACCGGTGACTTCAACCAAATTTACCGGGCTAGCGATAAAAATCGAGACAATAGCAACCAAAGCCGTATCAACCGCTTCCGCGACGCCTTAAACACTTGTGAGTTAAAAGAGATCCATTTGCAAAACCGCAAATACACGTGGAGCAACGAGCAACAAGACCCCACCATGAGCAAGCTCGATGGGTTCTTTTGCAACGAGGAGTGGGACATCGCCTTTGCCACACACATCCTAAATGCTCTCTCCTCGGGGCTGTCCGACCATTGCCCCCTTCTCCTTGCCAAGGTGGATGGACCTAGAAGAACCAAGTCGTTCCGCTTTGAAAATTTTTGGACCAAGATGCCGGGGTTTAAAGAGACGGTCCAAGCCGCGTGGAATATACAAATCCCACATGTTGAGCCTTGTCAACGCCTCTTCCATAAGCTATCAAACACAAGCTCTAGACTCCGGAAGTGGAGCAAATCCCTTTTCTCTAAAGCAAAGGTCGAATTTCACATGGCCAATGAGATCATCCTTCGTCTTGACATTGCCCAAGAATCTCGTACCCTTAGCCCTCAAGAGCGGGACTTAAGGGCTCGTTTGAAAAGAAGAATCCTTGGCTTGGCCGTGTTGGAGAGATCTAGAAAACACCAATCCTCGTGCGTGAGGAACCTCAAGGAAGGGGATGCTAACACTAGGTTCTTCCACCTTCGCATCAATGGGCGTCGCCGCAAAAACCTCATACACCGTCTCAAGAATGGAAATGGGTGGGTAACGGAACACAACCAAAAGAAGACAATCATCCACGACCACTTCAAAAAAGTGACCAAGAAGGCACCTCCTCGGAACTCGGATTTTAATTGGAGTAACATCCCAATCCCGCCTTGTGATCTTTCCGACATGGGCGACCCTTTCACCGAGGATGAAGTTAAGGACGCCATACATGGGATTCATAGCCATAAGGCGCCGGGGCCGGATGGTTTCACCGGGGCCTTCTTCAAATCATGTTGGAGCATCATCAAGCATGACCTCTTGGCCGTCGTCAACGACTTCTCCAATTTGCGCACCAACAATCTACATTGGCTCAACTCCGCAAACATTGTTCTTATCCCCAAGAAGGAGGGTGCCGAGGACATATCCGATTTTAGGCCTATTAGCCTCATACATGCCGTGGCCAAGATCATTGCCAAGATGATGGCCACCCGCCTTGCTCCTCATATGAACAACCTCGTCTCCAACGCCCAAAGCGCCTTCATCAAAAAAAGAAGTATTCACGACAATTTCTTGTATGTGAGGAGCTTGGCTAGAAGACTCCACAAGTCCAAAACGCCCACGCTCCTCTTCAAACTTGACATAAAGAAGGCCTTCGACTCCGTCCGATGGGACTACCTCATGGATCTCCTTGAGCACCTTGGCTTCCCATCAAACTTTAGAGATTGGGTTTTCGCCCTCCTTGCTACGGGCTCCTCGAGGGTTCTCCTAAACGGGCTTGCCGGCGACCCTATTAAGCATGGGAGGGGTCTACGCCAAGGAGATCCGTTATCGCCCCTCCTTTTTGTGCTCTCCATCGACCCGCTTCACTACATCCTCCGCAAAGCTACCCAACAAGGACACCTACACCTCCTAAGGGGAAGAGTTCCCACCATACGGACTTCTCTTTATGCCGATGATGCGGCCATTTTCATGGCCCCCCACAAGGAGGATATCATTTTCTTGGCTACTACTTTGGATCGGTTTGGAGAGGTCACCGGCCTAGTCACAAATTGTGCCAAAAGTCAAGTTGCACCCATCATGTGCAACAACATCGATCTCCAAGATGTGCTACAACCGTTCCCCGCTAGACTCACTTGCTTCCCTATGCGATACCTTGGGTTGCCCCTCTCGCTCACTAGATTGAAAAGAGTTCATCTACAATATCTTGAGGATAAAGTTGCCGGGAAGCTCGTCCCTTGGCTAGGCAAGCATACCACCATGGCCGGCCGCATGGTGCTTGTCAAGGCGGTGCTCACAAGTGTGGTCATCTACTTCATCACCGTCCTAGAATTACCTTTGGAGGTTCTCTTAAAGATTGATAGCATTAGGAGGGCCTATCTTTGGGCGGCTTGTGATAAAGTGTCGGGAGGGAAGTGCAAAGTGAATTGGGACCTTGTTTGCAAGCCTAAGGAGAAGGGAGGCCTTGGAATTCTAAACCTCCATAAATTTGCTTCCGCTCTTCGTTTGAGGTGGCTTTGGCTAGATTGGACGGATCCTTCCAAGCCTTGGAGAGGTCTTGAGTCTCCTTGCAATAGCCATGATAAGGAGCTTTTTGCGGCCGCCACAAGGGTGACCATCGGTAATGGTGAGAGGGCCCTCTTTTGGGACTCTTCTTGGCTTGATGGAATTCGGCCAAAAGACATAGCACCCCTCATCTACGATATTTCCAAAAAGAAGAGATGCACCGTCCGGAAGGCCTTACAAAACAATTTTTGGGTCTCCCAAGTCAACCTCCAATTCGGGCTAACCTTAGAGCACATCACCCAATTTGCTAAGCTTTGGGACAAACTATCAAACATCCACATCAATGATGATGAACAAGATACAATCATTTGGAAGCTCACAACACATGGCAACTACTCCTCGAGCTCGGCTTACAAGATGCAATTTGAGGGCCTCACAAACTCCGCCATGCCGGGCATGGTTTGGAAGCATTGGGCTACACCCAAATGCAAGATCTTCACTTGGCTTGTGCTTCAAAATAGAGTGTGGACGGCGGATAGGCTAGAGCGCCGGGGGTGGCAAAATTGTGGAAATTGCAAGCTTTGCAACCAAGTTCAAGAATCCGCGGCACACATTCTCTTCACTTGCCGTTTCACAAGAAGGGTGTGGCTTAGCATCAAGGATTGGCTTGGTCTTGTTGACGTCGAACCGGATAGATGGATCGAGGCCGCCACGGTCCATGAGTGGTGGACAAGCTTTGTGCAAAAAGATGGACAATCAAGAACGGCGATGTCCTCTCTTGCCATGCTTGTGTCATGGGAGGTGTGGAAAGAGAGAAACGCGCGTGTGTTCCGGAACCATTGCTCCACCGTTCTCATGGTCGCAACAAGGATAAAAAACGAGGCGACTCTTTGGGCTTCCGCCGGAGCAAAAAAGTTGGGTAATGTAATGCCGGGAGAGTAATCCTTTTCTTGTTTTGGGTCTTGGCTGCGGCCTTGACCGTTTGGTCTGTAACTTAACTTGCTTAAACCTTCTTCTCTATCAATGAAATGGCAAATCTTTTGCCTCGTTTCAAAAAAAAAAATATACTTGCTATTAGAGTATAAAGATTGGTACCTGCTTGCTATTGGAGTATAGCCTGATTAAGCTAGCTCGGTGCCTTTAGTTCTGAATTGAATTATATATTTGCTATTAGAGTATAAAGATTGGTACTTGCGGTATTGGAGTATAGCCAGCTTTCAGTGCCTTTAGTTCTGAATTGAATTATATACTTGCTATTAGAGTATAAAGATAGGTACTTGCTTGCTATTGGAGTATACAGATTTATGCTTGCATTAGACTAACTAGTTTTTTGGAACTGGGCTATTATTTCAAAATTAACCTACACCACTATAAGCAGAACAAGTCAGCCATATCCCCAACGTAAAAATTAAAATGTGGAGCTACACTAGCCTTGCATATATCAGTATGAACCTATACCACAATTACCAGAACACGTTTCCAAACTTCCAACATAGAAACCAGAATGTGAGCCACTAATATTTCAGACTAAGGACTGCACATAGAACACCATTAGCAGAAGAAGTTGGACAAACCTGGAATTACCTACTGATTATGGACTTCGGCATTCAGCTGCTACATCATCGTACTATATACAACAATGATACATTGACAAATCAAGATGAGTTACAATCAATATATATTGCTGATATATATGAAGGCCATGGATCATGATCTAGGCTACACATTATTTCCTGGCAAAATAAGGTTATACTATTGTGGACTAATAGCTAAAATTAATTACACTTATCCCTATACAGATACAATCATCATCATCATCATCACTCAAAAATTATTCTTGAGGGAAGCAAACCTCCAAAACAACCATCTTCCTTCGATGCTGCCATGTTCTCACAGGGCACTAGTCTAAGAGTAGAGCTGTTGGCATGCTTACCATACTTGACCTTCAGCTCCCCAAGGCTTCCGGCAAACACCTGATCCAGCCATGCCTGGAGAGGCCTCTTGCCCTCTGATGCCCACGCCGCTGCAATTATTTGCTCCATTGCGCCGATATCAATTTCCAGTGTGCAGCCAGAACCTAGAACTCTGCGGAGTGTATTGCTCAACTCCTGCAGCATGTAGTCGGCAACTTTGTCAAAGTCGAATGGCTTGAAATCGATCGACCCATCAGCCAAACACAAGAGACTGTCAATGGATCTCTCTGGAGAGCCACATGAGTTGTCGTTGCTGCCGCTGTGGTCGTCCACATTATTGGATTCATCCTCGTCAATGGGGAGGTTCAGGTCGAAGGGCACACTTGATGTTCTGTGCAGTCGCTTGGAAATGCTCGGTGATTGTTGCAGCTTTTCTTGGTCATCAGAAATATTGAACTTTCGCTTACTGACAGAACCCCCAGAGTACAAGGATGCTTGAATTTTGGTGTGACAGTGCCCTGGGGCAATTACAACCTTATCACCATGGGCTTCGCCGGTGCTCGATGTACCCGATTCTACCAGTATCTTCAGTTGATGCCCTCTAGCTGCCAGGATCTTTTCTTCAGAGAAAGTATGACCCTCTTCCACTCCAACAGACACACTTCTGGAGCCTCGGATCTTTCTTGTTGACAGCACCACAATCGCATCATTAACGTCAACCTCCTTGCCACGCATGTCTCGGAACCTACCAGTGTCACTCGCATGAATCAGAGTGTCCTGCACAAGGCAGTCAGCTTTATCGACATTGTCAAGGAAGATAACAGATCTCCGCTTCTTACTCAACTCATCAACGATAAAGTCAGTGCCAGTCTTTCCTCTGTAACTTGAGTCACCCCAATCCTGGGGACTCAGATCCAGATAAATCATGTTCTCTTTGCTGCCATACATGAGCTCTGCAAGCGCCACAGCAACTGTCCGCTTGGCCATGCTGTCAGAACCATGAAAACTAAACCAGATGTCGTTCTTCTTGTTTGCACCACGGCGCCTTTCCATTGACTTGCATCGCACAATGGCTCCACAAATAGCACTCAAGGCTTCCTCCTGCCTCCCAACTGTCTGGAACAGGCGTTCCACAAGTAGCTTGTAATTGCTCAAATCAGAACCTTGTGCTTCAAGATATGAAGGTTTCTGCCAATGACCAAAGGCCGACACACCTCTGGAAGTTGCTGAATGCCGAGCACCAGGTGATGTTTGCCCCATATTTGTGGAATTCCCGGAACAGGCATAGGGTTGTGCAAACAGCCTTGGAGACTTCAGATACAAATCATCCACTTTCTTGGGTATAGACTTTTGTTGGGTAGCCTTGGAAGAAGATTCACGAGGCGTGCCCAAAACCAAGTCAGTTGCCACAGATGCGGCAGATGATGGTGACACAAGATCTTCACGATCATGACAGTTTAACAGGGTTTCATGTTGGGATTGCACACGCCTATCTTGAAGGTGTTCATCACTCTTTGAATGCCCAGCTTGAAGTTCCAATACAAGGTTTTCATTCCTTTGGTTGGAGATAGATGGAGGTGAAATACTCTTTGTGGACGCGTTGGTATGTGAAGCGGACACTAAAGAAGGTCTAACAACCTCCCTTTGAAGTGCAACTGATTCAGAACTTCTGTTCAGATTTGCTGCTCTTTCCCCCTCAGCTGGAACACCAGTATAGTTTGGAAATAACTGGTATGGGCCACTGCTGATCTTGTGGCAGCCTTGGTGGAGCCGCAGGCAGTACTCGTTCCACTTCTTCTGTAGATTCGATATTTTTGAATTCAATACCATCTGATCTCTGACCTGCACTGAAGAAAAGCTGTACGTATTTTATACCATTGATATCCAAAGTTATGCATCTATCAAAGCGATGGCATGCACATTAATTAGTTAAATGTTAGAAATATGTAAATAGCTTCACACCTTGACTGCATCAAATCCATTGTTAGGACCTATCATGCTGCCATTCTGCAGCAGGGAAGGTAGACCTCCCTGGTGATGGTCTTCAGCTGTAATGCCACTTCCTCTAATGATAGTGGCAACTTCTTGCTCATATATATCATTGCAGGGTTGACAACGAAGGGCCTGAGGGCAGGAATTCGCTACGAGGCTGTTAGCTTCATACGTATCATGAACAAGTCCTCCGAAAGGAACGTGCGATTCCATAAAGCTGCAAATTACAAGTTCGCAATTGTAAGGTAAAGCTGACAGGAGCGAAAGGACTACAACTTGGAACTTCAGAGTTAAGTATAGCTGGTACTTGTATTCGCAAGACATCCTACTTCAGTAAACCTTTCTGACTCTGCGGTTACTTAAGTATAGCTGGTACTTTTTGCCCCAATGCATCAGAACTTCAGAGTTCAGACTGAACTTGTGGTACTGAAGAATGTCTTGTTTCTTCATGAAATGCATATATTTTATGTTTAATTGTTCACAGCCTCGTTTTTTATCCTTTCTTTAAGTGTCTTTACTTTGTAATTAAGATATTCTGAAAACATGGAGCAGAAACACTAAGGATCCCCGGTCATCCCGGCCGAGCCGGATTAGTTTTTCTTTTTGGTAGCTCGTCTTTCATGGTGGGTTCTGGGCATTTTACCACCTTAAGCTAAAAATGCCCTCTCTTTGTACAGTCTGGATCGTTTTGTTCCCTCTTGCTTAATGAAAAGGCAGTGCTCCTGCCGGTTGCTCCAAAAAAAAAAACACTAAGGATCTTCAGCACAACTAATCAGGGATAAAGGCATCACTATCAGTCTTACATACAGAAGTTGCAAACATTGACTGTGATGTATAGTATCTGAAGACTGAAGTGAAGTTGTACCCACCACAAAATAAAGTTTAAAGTTCCAGGCGGCATTTTCCTCACCATTGAAACGTTAAAATGACAAAGGAAAACGCAGGGATGAAAAACAAAACCATAACAACCACAGTAACACAAAACTTGAGTCTGTGCTTTATTTAAACATCAACACATCCTCCAAAGGCCATAATAACACGCCTCAAGATAATAGGCATGCTCAAGTCAATAAATTAAGTAAGTAGTATATTACCAGGTCAAGCATTGAGAAATGACAAACTAACCGTACTTAACGGAACGAGTAGAGCCATTAGAAAACAACTAAGTATGTTTCAAAAATGATTTAGCCACACAGCATATTTAAAGACCTCCGTGTAAACTCGACTAATCAGATAGTATTATGGAAGAAAAGCATCGAGGCCGACGGGAATACACCAAAATCTGCCCTCAAAACATTAAATTAACGAATGACATGAACTAGTACTAATCCTTACCAGACAGCTAAGGAACATGATGATAATAAAATAAACTAAGCGTGCGGGAGTCACCAAATGGATGGCAATCAAAATCGTAAGCATAAACAATTCATGGAAGGTAGTAGAAACAAAAGCGAAAAAGGATGTCAACCTTGCAGGCCTGGAGAAAGCCGCGGCCGTTGTGGTCGCCGGAGGGATGAACGCGGAGGTGCTGGCTCCGGCGCGCACGGCGGTGATTGGCAGCAGCTGGAGCTCCCAATCCTTGTCGAGCAAGGGGAACTTGGAGAGGAAGGTGAGGTAGGTCTCGTAGGTGGCGGACCACCCTAGCACGCAGACGCGGCCGGCTCTGTGCGTCTCCAGCACCCGCGTCACCTCCGTCACCACCCGCCGCCCCGTCTCCTGCAGCTCGCCGTCGTCGGGGACGAGGTCCTTGAGGTCGCCGATGCTTATGATGAGGCCAGAGGTGGCGCTGGCCATGGCGGCGGCCACGCCGAGGTCCGTGTGGTCGATGGAGGCCGGGCCGACGTGGAGGAGGCGGTAGGGCGAGGCGGCGGCGAAGTCGGCGGCGGCGGAGGCGGCCCCGACGCCGACGAGCATGGGGTTGCGCCCGCGCGCGAGGACCTCGCCGATGCGGCGGAAGTTCTCCTCCCCGGTGCCGCTCCCCGCGGCGGGCGAGGGCGCGTCGGCGTCGTCGGCGGTGGCGAAGCTGCAGAGGAAGAGCGGCGGCGGGCGGCTCCGCGTGGGGAGCCGCCCGAGCATGGGCATGGGCGGCGCGGGGCGGAGGATGGCGAGCTTGATCTCGCCGCTGCGGAAGCCGGCGTCCCCGAAGACGCGGCTGACGACGGGGTCGTCGAGGATGGCGAGCACGAGCTGCGAGAGCTCGACCTTGACGGCGGCGGGCGGCTGCGCGGTGGCGGCCTGGTGGTAGAAGTGGAAGGTGTCCGGGTTGCGGCGCTGGTTGGCCTGCGAGCGCTTGACGGCCGCCATGAGCGAGTTGGACACGGGCGGCTCCTGCTGCTCGTCGGTGGCGGCCGAGGAGGAGGTGGAGGCGGAGGGGAGGCGGTCGAGGGAGACCGCGAAGCAGAGCTCGAGCGCCTTGAGCTGCACGCGCGGGGCGTAGGCGGCGCTGCGCGCCCGGGCCAGCGCGTCGCGGAGGAGCGGCGGGGCGGGCGGGGAGAGCAGGGCGGAGATGAGGTGGAGCGAGGTGGTCTGCGCGTGGGCGCGGCGGCGCGCGGACACGACGGCCGCGTCGAGGGCCGTGACGGCGGCCGGCGAGAGGCACTGCCTCGCGGCGGGCACCGGCGTCGGCATGGACGGCGCACGCACGCGCGGGCGGGCGGGGGTTTGGGATTGGGATTGCGGTTGGGGGACTCACTCGGCTGTCGAGTCACAGGTGGAGAGAAGGAAGGACCTGGTTGCGACGCGCGGGGACCGAAGTGGAAAGTTCCGAGGGGCGGATAAGTAATATGGGGAAGTTGGAGGGGTGTCGGCCGCTGGGTGGAGGGAAGAAGAATAATTGGGCAGTAGGGAGGTGGAGAGGTTTATATACGGCGGGTGATGATGATGATATCTGCTCCGCCTCTTTTCGGTGATGTGGTGGGGCCCAACGACAGCGACAGCAACAGTGGGTGCTGCTTTC